>NC_039365.1:14610594-14980674 GCF_003573695.1 Papaver somniferum | reverse complement strand
AAACAATAGTCCCACATTGACTAAAATCTAAAGAGTTTTAGACTTAAATACCATAGAATTGGCTATAAGGGCATGGCCCTTGGGTCATTAGACTTTTGTGCTTTGAGGGAAGGCCTAGACTAGGGCAAGGTTGCCTTTCCCGTACGCGCGGTGCTTCGCACAGAAGCACGCACGCCGCCGCCGTCCGTCCGGTCGGTCGGTCGGGTCGGGACGGGTTCGGGCTCGGGTTCGGGTCCGGGTGTGGGTGTGGGTGTGGGTTCATTAGATCCTATCTTTTTGCTGAAATTTTTGGTACGTGTTTTCCACACAAGTAGAAGAATCTCTTCTTTGTCTGCACGTGTTTTGTCCTGACTTCTTTGTCTGAACGTGCTTATTTTGGCTTCTTTATCTGTACGTGTTTTGTCCTGGCTCCCTTGTCTGTACGTATTTGGCTTGGCAGCAACACACTGCTCCATGCACTATCTTTAACCCAACATTACCAGTATTTCTGTCATACGCATGGGTTTTCTTTGACTGTCATACGCATGGGTTTTCTTTCTTGTTTGTAACTACACAAACACTATATAAGAGAGTAGTTGTAAGCTCAGAAAACACACACCACAGAGAAACATCTCTTCTACTCTTCCTCTATTTTTCTGTAAACATCTCTTCTACTGTTTTTAAGTTATTCCAAGCTCTAAGGGTACCCTCATTGTATGCTACATTGAGGGGTACTAACTATAGTTGTATCCTATAGGTGACTCGCCAACTGTTGTAGCATCTCAGAGGAGTGGCAGGCGATATTTCCTTTAGGACAGCGTAGTTTACGTGCCTCTACATTTTCTGTGCAGCAACATCAGCAACATTATTTTGAGCTAAGTATCTTCTTCTCAGTTACATTATTAGTAATTTCTCCAACAATCTAAAGGCAATATCCTCTTTACTATATTTTGTAACAACATGGGAAAGATTACTGTAGACAAACCCCCAAAGTTTAGTGGCAAAGACTTTAAACGATGGCAGTCCAAAATGCTATTCTTCTTAAAAGACCAAAGGCTAGATGAAGTTGCCTTAGAAAGACCCTCAAGAAGGCTTCATGACCGTGGTTATGAAGATAGACTGGATAGGTGGACTAAGAAGAATTACATGTGCAAAAACCATATTCTTAACTGTCTGGATGACTCCTTGTACGACTTTTATAATGCAAAAGAGAATTTTACTGCTTTTGATTTATGGGAAGCCTTAGAAGAAAAATATCTTGCTGAGGCAGCTGGAAGCAAGATGTTCTTGGTGGCTAGGTTCCTGGAATATAAGATGACTGATGAAAAGCCTGTTGTAGAACAATTCGTCAAACTCCAGCTACTCATCAACGAAATTCTTGCTGAAGGCATGCATATTGATGAATCTCTACAAGTATCTGCAGTGATTGAAAAGCTACCACCCTCATGGAACGAGTACAAGAGGAGGCTGCGACACAAGAATCGTGAAATCACCATGGTGGAGCTGGGGAAAAAGATCCAGGTGGAGGAACTTCTGTGCTGCAAGGACAAGAGCCTGATGCTGAGCAAAGACATGTCAAACAAAGCTCATGTCCTGGACGATAACACTGCGTCAAAGAAAAAACATGGAGAATCCAGCAAAAATGGTAAACGTAACAAACAACGTAACTCCAAAGGTAACCATCTTAAGCCAAAGGGTGGTGTCTCCAAAAACACCATCAAAGGCGACTGCTATAACTGTGGGAAAACTGGTCATATGGCCAAGGACTGTAGGGCACCTAAAAAGACCAAAAATGATCCTAAACAGAAAAATAAGGCAAACGTAGTAGATGATTCTGGATATTTTACTAGCATGGTGTCTGAAGTCAACCTTGTCTCTAATGTGACCAATGTGAGAGACTGGTGGCTTGATTCTGGAGCCACTAGGCATGTCTGTAAGTTCAGAAATGCTTTCTCCTCCTATAACAAAGTAGGAGACGATGAGAAATTGTTTATGGGAAACTCTTCTACCTCTAAAGTGGTAGGAAAAGGCAAGGTTGAATTGAAGCTCACTTCAGGAAAAACTCTCGCATTGAATGACGTGTATCACGTCCCGGACATATGCAAGAATCTTATCTCAGAAACCATCTTACTTGTGAAAGGTTTTAAATTTGTAGCTGAGTCTAACAAAGTTGTAATCTCTAAAGGTGGTGACTTCGTAGGAAAAGGATATGTCACTGATAACATGATTAAGCTTAGTTTACTTTCTTTGAACTTGAATGATAATGCATCTTCTTCTGCTTATGTTTGTGACTCCTCACATGTTTGGCATGATAGACTAGGACATGTTAATTTCAAATCTATTGAAAGACTTGCTAAATTAGGCTGCATTCCTAAAATAAACTTTGACAGAGGTCATAAATGTGAAATTTGTGTTGAATCTAAATATGCTAGAAAACCCTTTAACAAAAAGGTTGAACGTAGTACAACTCCCCTAGAACTAATCCACTCAGATTTGGGAGATTTGAAATCAACACCAACTAGAGGAGGTAAAAAATGGTACATCACTTTTATATATGATCACTCAAGATACTGTCAGGTTTATCTTCTTAGAAGTAAAGATGAAGCCTTAGACGCTTTCAAATTATATAAACTTGAAGTAGAAAACCAAAGAGGTGTTACTATTAAAACTCTTAGGTCGGACCGAGGCGGTGATTATGTGATACCTATAGGAGAATTCTGCAAACTTAATGGCATCATTTATGAAACTACTGCACCTTCTTCACCTGAGTCGAATGGAGTAGCTGAAAGGAAAAACCGAACACTCATAGATATGGTGAACGCTATGTTAGCTAGTTCAGGGCTACCTTCGAACCTGTGGGGGGAAGCAATTCTCTCTGCTTGTTATATCTTGAACCGAGTTCCATTTAAGAAATCCGACAAAACTCCATATGAGTTATGGAAAGGAAGACAACCGTCCTATGCATACTTTAAATTGTGGGGGTGTTTGGCCAAGGTGGCCACTCCTCGTTCCAAGAAAACCAAACTAGGACCTAAAACTGTAGATTGTGTTTTCCTAGGATATCCTGAGCACACTAGTGCTTATAGGTTCATGGTAATTGGTGAGAACACCATAATGGAATCCAGAGATGCAGTGTTTTTCAAACACATTTTCCCTTTAGGATCTGGACCTCATAAAAGGGTCCGCGATGATCTCTCAGATGTTCCTTCGACTAGTCAACCCCCGTCTCTAGATGCTGAAACCGAACCTAGAAGAAGTAAGAGGGTCAGAACCGAGAAAGGTTTTGGTCCAGATTTTGTGACTCTTACGGTAGAGTCTGAACCCCAAACCTATAAGGAAGCTATGACTTCTCCGGAAGCTCCCTTCTGGGAAGAAGCTTCAAATAATGAGTGGGATTCCATTCAACAAAATGAAACTTGGGAGCTTGTAGACTTACCTCCTGGTAGTAAAACCATAGGTTGCAAGTGGGTCTTCAAAAGGAAACTTAGAACAGATGGAACTATAGAAAAACACAAAGCTAGGTTGGTAGCTAAGGGGTACAGACAACATGAAGGATTAGATTTCTTTGATACCTATTCACCGGCCACTAGAATCACTTCTATCCGGATGCTGATTGCTATTGCTTCTATTTATGATTTGGATATACATCAGATGGATGTTAAAACTGCTTTTTTATATGGTGAATTGAATGAAGAAATTTATATGGACCAACCTGAAGGTTTTGTTGTGAAAGGTTTTGAAGATAAAGTATGCAAACTGAAAAAATCTTTGTATGGTTTAAAACAAGCACCTAAACAGTGGCATGAAAAATTTAATCATGTAATGATATCTAATGGCTTCAATGTTAATGAATCTGATAAATGTGTTTACATTAAATATGTGGATGATTCTCATGTTATTATGTGCCTATATGTTGATGATATGCTCATATTAGGTAGTAACCTTGATAGTATTAATACCACTAAAAGCATGCTTAACGAAAACTTTGACATGAAAGACTTAGGCCCTGCTGATGTAATCTTAGGGATGAAAATCAGAAAGATGTCTGATGGATATAGTCTTAGTCAATCTCATTATGTTGAAACTGTGCTTAAGAGATTTAATCATGAAAATGCTAAACCTGCAACTACTCCTTATGATCCCAATTGCAAATTGAAAAAGAACAAAGGTGAGGGTATTTATCAACTTGAGTATTCTCGTGTTATTGGCAGTCTTATGTATTTAATGAACTGTACAAGACCTGATATTGCCTATACTGTGAGTAGATTAAGCAGGTACACTTGCAACCCTGGGCAGGATCACTGGAATGCTCTCTACAGAGTTCTACGGTACCTGAGAGGAACTTCAAACTATTGCTTAAGTTTTGGGAAGTATCCTGCTGTGCTAGAAGGGTATTGTGATGCTAACTGGATATCAGACTCAGATGAGTGCAAATCCACTAGTGGGTACATCTTCACACTTGGTGGTGCGTCTGTGTCATGGAAGTCTACCAAACAGACATGTATATCCTGATCCACCATGGAGTCTGAGTTTATAGCCTTGGAGAAAGCTGGAGAGGAAGCTGAATGGATACGAGGTTTCTTGGGTGGAATTCCAATCTGGCCCAAGCCTGTGTCTTCGATCGCAATCCACTGTGATAGTCAAGCTGCTATTGGATGCGCAAAGAATAGTGTATACAACGGAAAGTCGATACATCTTCGAAGAAGACACAAGACAGTGAAACAACTACTCTCTACTGGCATCATCTCTATAGACTTTGTAAGGTCTAAAGAGAATATTGCAGATCCTTTGACGAAAGGGTTATCTAGAGAGGTAGTTAGATCCACATCGAAGGGGATGGGACTCAAGCTCATAGAATAAATCGCCATGAAGGACACTCAACCTTGTGAATGGAGCTCCAAGATCAAGGTTCAATGAGATAACTAATTTTTGGTGATGTCGAGAGAAAACACTATCTTTGTCCCTCCCTATGGTGTAACCGTATGATAGTGTTGCCTGCATGTTTTAGGATGATCTGTCAAGATCTTAATGAGTTCCATGGCTTTGCTTAAAGCGGAGTGTGGCAGGACACTCTTAATGGACTCACCTATGTGGATGTTGGAAGTGGGACCGCTTCCTATGAGAATTTGAGCTTTTTCTCTAGAGACATTCATTAAGTCCGGGATTTAGCCCACGGCCAAAACGGGCACAACGGCAAGAGCTTGGCAGCTTTCTTTTTCTTTGAGACATAAAAGTGTGGTTGTTATTTCTGAATTGCACTCACTATTGACGGTTCAAGACATTGTGTTCACCGTAAAAACAAGCAGTTCCGGTAACCTCTCACTAAGTTAAGGTTCAATCTCTGGGACACCTTAGCCTAATATTGATGTATTATGTTTTCTCGTATTTCGTCGATATGTTTTATCTTTCATGTGGGGGATTGTTAGAAAAAAACGCTTTAAAAAATACCAATTTTTTACATGGACTATGTTTTGATCCCTAGACCTATTGCCCATTAATTGTTTTTTCATTTGAATAGATAAAACAATAGTCCCACATTGACTAGAATCTAAAGAGTTTTAGACTTAAATACCATAGAATTGGCTATAAGGGCATGGCCCTTGGGTCATTAGACTTTTGTGATTTGAGGGAAGGCCTAGACTAGGGCAAGGTTGCCTTTCCCGTACGCGCGGTGCTTCGCACAGAAGCACGCACGCCGCCGCCGTCCGTCCGGTCGGGTCGGGCCGGGTTCGGGTCCGGGTGTGGGTGTGGGTGTGGGTTCATTATATCCTATCTTTTTGCTGAAATTTTTGGTACGTGTTTTCCACACAAGTAGAAGAATCTCTTCTTTGTCTGCACGTGTTTTGTCCTGACTTCTTTGTCTGAACGTGCTTGTCTTGCCTTCTTTGTCTGTACGTGTTTTGTCCTGGCTCCCTTGTCTGTACGTATTTGGCTTGGCAGCAACACACTGCTCCATGCACTATCTTTAACCCAACATTACCAGTATTTCTGTCATACGCATGGGTTTTCTTTGACTGTCGTACGCATGGGTTTTCTTTCTTGTTTGTAACTACACAAACACTATATAAGAGAGTAGTTGTAAGCTCAGAAAACACACACCAGAGAGAAACATCTCTTCTACTCTTCCTCTGTTTTTCTGTAAACATCTCTTCTACTGTTTTTAAGTTCTGCCAAGCTCTAAGGGTACCCTCATTGTATGCTACATTGAGGGGTACTAACTGTAGTTGTATCCTGGAGGTGACTCGCCAACTGCTGTAGCATCTCAGAGGAGTGGCAGGCGATATTGCCTTTAGGACAGCGTAGTTTACGTGCCTCTACATTTTCTGTGCAGCAACATCAGCAACATTATTTTGAGCTAAGTATCTTCTTCTCAGTTACATTATTAGTAAATTTCTCCAACAATCTAAAGGCAATATCCTCTTTACTATATTTTGTAACAACATGGGAAAGAGTACTGTAGACAAACCCCCAAAGTTTAGTGGCAAAGACTTTAAACGATGGCAGTCCAAAATGCTATTCTTCTTAAAAGACCAAAGGCTAGATGAAGTTGCCTTAGAAAGACCCTCAAGAAGGCTTCATGACCGTGGTTATGAAGATAGACTGGATAGGTGGACTAGGAAGAATTACATGTGCAAAAACCATATTCTTAACTGTCTGGATGACTCCTTGTACGACTTTTATAATGCAAAAGAGAATTTTACTGCTTTTGATTTATGGGAAGCCTTAGAAGAAAAATATCTTGCTGAGGCAGCTGGAAGCAAGATGTTCTTGGTGGCTAGGTTCCTGGAATATAAGATGACTGATGAAAAGCCTGTTGTAGAACAATTCGTCAAACTCCAGCTACTCATCAACGAAATTCTTGCTGAAGGCATGCATATTGATGAATCTCTACAAGTATCTGCAGTGATTGAAAAGCTACCACCCTCATGGAACGAGTACAAGAGGAGGCTGCGACACAAGAATCGTGAAATCACCATGGTGGAGCTGGGGAAAAAGATCCAGGTGGAGGAACTTCTGTGCTGCAAGGAAAAGAGCCTGATGCTGAGCAAAGACATGTCAAACAAAGCTCATGTCCTGGACGATAACACTGCGTCAAAGAAAAAACATGGAGAATCCAGCAAAAATGGTAAACGTAACAAACAGCGTAACTCCAAAGGTAACCATCTTAAGCCAAAGGGTGGTGTCTCCAAAAACACCATCAAAGGCGACTGCTATAACTGTGGGAAAACTGGTCATATGGCCAAGGACTGTAGGGCACCTAAAAAGACCAAAAATGATCCTAAACAGAAAAATAAGGCAAACGTAGTAGATGATTCTGGATATTTTACTGGCATGGTGTCTGAAGTCAACCTTGTCTCTAATGTGACCAATGTGAGAGACTGGTGGCTTGATTCTGGAGCCACTAGGCATGTCTGTAAGTTCAGAAATGCTTTCTCCTCCTATAACAAAGTAGGAGACGATGAGAAATTGTTTATGGGAAACTCTTCTACCTCTAAAGTGGTAGGAAAAGGCAAGGTTGAATTGAAGCTCACTTCAGGAAAAACTCTCGCATTGAATGACGTGTATCACGTCCCGGACATATGCAAGAATCTTATCTCAGAAACCATCTTACTTGGGAAAGGTTTTAAATTTGTAGCTGAGTCTAACAAAGTTGTAATCTCTAAAGGTGGTGACTTCGTAGGAAAAGGATATGTCACTGATAACATGATTAAGCTTAGTGTACTTTCTTTGAACTTGAATGATAATGCATCTTCTTCTGCTTATGTTTGTGACTCCTCACATGTTTGGCATGATAGACTAGGACATGTTAATTTCAAATCTATTGAAAGACTTGCTAAATTAGGCTGCATTCCTAAAATAAACTTTGACAGAGGTCATAAATGTGAAATTTGTGTTGAATCTAAATATGCTAGAAAACCCTTTAACAAAAAGGTTGAACGTAGTAAAACTCCCCTAGAACTAATCCACTCAGATTTGGGAGATTTGAAATCAACACCAACTAGAGGAGGTAAAAAATGGTACATCACTTTTATAGATGATCACTCAAGATACTTTCAGGTTTATCTTCTTAGAAGTAAAGATGAAGCCTTAGACGCTTTCAAATTATATAAACTTGAATTAGAAAACCAAAGAGGTGTTACTATTAAAACTCTTAGGTCGGACCGAGGCGGTGAGTATGTGATACCTATAGGAGAATTCTGCAAACTTAATGGCATCATTCATGAAACTACTGCACCTTCTTCACATGAGTCGAATGGAGTAGCTGAAAGGAAAAACCGAACACTCATAGATATGGTGAACGCTATGTTAGCTAGTTCAGGGCTACCTTCGAACCTGTGGGGGGAAGCAATTCTCTCTGCTTGCTATATCTTGAACCGAGTTCCATTTAAGAAATCCGACAAAACTCCATATGAGTTATGGAAAGGAAGACAACCGTCCTATGCATACTTTAAAGTGTGGGGGTGTTTGGCCAAGGTGGCCACTCCTCGTTCCAAGAAAACCAAACTAGGACCTAAAACTGTAGATTGTGTTTTCCTAGGATATCCTGAGCACACTAGTGCTTATAGTTTCATGGTAATTGGTGAGAACACCATAATGGAATCCAGAGATGCAGTGTTTTTCGAACACATTTTCCCTTTAGGATCTGGACCTCATAAAAGGGTCCGCGATGATCTCTCAGATGTTCCTTCGACTAGTCAACCCCCGTCTCTAGATGCTGAAACCGAACCTAGAAGAAGTAAGAGGGTCAGAACCGAGAAAGGTTTTGGTCCAGATTTTGTGACTCTTACGGTAGAGTCTGAACCCCAAACCTATAAGGAAGCTATGACTTCTCCGGAAGCTCCCTTATGGGAAGAAGCTTCAAATAATGAGTGGGATTCCATTCAACAAAATGAAACTTGGGAGCTTGTAGACTTACCTCCTGGTAGTAAAACCATAGGTTGCAAGTGGGTCTTCAAAAGGAAACTTAGAACAGATGGTACTATAGAAAAACACAAAGCTAGGTTGGTAGCTAAGGGGTACAGACAACATGAAGGATTAGATTTCTTTGATACCTATTCACCGGTCACTAGAATCACTTCTATCCGGATGCTGATTGCTATTGCTTCTATTTATGATTTGCATATACATCAGATGGATGTTAAAACTGCTTTTTTATATGGTGAATTTAATGAAGAAATTTATATGGACCAAACTGAAGGTTTTGTTGTGAAAGGTTTTGAATATAAAGTATGCAAACTGAAAAAATCTTTGTATGGTTTAAAACAAGCACCTAAACAGTGGCATGAAAAATTTAATCATGTAATGATATCTAATGGCTTCAATGTTAATGAATCTGATAAATGTGTTTACATTAAATCTGTGGATGATTCTCATGTTATTGTGTGCCTATATGTTGATGATATGCTCATATTAGGTAGTAACCTTGATAGTATTAATACCACTAAAAGCATGCTTAACGAAAACTTTGACATGAAAGACTTAGGCCCTGCTGATGTAATCTTAGGGATGAAAATCAGAAAGATGTCCTATAGATATAGTCTTAGTCAATCTCATTATGTTGAAACTGTGCTTAAGAGATTTAATCATGAAAATGCTAAACCTGCAACTACTCCTTATGATCCCAATTGCAAATTGAAAAAGAACAAGGGTGAGGGTATTTATCAACTTGAGTATTCTCGTGTTATTGGCAGTCTTATGTATTTAATGAACTGTACAAGACCTGATATTGCCTATACTGTGAGTAGATTAAGCAGGTACACTTGCAACCCTGGGCAGGATCACTGGAATGCTCTCTACAGAGTTCTACGGTACCTGAGAGGAACTTCAAACTATTGCTTAAGTTTTGGGAAGCATCCTGCTGTGCTAGAAGGGTATTGTGATGCTAACTGGATATCAGACTCAGATGAGTTAAAATCCACTAGTGGGTACATCTTCACACTTGGTGGTGCGTCTGTGTCATGGAAGTCTACCAAACAGACATGTATAGCCCGATCCACCATGGAGTCTGAGTTTATAGCCTTGGAGAAAGCTGGAGAGGAAGCTGAATGGATACGAGGTTTCCTGGGTGGAATTCCACTCTGGCCCAAGCCTGTGTCTTCGATCGCAATCCACTGTGATAGTCAAGCTGCTATTGGATGCGCAAAGAATAGTGTATACAACGGAAAGTCGATACATCTTCGAAGAAGACACAAGACAGTGAAACAACTACTCTCTACTGGCATCATCTCTATAGACTTTGTAAGGTCTAAAGAGAATATTGCAGATCCTTTGACGAAAGGGTTATCTAGAGAGGTAGTTAGATCCACATCGAAAGGGATGGGACTCAAGCTCATAGAATAAATCGCCATGAAGGATACTCAACCTTGTGAATGGAGCTCCAAGATCAAGGTTCAATGAGATAACTAATTTTTGGTGATGTCGAGAGAAAACACTATCTTTGTCCCTCCCTATGGTGTAACCGTATGATAGTGTTGCCTGCATGTTTTAGGATGATCTGTCAAGATCTTAATGAGTTCCATGGCTTTGCTTAAAGCGGAGTGTGGAAGGACACTCTTAATGGACTCACCTATGTGGATGTTGGAAGTGGGACCGCTTCCTATGAGAATTTGAGATTTTTCTCTAGAGACATTCATTAAGTCCGGGATTTAGCCCACGACCAAAACGGGCACAACGGCAAGAGCTTGGAAGATTTCTTTTTCTTTGAGACATAAAAGTGTGGTTGTTATTTCTGAATTGCACTCACTGTTGACGGTTCAAGACATTGTGTTCACCGTAACAACAAGCAGTTCCGGTAACCTCTCACTAAGTTAAGGTTCAATCTCTGGGACACCTTAGCCTAATATTGATGTATTATGTTTTCTCGTATTTTGTCGATATGTTTTATCTTTCATGTGGGGGATTGTTAGAAAAAAACTCTTTAAAAAATACCAATTTTTTACATGGACTATGTTTTGATCCCTAGACCTATTGCCCATTAATTGTTTTTTCATTTGAATAGATAAAACAATAGTCCCACATTGACTAGAATCTAAAGAGTTTTAGACTTAAATACCATAGAATTGGCTATAAGGGCATGGACCTTGGGTCATTAGACTTTTGTGCTTTGAGGGAAGGCCTAGACTAGGGCAAGGTTGCCTTTCCCGTACGCGCGGTGCTTCGCACAGAAGCACGCACGCCGCCGCCGTCCGTCCGGTCGGTCGGGTCGGGTCGGGCTCGGGTTCGGGTTCGGGTCCGGGTGTGGGTGTGGGTTCATTAGATCCTATCTTTTTGCTGAAATTTTTGGTATGTGTTTTCCACACAAGTAGAAGAATCTCTTCTTTGTCTGCACGTGTTTTGTCCTGACTTCTTTGTCTGAACGTGCTTGTCTTGGCTTCTTTGTCTGTACGTGTTTTGTCCTGGCTCCCTTGTCTGTACGTATTTGGCTTGGCAGCAACACACTTCTCCATGCACTATCTTTAACCCAACATTACTAGTATTTCTGTCATACGCATGGGTTTTCTTTGACTGTCATACGCATGGGTTTTCTTTCTTGTTTGTAACTACACAAACACTATATAAGAGAGTAGTTGTAAGCTCAGAAAACACACACCACAGAGAAACATCTCTTCTACTCTTCCTCTGTTATTCTGTAAACATCTCTTCTACTGTTTTTAAGTTCGGCCAAGCTCTAAGGGTACCCTCATTGTATGCTACATTGAGGGGTACTAACTATAGTTGTATCCTAGAGGTGACTCGCCAACTGCTGTAGCATCTCAGAGGAGTGGCAGGCGATATTGCCTTTAGGACAGCGTAGTTTACGTGCCTCTACATTTTCTGTGCAGCAACATCAGCAACATTATTTTGAGCTAAGTATCTTCTTCTCAGTTACATTATTAGTAATTTCTCCAACAATCTAAAGGCAATATCCTCTTTACTATATTTTGTAACAACATGGGAAAGAGTACTGTAGACAAACCCCCAAAGTTTAGTGGCAAAGACTTTAAACGATGGCAGTCCAAAATGATATTCTTCTTAAAAGACCAAAGGCTAGATGAAGTTGCCTTAGAAAGAACCTCAAGAAGGCTTCATGACCGTGGTTATGAAGATAGACTGGATAGGTGGACTAGGAAGAATTACATGTGCAAAAACCATATTCTTAACTGTCTGGATGACTCCTTGTACGACTTCTATAATGCAAAAGAGAATTTTACTGCTTTTGATTTATGGGAAGCCTTAGAAGAAAAATATCTTGCTGAGGCAGTTGGAAGCAAGAAGTTCTTGGTGGCTAGGTTCCTGGAATATAAGATGACTGATGAAAAGCCTGTTGTAGAACAATTCGTCGAACTCCAGCTACTCATCAACGAAATTCTTGCTGAAGGCATGCATATTGATGAATCTCTACAAGTATCTGCAGTGATTGAAAAGATACCACCCTCATGGAACGAGTACAAGAGGAGGCTGCGACACAAGAATCGTGAAATCACCATGGTGGAGCTGGGGAAAAAGATCCAGGTGGAGGAACTTCTGTGCTGCAAGGACAAGAGCCTGATGCTGAGCAAAGACATGTCAAACAAAGCTCATGTCCTGGACGATAACACTGCGTCAAAGAAAAAGCACGGAGAATCCAGCAAAAATGGTAAACGTAACAAACAACGTAACTCCAAAGGTAACCATCTTAAGCCAAAGGGTGGTGTCTCCAAAAACACCATCAAAGGCGACTGCTATAACTGTGGGAAAACTGGTCATATGGCCAAGGACTGTAGGGCACCTAAAAAGACCAAAAATGATCCTAAACAGAAAAATAAGGCAAACGTAGTAGATGATTCTGGATATTTTACTGGCATGGTGTCTAAAGTCAACCTTGTCTCTAATGTGACCAATGTGAGAGACTGATGGCTTGATTCTGGAGCCACTAGGCATGTCTGTAAGTTCAGAAATGCTTTCTCCTCCTATAACAAAGTAGGAGACGATGAGAAATTGTTTATGGGAAACTCTTCTACCTCTAAAGTGGTAGGAAAAGGCAAGGTTGAATTGAAGCTCACTTCAGGAAAAACTCTCGCATTGAATGACGTGTATCACGTCCCGGACATATGCAAGAATCTTATCTCAGAAACCATCTTACTTGGGAAAGGTTTTAAATTTGTAGCGGAGTCTAACAAAGTTGTAATCTCTAAAGGTGGTGACTTCGTAGGAAAAGGATATGTCACTGATAACATGATTAATCTTAGTGTACTTTCTTTGAACTTGAATGATAATGCATCTTCTTCTGCTTATGTTTGTGACTCCTCACATGTTTGGCATGATAGACTAGGACATGTTAATTTCAAATCTATTGAAAGACTTGCTAAATTAGGCTGCATTCCTAAAATAAACTTTGACAGAGGTCATAAATGTGAAATTTGTGTTGAATCTAAATATGCTAGAAAACCCTTTAACAAAAAGGTTGAACGTAGTACAACTCCCCTAGAACTAATCCACTCAGATTTGGGAGATTTGAAATCAACACCAACTAGAGGAGGTAAAAAATGGTACATCACTTTTATAGATGATCACTCAAGATACTGTCAGGTTTATCTTCTTAGAAGTAAAGATGAAGCCTTAGACGCTTTCAAATTATATAAACTTGAAGTAGAAAACCAAAGAGGTGTTACTATTAAAACTCTTAGGTCGGACCGAGGCGGTGAGTATGTGATACCTATAGAAGAATTCTGCAAACTTAATGGCATCATTCATGAAACTACTGCACCTTCTTCACCTGAGTCGAATGGAGTAGCTAAAAGGAAAAACCGAACACTCATAGATATGGTGAACGCTATGTTAGCTAGTTCAGGGCTACCTTCGAACCTGTGGGGGGAAGCAATTCTCTCTGCTTGCTATATCTTGAACCGAGTTCCATTTAAGAAATCCGACAAAAATCCATATGAGTTATGGAAAGGAAGACAACCGTCCTATGCATACTTTAAAGTGTGGGGGTGTTTGGCCAAGGTGGCCACTCCTCGTTCCAAGAAAACCAAACTAGGACCTAAAACTGTAGATTGTGTTTTCCTAGGATATCCTGAGCACACTAGTGCTTATAGGTTCATGGTAATTGGTGAGAACACCATAATGGAATCCAGAGATGCAGTGTTTTTCGAACACATTTTCCCTTTAGGATCTGGACCTCATAAAAGGGTCCGCGATGATCTCTCAGATGTTCCTTCGACTAGTCAACCCCCGTCTCTAAATGCTGAAACCGAACCTAGAAGAAGTAAGAGGGTCATAACCGAGAAAGGTTTTGGTCCAGATTTTGTGACTCTTACGGTAGAGTCTGAACCCCAAACCTATAAGTTGCTTCAGCTGGCCGAACTTTGACCACCATATTATTGAAGTTGAACCTATTCTTTCTGTTGCAACAATAAGCACATTCAGGTGTAATGCAGCACTCGCAAGCGTCACCCTTAACAGTTTCCATCATTAGGAAACTATAGGCAACTGATGCAAGTAGAAGAAGAAGCAGCACACGAGTCCGACTTTCCATGGCTTCTCTCTTGATCTTGAGCCCCTAGTCTGAAAATGAAAACAAGTTTCTCTTCTCTTAATCGAGGGACGAACACTAAAAGAGAATCGCATTGAGTATAACGTAACTTTGGAAACAGAATACAATCACGAAAGGAAATTTTGAGGTGAAATGTGCATTTCCCTCGTGCCTGGGAGTGTAAATTGGTCCGGGCTGGAAAGCACGGATCATTCATTATATGTGCCGTTCCGGGTTGGCCATTGATGTCTCGAGCCTTAATTCACATTTAGTTGGACAGGCTGAGCTGTATTACTAAGCACCCATGGGTCTCCTTATGTATTTTGATCCATGCATTTTTCTTTTCTTTTTAAGCCAAATAACCTAAACTTACAAGGAGGACTCATTTGAAGTTATTTTAAACCAAAAAATTTAGCTCCTTTCTTCTTCAACAACTTTGTTTCAGAGTTCCTTTTTCAGATATATAATTTATGGGTTTTTAATTGACTTGTGATTGTTTCTAGTTCCAGTTGTAATTTTCATTTTTCTTCAATTTATGTTGCAACAAAGTTTTTTTTTTTTTTTTTCTTAATGTAGGTTTTCTTGGTAACTTTGTTTTGGGATGGTGATTATTATGTCTTGACTATGATGATGAGATGAGATTTAGCTGTTCTGGTTGAATTTCAAATTTTGATTATATATATATTTTTTTCAACTGAAATCTTGTTTCAGTTCTGGCTAGGAAATTTCCTGTTTGGTCCAAAGATCCGACCCGGGAGTAGTGTCCAGTCCAGCGGGATAGAACAATTATCCGCTAGTCCAAAAAGATTTAAATCCTAGAAAATTACTAGCCTACCCTCAACATTCATGCGTGGGTTAAAACTGTCTCCTCCCACTTCTTCTTCTTCTGCCTGATGAATCCCGCTACAAACTCCTTCTAATCAATCCTCCTAATTCCGAAGCTCTTTGTTTTCCTTATTTATTGGAATTTAATTTCTGATAATTTTTAAGTTTGACACTCTGTATCCGCTGTCGATAATTTGCAAAGACGCCTGTCATATCTTCTTCTTTCTTCTCCTCATTCAAAACCCTAACTAAATAATCTGAACAATTTCCCTTTTCTTTCAACTTCTTTCTTTCATCAGTTCCTGACCTAATCAATTACATAAATCATCAGTTCCTGACCTAATCAATTACATAATCATCAGTTCCTAACCTAATTTTTATTCATTCAATTAAAGAGAAAAAATGGTTAGAACTATCAAGCGGACAATTACAGAAGAAATTGTAGAAGAAACCCAGGTAAAAAAAAAAGAAGAAAAAATGTTGATGATTCACCAACACAATCCTCCCCTGCGGCTAAATCTCCGAAAACAAGGAGTATGAGTAAAGTTGGTACTCCGTCACGAAAAAATGTTCCTCAGGTAGAAGGTAAGCAAAAATCAGAAGAAAGTAAAGCCTAATTTTGTACTTCATATTGACATGCAATACTTAGAAACCTGTTGTTGAATTTCATATTGACATGCAATACATATCAATATTTAATGCTGATGAAAAACTGTAGATATGTAGTAATGTTCAACTAATATACTAATATGCTCAATAGAATCACTACATCTCTATATGTAGTGTTTGTTTTACATGTTTTCAATGGAATCACTAAATATTTGTATGTAGTGTCTGGTATACATGTTTTCATATGTTGTATATGTAACTTGAGACAACATATTGACATGCAATGTGTGATTCATATGTTTTTTGTTCAATAGAAACACAACATCTCTGTGAGTCATATGTTTTACATGTTTTTCATCTGTTGTGTATGTAATTTCACACAACATATTGACATGCAGTGTGTGATTCATATTTTATATCTGTACTACATATCAATATGTTGTCTTTAATTTGTAGTTATTGATATGTAATGATAGCATCTCAAATTGATATGTGTGCTACATATTATTATCTGCCTGTAATGTGTACAAAACTTTTGGTTTACAAAAACAGCAAAACCAAAGGAAAGAAAGCAGTTGCTGCTCCTGAAGCAAAAAGCAAAATAAAAACAGCAGCGGCAACTACTAAAGCAAAAGGAAAAACAGCGACAACGGCTGCTACTCCTTCACCAACAGCAAAGGGGGACAAAAGCACTTGTCCTGAGAGCTGCTACTCCTTCTCCAAAAGGAAAGGGAAAAAGAAAAAGGGGGAAAGCAAAGCGCTCCTGAAAAAAAGGTTTGTAATGTTAAAACTGAAGATAATTCTTAATAACATATGTTTAATGAGTATGTAATGAGCATTGTTTGTCTTGTTTTTTTGGTATTAAGGGTTTCTGAAGACTTGGTAGATATACAACTACATATTATGAGTAACTACATATTTGATATAACCATATTGATATGTACTGTATTAGTTTTTGGTTTCTTGTGTATGTGTAGGTGCTAATAAGCGTAAGAAAGGAGCTGGAAAACCACGAAGTTTATACCGTGGCGGGTTTCAGGGGATTGGGGGGGCTTGCGAAGACTATTAGGACCACTAAGAAGGCTATTGCGAATCCACTGAAACCTGAGTTTAAGTGAGTTTGCAGCTGAAGATGATTTCTGAAGCATCATTCGGTAACCTGTTCCTAATGTTCTGGTACACACAAGATTGAGTTGGAACATTGGTTGAAGATTGAGATGCAATGACGAAAATGTACGCTGTTATGTTAGGAGGGGTCAAGATCCAAACAAGGCTTAGATTTGTCTTTAAAAGCATGGCCAACCGAATGAGCTAGTATCCACACCAGAAGAATGACACTTATTTATGGGATGCCGAGAATTCCAAATAGGGAAATATCTGATTATAGGCTTACACAAGTCATAAAAAAGTGGATGGCGTGAAACAGAATTTTTCAAAAGGACTTTTCCTACTGATATGAAAGCTGGTGATAAAGTGACTAGGCCAATGATTGTGAACGCAATCTTGAATATCATTAAACGAACACCAATTAATCTGAAAAAAAGAAGTCTGATGAAGAGTCTCTGCAAAAGCGTGGTGATCATCAAATGAAGATTCTGAAGAAGACGAGGAAGACGAGGAAGATGCCAAAGATCTTGTTAGGCTTATCTGCTTGTATATGTGCACTTCATTATTTTTCGCTACAAGTGATGCAAACGCTTTGACTGAAAAATATATTGGTTTTGTTCTTGATCTTGAGAAGGCTAAGAATATTCATGGCCTGACCTCATCCATTCTCATTTAGAGAAAGAGCTGAATGAAAACGGGAATCCGTTAGAACGCACAAAGTGGTTGTGCTATTATTGTTGGTAAGAATCTATTTATTTGTTTATTCTACTTCAAAATGTTTTTGTTTTATGTAGTTTTCTACATTTTGATAGTATATCTAATACTGCATATCAATATTTTGCAGCCATGGTTTGCGGAGCATACCCATTTGGTGGCGCCCGAGGATATAGTGACAGAACCTGCAGGAATGTATGTGCCAAGAGTGTCTAGGTGGAATCATACAAAGATATGTGCTGAGTTCCTAAAGGATATTGATCTTTCTGAGTATCAGGTAAACTTGCCTTACATATTTTGTCATAATAAAAATATATATTGATAAGTACACGTAGTTCGACATATTGATATGTAATAATTAGCATATCAATATGTAGTAGTTATTAGCATATCAATGCTGCTTAGGTACAGTGTAGAAACTTCAATTTCATGAATCATGATCAATTAGGGCTTCTACTTTCTTCTCACAAACCCTAGTTCCTTTTCTTCTCTTCTCCATATGTGTTTCCTCATACGACTGATCTTAATCTAGCCATCCAGGTAATCTTCTAAATACAAACAATTAAATTTGCTCTGTTTTGATCATATTATCTGTTTTCATTTTACATTTACTATTCATTCATCATACTACATAGAAATGGCTCCTAGAAAAAAGAAAACCAAAACTACATCAAGTTCGCTCTACCTAAATCATGCTTATAAGAAAACCCATGATTTTTTTTACTCAGATAAGAATGTAATCTCTGAGAGATACATAGATTATTAGTTATTAGCATATCAATTTGTGGTGATACATATTGATATGTAGTTATTAGCATATCAATATGTAGTTCTCCCTGTGTATCTAATAGAGAAAGAACTACGACATGTTTTTTTTTTGGTAATATCTAATATGTAGTTGCTTCTTTACATTTATTTGATTTGTACCAGTTCCATGTTGATTTCAAAGATGAGATAACACACGAAGAAAGACAAATCCTTAATCGTATTTCAAGAAGGATTCAACAGGAAGCAAATGATGATGCTTTTTGTTTAGATGAGAATTCCGAATCGGAAGAAGAGAAAGAAGAGAAGAAGAGAAGAGGAAGAAGAGAGAAAGAAGAAGAGGACTCAGTATTGGGGGAGAAGATTGGAAGATTAAATACGATGATTTGAGGAATACAATATCTTCCAAATGGAGTGAATTCAACACAATGCAGCAAGAGGGCGAACCGGTTGACGCTTCAAAGCTTGAGTTCATGTTGCATGATATTTACCGGAAAGCTTTCCCTTTGCAGAGAAGCCAGCCAGGAAGATTATGTTAGCTTGGGATGTACACCTACTCCAAGAAACCCCAATGAAGAGTTGAATGTGGACCAAATAGTTGAGAACGAAATGCAAGGTTCTCCGGAAGATCAAACAGATGCTAATGTCAACATTCCTGAAGTTGGTTTGTCAACACCGAAAGATCAAACTCATGTTAATGCCACCTCTGAGGTTGAATTGTCAACAACTTCAGTATTGAAGTTCCATGATGTTGAAGTTCCGCGTTCTGAGGTTAAAAATTGGGCTAAATCTAATTTGGAGGAAAAAGTCAAAGAGATACAAGAGAAAAAGGGAAAAGAAAACACACAGGTAAGTAGCATATTAATATCTATCTGTGACATATCAATATGTAGTGGTATCTACCATTACATATTGATATGTAACAGTACATTCTTGTATACCACTATCTATCTGTTACATATCAATATCTATCTGTTACTTATCAATATGTAGTGGTATCTACCATTACATATTGATATGTAACAGTACATTCTTGTAGTGGAACATATTTATATGTAACAGTACATTCTTGTGGTGGTATACATAGCAAAAACTCAAGCTAAGTAGGTTTTTGTTGACAGTTTCAATTGATTTTTGCAGGTTGATCAACTTGAAGTTAGGCAGGAAGCAGCAAGGAGTTGCTTACAACTATGCTAGAAACGAAGTCTTCAATTGTAGTTAATTCGCAGAAATTTCCAGAGTATAACGCCGGATTGGCGGCGGAAGAGTTTCATTTGCTGGATGTACCTTTGTTTACTATGATGTCGAGTTTGGAACACATTGAAAAGCTGTCTATGCCAGACTTTATAGAAATGGCAAACTCTGGCATTGGTGTTTATGTCGAAGAGTTTGCAGACCTCCTTCCAGATAACAACGAAGGTCTTTTTGGTATTAACTTACGAGAACAATTTGATAATCTGTTTGGAAGAGATTTGCGGCCTTTACAAATTCCACAAGAAACAACTGAGCAACAAGAACCCATTGAACCGAAAGATGCAGGTGAAGTTACAGGTAAGCAACAAGAATACATACCTACAACCAGTTCAAAAAGTCATTTGGAGGTTGCATCACAAGATCCTTTGGATGTTTCATCACAAGATGTTCTGGATGTTTCATCACAAGATGTTCTGGATGTCCCCTCGCAAGATGTTTTGGAGGTTCCATCACAGGTGAATGATATGTACTAAAAATCTCATTTTGTGTAGTTAATATTACACTACAAATCACTACATACTGATATGTATATCAGTATGGTAGCACTAGAAATCACTATACCATACAATCATATACCACTACATGCTTTCAAAAATGATTAGGTGATGTAACTATGTTTTATGCAATATAGATATTTACATATTTTTTTATGTTGATTAAAAATGCAGGAACAGTTTAGCACAAGAAGCCAGAAACAAAAAATGGTAAAAGTGAACAAAAAGCGTGCTACAAAGCCCGAAAAGCAGCAGGTAACAACACCCACCAGACCTGTTACTCGTTCCCATCCTGCAAAGAAGGTAGATGATATATATGAGAGTGGAAGTAAGTTCTCACCATCATATAAAGGACCGAAAGCTGCAGCTGCAGAAGCACTACCACTAAACAAAAAGAGAAAGCTTAAATTGCGCAAGTATTTCCGGAAACTGACTAAATCACCATTCTATAATGACATGAACGATGAACAAAAGAGTACTCTTTCCACATACATCAATAATGCAAAAAATCTTAGGTGAGTTCTCAATTGACACTTTTATATTGATGTACTATTAGTTTGTGTATGTACTTTTGATATACATACATATTTGTATAAAAAATACTGAGAAAGACATATCAGTATGTACTGTTACACAAAGAATACTAACCTTTACGTCGTTTATTTTCTAGCTCAATTGCTTGGAGAGTGGGAGAAGGTGGTCTTTGTGTAAGTGGAACTACAGTTGATGACTTGGTGCAGAACGATTTATTAGAACAAGATCTTCTCAACTACGCACAATACAAGCTTAACACCAAATTTCAGAATGAGCAACCGATGCACGAAGTATACAGGAAATACTTGCCTGTGTTGCATCTGGATCCATCCGCTTGGGTAAGTTGTTATCTTACATGCATATTTACTACAGCACATATTCAAAAATTAAAAAAGTATGTAGGGGTAGGTATACTACATATCAATTATTGCATAAAACAAAATTAGATATAAACTATTTCAAGTACATCCATGTTTTCAGTACAATGTCGAGTTCCCGGATAACCTCAAAGGAGCAGCACATGATTCTGTTTACAAACCAATATTGGCGATGGATGAAAGTATCAAGAAGATTCTTGTACCAATGTGCCACCACAATCTTCATTGGACGCTACTTGAGTATGACTCGAAAAAATGGTGTTCAACCACTACAATTCTTTCTAAGGCTGAATGGGGAGGTATTTGTTATCCACACGCCTGCAAAATGGCAGATTACATGTACGTACCTATCAACGTGTACTTGATGGAGAAGGACAAAGTAACAATGAAGAATGTAATAGTGAATGAATGTGAATGTGAAGCACCTCAACAAGGGGGATCGCCAGACTGTCTACTGTTTGTGATGCATTTATGAAGATGATGTCAAAAAGAAAATATGTGGGAGTGCCTTTGGGAGATGATGAAGAAGTGCAAGCGAAGATTCGTAACAAAAGGGTCCGTTAGCATGCAAATTGCTGAAAGCATCTCCACCGGAAATCAGTTGGCAGATGACATAAAAATAGTCTTACTTGCTAAAAGTAATCTGACAGTACATATCACTATTTAACTATTTTCTTTTCTTTTTATTCTTGGTTTCATTTCATTTCATGAGTTCAAGAATGTTCAAAAACATATATCTAATATGTAGTGATTTTTAATTTGAATTTGGGTTTAACTTTAATGTATGATATTTCAATTGTGTTACTTAAACATGATTTTGTGTTGTTGATACGAGGGGGCGCTGCCCCCTCGACCCCCTGTGAAGATGTGTGAATCAGATGGAAAACCAAAAGATGTTCTAAATAATCTTAGTGGAAGATGGGTTAAAACCACAAACCAGTACATATTTAATTGTTTTCTTGTTACAAACATCTAGTATGGTTACATACAACCACTACATATCAGTATGTAGTGGTAGATACTAACACTACAATACTGACATGTAATTTCAGTATGTAAATACTTCACTACTGCTGATAGATAATGACATTTTGATAGACTTAAAAACATATTTCATTATTCGAAAATAACACAATAACTACATTTTGATAGACTTATAATGTTTCAAAAACCAAAAGATGTTCTAAGAAACAACAAAAACAGTATTTTCAGTACACTTGTAATGTATGTACTGTAAATGAAATACTTATTAACCAAATTCAGTTGGTACTGACAAAATCAAAAAGAAAACGGTAGAATATAGAACAAGGGCTAGAGGAAAGAATTGTGGAAAAGGAATCTGGCAACATCATCGATATAACATTCTGCTGCAGTTCAAGAAAAACGGTAAATACTTCACTACTGCTGATAGAATAGACATTTTGATTTAGATTAAAGACTTAAAAAACATATTTCATTATTCGAAAATAACTACAATAACTACATTTTGATAGACTATAATGTTTCAAAAACCAAAAGATGTTCTAAGAAACAAACAAAAACAGTATTTTCAGTACACTTGTAATGTATGTACTGTAAATGAAAACTTATTAACCAAATTTCAGTTGGTACTGACAAAATCAAAAAGAAAAACGGTAGAATAGAACAAGGCTAGAGGAAAGAAGTGTGGAAAAGGAATCTGGCAACATCATCGATATAACATTTTGCTGCACGTTTCAAGCCTGTGATAAAAGAAAAAGAGAAATCAGAAACACTACTTGCTTAAAAGTACATTGTATTGTATCAAACTTACTTAATTAAGACATTATATGTATCTGACTGAAATACATACCTGACACAAAATCATTCTTCAGAAAGTTCATACTGTCGGATAAGATTGCATGTTTGCCTTGTTGCGATGAGTCTTCAAATTACAGTTTGAACACTTGACAGATTTTCTACTAGTCTCAAATGCAGACTTAAAACGTTTCCCCTTTTTCCTGCCTGGTGGAGACCTAATTACTTCTGCTGGGGAGAACGATATCATCTACGTGATACTATCGGGCCTGTGAGAAAAAAAACAGTATCATATAAAATGGAATGAAACCACAACTACATATGAATATGTACACGGATATTGTTCCTGAAAAACAAATATAAAAAATGTAGTGGTATCTAACATTACATATCAGTATGTAAATCCATATGTAAGTAGGTTATGTTGACAGTTCCTCCAGATCTAGTAATAGCTGACAAAATGTACTGATTAAAGACACATACCTGTCGTGGTTAGGAACGGGTCTAATAGCTATTGAATATAGCTTACGAAAAGTGGTAACTTTGAAATAATCTTCAACGTAATAAAGAATCCTTCCTCCAGATCTAGTAATAGCTGCAGTAGGTGCGGGAGCATGGAAAACCATAAACGCGCCATCGTTGGCAAGTACAAGTTTTTCTCTCTAGATCTACCATATGAGATCTGCACAGTACATATTCATGTGTTATTTTTCAGTACACCTAATATACACAGTACACATTTATATGTTCTCACAGAAACATGGTACTTAAAAAAAGAAAAGAAGAGAAAGTAAATAACATTCAGATGATAGAGATTAGGGGTAAACGCTAACCTTGGAGAATGCACTTCATAACGATTAGCATCTGACTGGCTAAACTTTCCAGGGATGGCCAATTTGGATGTGTAATTCAAGAAAGGCTTGATACGTAGGGGTTAGCATTTCTGGGTCCATCAAGAGACTCTCTTCACGACGTTCTGACATCATTTCAATCCATAATATCCTACACGACAAGGGGATGCAAAAAGTCTGTTATACTAAAAATATACGTAGATTAACAGAACATATATGCTAATACTGTTACAAAAAAAAAAACTAATATAAGCTTGTACTGTGACTAGGAAACTGATACAAACCTGATCGAGTCAACGAACGCACACGCATGTAATTTCTTCTCTTTGTTAATCCAGCTATTGAACGATTCAGCAACGCTAGATGAAGTGTAACCATACTATAAACCCTTGAAGAAAGCATTGGACCACTTTTCTTTTGGAATGTTGCGGCAGTAGTCAGCAACCCAAGGCCTTCCCAAATTAACCATTTCTTGAAGACCTTCCTCGTATGTTGCAGGAGAAAAGAGCATATGTCGCCTTTCGGAAAGCATCAGTCACTTCCTTACTTTTCGTCAGACTTTGAGATAGGTAAGTTTTTGTCCAAATGGAAGTAACAATATCTTTGATGAGAATCAGGGAACTCTTTGGGAATATATTTAACCAACCCTTCACCTCGGTCAGTCATAAAAGTGATTGGGCGATCATCATTCAAAGCCTCCTTCAGTTTCTTGAAAAACCATTCCCAGCTGATATTGTCTTCACCAGGTACTAAAGCAAACGCAAGCGGATAAAATCCTGCAAAAAGGAATACTAGTTATGTTAAGCAACTAATATTGACACTACATATTGACATGCAGTTGGTTTACCTCTTTGTTGATATGTGAAAACCTGACACTACATAATAACATGTTAAACAAACTGATTGACACTACATTTTCACATGCAGTATGGTTTATCTCATACTCAGTAAGGTCAATATGTAGTATGTAGTATGGTCAATACTCATTGTCAGATAGTGAGTAAGATCAATATGAGTGATCTAACTACCAGACACTACATATCAAAAAAAAAAAAAAAAGAACCAGTTACCTTGATTATCATTAAGACATGTTTCTGCCATAAGACCTCCTTTAAAAGTTCCAGTGAGAAATGTACAGTCACAGAAAAATCATGGGACGACATAGTTTATATCCCTCTATACAAGCTCCAAAGAAAACAAAAGTCTATTGAATCTTTTTTTAGCATCATTGAAATCGAAATCAATAAATGACCCAGGGTTTTGTTTCCCTAACAGCATTCACCCACCAAGCAAGATCAGTGTACGACTTAACATCATTACCAAAATCTGTTTATGCGACAACTCAATTGTATGATATGCGTGGTGGTGATACTGGATTTCAATGCCACCACTAACTTTAAGATAATCTATGATCTCTGCTGGTGTTATGCGAGTGGTTGTGCCTGACCATCTCATGAATTAGACTGTTCATGAGTTTTTTTGTAACTCTTGGATTCTTCAACATATAACCACCGCCACAGGTGTGCCTTTCCCACATATTCCTTTATCTTAAAAACATCAATAGAACTACCAATGGCAGTTGCGTGAACCTTCCATGAACAACCTTTCACACTACATACGGCGGTGAATCTCTCAAGGTCATCTTCTTCTTAATTACCTCATATCCAGTTCTCATGCAGTATTTTTGGCATGCTATACGTACGGCATCAACACCACCATAGAATAATTGATCTGTACATCAAAAATCTTATCCCAACCATCTGAAAAAAACACTCTTGGGGCTTCTTTACCTTCTTTCAAATAACTATTCTTTGCACTGACAACTAAGTCTGCATTACTGTCAACTTCCATACGCCTAGACGCGCCATTTGAAATTACATCCACGTGCAAATCAAAGAAAGCTGATTGCTTTGAAGAATGTAATGCAGAGATGCCCTGGAGTGTTACATCGGCAAGAATAGGAACTATCGCTTGATTCTGGAAATAGTTAACCAAAATAGTCGATGGAGTCAACCAGCTCAACATATTACAGATGCAAAATTTCAAATCCTCTAAAGTTGAAAACGATGTAACCTCATATGCAAAATGATATTGCTTATGGTATACATGAGAATAGATGGAGAAGTCTGGTTTGGGACCAACGTCAGACATGTTAACCCTGTAAATGATCCAAAAATTAACTAAGTCTCTGAATGGATATAAGTTATACATATTGATATGTATTGGCATCTACTGTATTGCACGATACATACTAAAAGAGCGCAGGCTATATGTAGTACGTATTGGTATGTAACATGTAGAATAACTAAGTCTCTGAATTCCTATACGTTATACATATTGATATGTATTTGTATGTAACATGTAGAATATATTTTACAACATATCAATATGTTTTGAGTTTCATCTTCTATAAATAGAAGAACTGCAGCTATATCAAAAAGAGAATACAAAATTACTACACGATCTATCTAACAAAACAAACCTATATCAAAAAATACAGTAAACAAAAAACCTATATCAGATTACAAAAAACTAAAACAGAACAGCAGCAGCAGAGAAAAGGTGATTATAGTAACATACATTGTTCGAATCTGAGATTAACCTAATTCGATTTTAAGATACCTAATTGAAACACACAAAAATCACAATGTAAATCGAACGGAAACTGAATTGAATAATATAAATCATCACAAAACTGAAATCATAAAAGAAAGATAACAATGTACATCATAGACAACTATTCTGATAGAAATCGGATCAGAATAAACCTAATTATTCATCAACATTCCAAGAACAACAGCAGAGGAAGATGATTTACGAGATAAATACCTTGTTCGAATCTGATTTCGAAGCACAAATGATTTACGAGATAATAGTTGTGATTTACGAGATAAAATACTGTGATGAACCAAAACGCAGGAGCAGAGAAAACCAAAGAGAAACAGATGATTATAGTAACATACATTGTTCGAATCTGAGATTAACCTAATTCGATTTTAAGATACCTAATTGAAACACACAAAAATCACAATGTAAATCGAACGGAAACTGAATTGAACAATATAAATCATCACAAAACTGAAATCATAAAAGAAAGATAACAATGTACATCATAGACAACTATTCTGATAGAAATCGGATCAGAATAAACCTAATTATTCATCAACATTGCAAGAACAACAGCAGAGGAAGATGATTTACGAGATAAATACCTTGTTCGAATCTGATTTCGAAGCACAGATGATTTACGAGATAATAGCTGTGATTTACGAGATAAAATACTGTGATGAACCAAAACGCAGGAGCAGAGAAAACAATCTGAGATGAAAAAAAAAAAGAGAAAAAAACTGAATTTGATTTGTTCGTGGAGTTGCAGAAAGGGTATTTTTGGTACTTTTGAAAAACTTGTCTTATGTGACCCGCACGTTTTGGATTAGGGAATAAATATTCTGGTCCAAAAACATGTTTTTGGACCAGCGGATAATTTTATTCTATGGATGGGTTAGAGAGTAACCAGTACTGGGTTTCCTGGACTACCTAGTAATTCCTAGATTATATAAAGGGAATACCCATTAGTTGAAGCTGCAACTTTTGTTATCCATTTTGTCCCTATCAAGTATTTTAATGAATATACATTCTTGGTATTAATTAGGGATAGTTTGGACTACTGATCCATCTAAGAACGATGTAAAAAAGGTATTGGTTCACTCACTTTGTATTGGAATAGATATTTATAAAAGATCTCTCAAGAAAATTCATTTACAAACTCTCAATCGTGTTTTGGTGGATGCATGATCACGACAAAAGGTAATGATTCGTCGTGTGAACTGTGAATGAAGCTGCAAACATTTAAAATCCAATGTTACCCTTATTTTTATAACTTTCTCAAAAATAATCTTTAAATTAGATGAGGCTAAAATAGTAAATGCACAAAATGAAAATTAGTCATGGAGTCTAGAAAAGGAGTTATCACATCGAGAGGGTCCCATAAACAGGTAGTTAATCACAAGCACAAGGAGATGACACGTGCCTAGCTAAGCCGCCAAAATTTTAATTTCCTAGATCACCTTATGTCATGATCCCATGAGTAATATGTTGCACAAAAAAGTCAGGGTATATGGGTGCTTAATTATCCTAAATATATCCCAATCCATGTGATAACAGAAAAAAGAAGAAGACGGGCTTCATTTCCAGCTTGGCATCATCCTAAATATATCCCAATCCCTGTGGTAAAATGTGTTGGTGTATTAGTTTTCTTCTTGGCATCATGCAAAAAAAAATGTTGATAGGTCACACACTGAACGGATTTTGTTAACAATGGATGATCACAAGTTGTCTATAGATCTAAAAACAGTTTAAGATCCCGTCAATACTTTGATCTAGTTTAAGTGACCTTCTATCAGAAAAGAATGCTCTCAAAAATAATCGAACTAGGTGCAATCAAAGTTTCAACAATCGTTAGACAATCAAATCAATAATCGTAAACTAATTAGGGGAATTTTCTCTCTGGATAGATGGATCCACCAGAAGCAACACGAATGAAGTTTTCATGTCTCTTAGGAAAGTTTGCAAAAAAATGCAAACTCAAATATTTATAGACCAAGGTTGTTTGGATAACAAGGAAATTTCAAAACCGAAAGATACTCAAGATATGCAATAAACTCCTAATTTTGGTTTTCATAATTCCAACTAATATCCAACATGCGATTCCGAAATGTCTCATTAGAAAATATCTAATATTAGTTTAGCACTTAACTAATATGGCTTTACAAGAGATATATCTTGATTGCTGGAAAATCAAAAATCTTAATTAAAATATTCTCAATATTTTGGTTTAGGATCACCTTGAGTATCAAGGAATATTTTTGAAAAATCAATGATAATAATTGTGTGCATGTTCAAATTACGTAAATATCTAGAACTTTCCTATTTAGCAAACTCAAATTCCAAACTCACACAAAACCGTAAAGTATTATGTGAATGATGAAAATCGGTTTTTCTCTTGGGGCTTGGTTCTACCATGACTCCCAACATAAGTAGGAATCGGTTCTACCAATTCTTCCAATATAGTTAGGGATTAGATCTACCATGAATGCCAACGATATCTAGGATCGGTTCTACCATGTATCCCAATATAGGTAGGGATCGGTTTTACCATTCTACCATGTATCCCAATATAGGTAGGGATCGGTTTTACCTGATTTCTCACCTTAGTTTTAAATTGTTCATCCAATAGATCTTCATTGAAAAACTGGGCCAAAACACCTATTGATTTCTTTTCAATTACGAAGCAAGTTCGTATATGTAATTCCTTTAAACATATGTAATGAAATATAGTAATGTAGGATGAAATCACATTTATATCCCATACATAATCAAGTAACGAGTTACTTAGATTATGTAGATGTCGCACTTACGAAGTTCAAAAGATAAACTTTATATTTCGTAATTAGATATTCTTCCTTGACACTTTGATCATAATAAAATGACCAAGTCCAATACTAGAGTATTTGATATAGCTTTACATGTTATATTTTCGATCTTAAAAAATTTGAAAGTAACGATAGGAATGGAAACAAGTCAAGTCAGCATCATGAACCTCAAATGGAAGGATGATGTCTTCGTTGTAGTCGATACGTCTTCACAATATTTAGGTCTTCAAGGTAATACTCATATGTATCAACATTCCTACACTCTCTAGTCTAATCTAAACGAAGATGACTCTTTTAATCTTAATCAAGCAACTCTAATTGAGTTTTGATACTAAAATATGACAACCAACCTTGACATACCAATGTTTGGTGGGTTCAACCGAACAATGCACTAACAGTCAGGTATCTAGACCTTTATACAAACGATGTTTTTAAGGCGAGTCAAACTTCCCGTTATTAGAGGGAGAAAAGATAAATCTTGAGGAATGTCGTGAAATTTCATGGAATACTTACTTTTTACTTCACCTTGATCCCCGTACTAGTCAAAGTAAACTTTAGGTTCAGAGCTCATACATTTTTAAAATATTACAGTTAGAATGCCTGATGCATTCGCAGACACTAGTAGAGTAACAAAGTCCTATATACCTGTTGCAAAGATTCTAGCGAGAGTAATCGTCTCTGAATGTGTCTAAACCATGCGTGAAGCATGGAAGATCTCTTGGTGCGGAAAGATTCAATTACACAAAAGGAAAGAACTGACGATAGCATTCCGATATCCACAAAATCAATGATTGATAAATATGAAATTATTGCACATGAGGAGGAAGATATATCTGACTATAAACATATTTATATAAACCATAGAGAAGGACTATTGGATCAAAACTTCATCATTCCTGCTCATAAATTTTTTCATACGGTTTCTTTAGATTTATTTGGACATACCGATAATCCTGAACTACTAACCGTCAAACAATATAGATGTAGAAATGTCCAAAGTGGAAGGATATAATCCAAGCAGATCTCAATTTATTAGAAGAACGTGAAGTTTTTAGTCACGTTTTTCAGACACCAAACAATGCAAAACCCATCGGGTTAGGTATTTGTATGAAACACAACCAAAATAATGAGATTATAACATAAAGCACTCAACTTGTTGCACGAGGTTTCTCACAGAGGCTATTGATGTAATTATATTTTGATTTTTGATAAGTTTAGCAATTTTAGAAAACTTGGGAACGTATCTTATGGATGTAGTCGCATTATATTTATATGGCTCACTAAATAGTGATATATATATATATGAAAATACTTGAAGGTAAAAATGCATGTAGGAAACAAATCAAAAAAAAAGATACAGGTACTCAATATAAGTTGCAGAAATCTTTTTGTGGACTAAGCAATCTGAGAAAATGTGGTATAACCGTCTTAGTGATTACTTATTGGAGGAATATTATATCAATAATGTTATATGTACATGTGCATTGTCAAAAGATCAAATTCTGTTTTTGCTATCAGTGCAGTTTATGTTGATCATCCAAATATGGTTGGGACTCCTGAGGAGCTCATAAAATTGCTAATTATTTAAAAAAGGAATTCAAATTGAAGGATCTTAGTAATATTAAGTTTTTTCTTGGTCTACAAATTGAACATTTATCAAATGATATCTTTCCTCATTAATTTATATATACAAAGAAATCTTTGGAATAATTTCATATGGAAAAGACACGTATATTAGGATCTCCAATAGTCATTAGATCACTTAATGAAAACAATGATCCATTTCTTCCCAAAGAATAAGGTGAAGAACTTCGTGGTCCATAAGTGTCATAGCTAAGTGAAATTGGGGCATCGATATATTTTGAAAATTTCACAAGACCTGACATTGCAATTTATGTCAACTTACTATCAACACACATAGTTCCGCACCAACTAAACGTTATTGGAATGTTGTTAAGAATATGTCACACTACCTTAGTAGAACAATTGATTTCAATTTATTTTATTAAAAATAATTAAACTCAAGTTATTAGGATATGCACATAAGGTTATCATTTTGATCTCGGCAAAGATCGATCATAAATAGATTATTTGCTCGTATATGATGACACGACTATATCTTGGGGGTTAGTAAGGAAGACACTGTAGCAGCTACCTCTTCAAATCATTATGAACTTTCGGCGTACTATGAAACGACTATATTTTGTAAGTATGATTCCTCATACTCAGGAATCATGCGATCTTTCTTTTACTCAAAACACTAGAAAATTATTATATGAAGATAATTTTGCTTGTATTGCACAATTCGAAGATGGTTCTATCAAGGGTAATCGAACAAAGAGCATTTTTCCAACAAATTTTTTTACGCATGAGCTCGTAAAGAATGGAAAACTTAAAGTAAAAAAGGTAAGTTCAAGTAAGAATCTTACTGATTTAGCAATTAAAGCATTACCAACCTCTATATTTAAAAATTTGGTTCAGAAGATTGGAAAATCATGCTAAAATATTTGTCAAGATAAATGAGTTATAGAAGATGTGAACGGGGAGAGAAATTTTCTAAATGACACTCTTTTTCCTTCGTCATGGTCTTTTTTCACTGGGCCTTCCTGGCAAGGTTTTAATGAGGTAGTTCTACCAGTAGTCATCGCATATTGCATTTTTTGTCCTTGTCTATTGTTTTTCCCAAGGGGTATTTTTATCGAAGTTTTAACGATTCGATGTTTTTAGGTAATGCACATATAGAAGGAGTATTATGAAATAATTGTTAAGGAGATGAACTACTGCTCAATTATTACATAGTAATTAGGCACTTAATACCATGTGGGTGTTGATTTTCCAACTCTTGCAACCCTTCCTTCCATGTGTAATTTGTTATATAATTGTGTAGTTATTTCCCTCGTGGTAGAAACCATATGCAAGAGGTTATTTTCTCCTTTGTAAATACACTACAAATAGACATACTTTCTCTTCTTCTATTACTTTTTTTTTTCATATCTAGCCTTTCTATTTTCTTTATTCTATATAAGTATTTTTTTTAGTTTTATAATTAGTAAGAAAAATCTATGGGATCCTCTCACCATCCTTTTTTTTATATTGAAATACTTGGGCCGAAAACAGAGCCTAAGAGGAGTACAAGTTGGAGCTAGTGGCCATTGAAATACCACTACTCCATGAGTATAGTTATTACAGTTCATAGATAATTTCAACGAATTTAAATTTTGAAGTCTATGGATAGTTTTAAGCCTAACTAAAATAAACGAAATGATATGGATGCTATGATCATTGTCTGCATTTTCTTCTCTTCTACTTCTTTCATGGTAACTGAGATGGAATCTTCCTTGGACTGCATTATGGTATAACATTGTGAAGCGTACTAGAGTGTCAAAGGATTTATCTTGAATTTCAAAATTGTTGTGCTGCAATCCCTTGACTCATTCAAAGAATAAGTCTGCTTCTTTTATTTCTCCCCATTGTTCATTATGTCCTGTATATCCTCTAGCCCCAATGGTGTTTCATGCAAAATCCAGAGCCGTAGGAGCAGTGAAATAAACATAATGTTCAAATTTTGATAACAATGCCATCTTCTAGTATCAAGATATAAAACATGATTCATCCCATGCTCATGATGGAAACGAATAAGAAATACATGAAATCTACTTTTAGTAGTTCTTCTAACAGAAAATCCCCCTTGAACTTTCCAATTAAACAAAAGAGCATTTCTAATATCAAAAGTTTTTTTATTTGCAGGAATTGGAGCAATGAACCTACCAAGAAGAGTGTTGGTACAAAGAAGCATGTTGTTTTGAAAACGATGGGGAATTATTTGGCTTAAGACAAACTCATTTCCATTGTTTAAATGCAGAGAATTATGTAACTGGTTAGAAATTTGAGACACATCGTCATGCCAAGCACACATGATGATACAGTCTATTCAAATTATAACTTTTATTTACAGAAGATGATTGAAAGAAATTTTTAGACAAGAGACAAATAAATTTTAAAACAGTTGTTGAACACCAACAAATCATGAGACACAAAACATAGGGTAAAAACCGACCGAATTCACAAAGTTTAAATAGGGTAATGGATGATTGAAGATCAAGTAAATCAGAGAGAATCTTCAAAAACTTAATTCCCAAGGAAATCATGATTACCAGAATAAAGAAACCCTAGATTTGACAAGGGTTTGGAGAGAAACTGTAATTATGCAACAGATGTGTATTTTGGGGAAGAGTTTTGCCAAATGTCATAAAATCAATTAAGAAATTCCAATAATCAGAACATAAGATCGTAAGAAAAAAATAATTAGGATGAACTGAATACGTTTAATCCCAACTCTTGGCTAGTGATTACGTTTTTGAGCCATTATAAAATCCTATGTTACTGCCAGACGAAGTGTGTTGAAGTTGAAAGAGGTAAGGAAAATATTTCTTTCATAAACCCTAAGTTTCTCCGCCTCCATTTTGTATTTCCAATTGTTTTATATCAATAAAAATCTGGTGAGCAGTGGGAAAGCGAAACGGGTTTATCATCCAAAAAACATGACTTCCGATAAATCATACTACAACCAGAATCTTAAGATAGTTTACCTATCTTCGATTTTCATGATTAGTCGATTAGGTTGTATTTAACCCGAACTAGGGTTATATCTAATCATTGCCTAAGCTATTTTTGGCCTTTTTTTTCCTTGTTGGGACTGTTGTATGATGGTGTTTAATGTTCACATAGGGGGATTGTTCCTAGAGTGCCTACTTTTGTAGGAGGGATCTCGGGATCGAAGAGGCAACAAGTATTATTGTCGATATTATAGAAACAGGTAAGAGTACATGAAGAGCTTTTTTACTTGATAGACATCGAAGAACTCCGGATAAATGACCACCTAAATTAAGGTAAAAAGTCGTTACTTTTAATAAATTTATATCATTATTCGTAAAAGGTTTTATAAAATTCGCATGCCTTAATATTGATTTATTTTCCTCGCAAATTACCTATTTACAAGTTATGGTATGCTCTGCATTTGATGACTTTGAGGAGGATGTATTAGAATCATCGTTTAGGAAGGCGATCAGCATCCATTGGAAGGGGGAGGTAGACTTTTCGAAGGAGAAGTGACTAATCATTCAAAACATAGACACACTTGGATAATTGTTCTTAGAAAAACTGATGAAACTAGAAAGCTTGCGCTTGAAGAACTTAATTGGAAAATTTTAAAAAGGAAAAAGGTAATTTAATTGACGAATCCTAATTTGGGGAATACCGAAAACCTTTGGGGCATATTGAATAGGAAAACAACATGATATGAAATAGTGTTTGTAGAGCGCTCCGTATCCAGTCATGTTTCATAAAGGCAAAAATACCCTCAAATCTTTAGTGTTAATATTAATGATTAGTTGTGAATGATCAGAGTTAATGTTAGTATTAATTTAGGATAGTAATTTTCTTTAAAGAGATTGATTGGGTTATTATAGAAGAATAAGAAGATAAAGTAAAGGAAAAAAAACTTTTTTTTCTTTCTTTTTGAGATCTTTGTGATTGTTGATAAATATGTGATCCAATTTTAATTTGGGAAGATGAATCTTCATCATGTAAAGCTAAGAAAATACATATCAATTGCGATGGATATCTGGAGATGGCTGCTTTCTTGGATTATGAAACGATTTTACTCAAACTCAAACTCAAACTCAACATTTCTCTCAAACTCTAGATGATGACTTTTTGGAACCATATCTCGAAGACGAGTACATGGATGAGGAACCCAATGCTTATAATACACAAGTATGATTCTAGACGATGTTTAATGTCCATTTTGTAACTTGAATACACCAAAAGGTTGTATTTTTTTAAGTAATTTGGCGCAACAGGATTAGGTTCGACACGTATTTTGGTTGTCGAACCTTAATGATGTATCTTCTCCAGCTTCTTCTTTTCTTCCTCGTAAAAGGAAAACAAAAAGTGAGATAAAAGAAAGAAAAATAAATAAATAAATGTAGCATTGAATTCCGTCATGCATGGTAATCCAAACTCACCAACTTGATAGAACTTTGTTTGAGTAGGCAGCACTTGATAAACCAAAATTCAAATCCAACTTGGACCTACAATTTAATAACTAGATCCTGCATGCACCACTACATGGATAACCCTTTTGGCCTCAGATCATTACTCTCACTTCATGTTCAAATATTACCAAGAGAAAACCCCATGAGAGCATCTCCAATGTAAGGGGTAAAGGTCTTAAATTAGTATGACACCTAGGATTTAAGACTTTTTGCACCAAAGTTTTATCTCCAATGTAAGGGTGGGGGTCATAGAAAAAGATGACATGGCTTATTGGGGGTAAAGGACAAGGTGGAAATAAGACTTTCTTCATGACCCTAGGTCTTAAGTCCACATCATCTTTTGTCTCTTAATTTAATTAAAAAGTGTAAGATAGTACCTTGTAGATTGGAGATGAAAATTAGATAGAAAGTGTTATTTTTAATTTTTTTTGTCATGTAGTGAATGACCCACAAACAAAAGGTATAAATAACATCTCCACATAGGATGACCTTGACCTCTAATATTGGAGATGTTCTGAAACATCCATCAAGAGCAACTAAGCCATCAATTATTTCTAACATTGGGACGGATGATAGTTGTTACTTTTTCTTTTCTTTCATTTTTTCCCACACAGAAAGAGGAAAAAGACATCCACACTCTAATGTGCGTTTAGAACTTTAACTGTGTCCACTATCTCTTTTACCTTACAGGCTACAACCGAGGTAATTAAAAGTTCGGATTGTACAATTGAATATTTTATCGTCCGAGCCTTAATTGAATTATTTTCACGCCAAAGTAAATGTCAAAGTTCGACTTATAACTGGTGCGAACATAGAGGCCGGACATATAAGAAAAGTTTTGTGAGTTAGAAAATGATGCTTGGCTCACCCTTGTTTCAATCGAACATCTTAACATTGTTTCGATAATGTTTAACTGCGGTGATTCTGATAAGTCGAACCTTATATTTTTTATAAAGCCATAGTGGTTCGGCGCTTAATGTCATTTATGAATGATCCGAACATGTTGGTTTGACTGAAATTCAAGATTCGAATGATTCGAACCTTTGAGAAATATATGTATTTTTGGTGTATAACATTGTGATATTCGTGCATATTGTTCCTGAAATGGTAACAATGGAGGATCAACCATCACCTGTTGATGCCATTTAAGAAGATACGAAAGATTACATCCAAAATGACTTGGTAGGTAACTAATTTATGTTTTTTATTATTTTCTCTCAAGTTTGTATTCAAAAGCATTATTATAATTTTACATTTGTATTTGCATCCATGTATACGTGAAAAACTCAAGCCGGAGCCGTTTCTTGGGCTGAGGGACGTGGTTTTAAAATCAACTGCATTCTAGTTGAAGGTAGACAAATCCGAAATGACCGGGGTGAAATGGTTTGTGAGAGAAGTCGGTTGAACGTAAGTAAGAAGAAAAATTGTGAGGTGCATATTGGGAAGACCGGGAGTAGGTATAAGACTAAATTGAGGAAGATAAATTGTCCTTCAAAGATCATCTTCAATTGGAACTCACATGAAAAACTTTTCACCATGAGTAAAAATATGGATTGCCGTCTTAACCACCCACGTCCAAACGATCTTCATGGAAATTATAGATCCGTAAGACTCAAAGATCATGAAGATGTGGAGGTTGATAAAATGACTCGAGCACATATGCCACCGTCTAAAATCCTTAGCAAATTGAAGGCGGATGATAATAATAACAAGACTATGTTACAACAAATCCATGACGCGAGAAGTATTTTGAGAAGAAAGGATTTTCAAGGTAGGTTGGTGATGAAAAAATTATTGTAGTTCGCAAGAAAAAAGAACTATGTTATCATAAATAAATTGGATGATTCTGGGTATGTGACGCACCTTTTTATTTCCCATCCGGAATGCGTAAAGTTGACGTTATGCTTCCCACAAGTTCTTATGTTAGATTGCACTTACGAGACCATTAAATATGAGATGTCCTTGATAAAAGTTGTTGGGAATACGTCAACCAAGTCACCTTTCATCATTGCTTTTTTTTTTTAAAGATGGGTTGAAGAAAACTATGTTTGGGCATTGGAACAACTAAAGTTAATCTTACAACTCTTCCAAAGATCATTGTAACCGACCAAGAGAAGGCATTGATGTTTTCTATTACTAACGTATTTTTGAACGCACAAAAATTTCTTTGTACCTTTCATATATGGAACAATGTTAGGAAAAATTCCAACCGATAATTCGACCGCTTAAGTTGAAATATCTAGAGAAGATTTCAAATTATCGGATGGACAAGGACAAGTGGAAAAAAAATCATGAAAGATTATGATGCCAATGAAAGGTTGTGGGAATGTTTTTCCAACGACTGGGATGCTTTACAATGATCAATCACCGAAGAAGTGTATGAAAAAAATGTTGCAAAACTTATTGCAAATTGGGGCATCAAATACCTGGTGGTCGTTATATATTTACGCAAGTAATTCTTGGATACCAAAAAAAAATAGATTTGTTAGTGCATTTAAAAACCACCAAAACCACTTCGATAACCAATCTACAAGTATGGTAGAGTTGGCTCACTATCATTTGAAGAAGAATCTCTATTTGGGTGCGTGGACACGTTTGTCACGGTGTTTAATGCAATGGAAGAGTATTTGATGAGTGATGTTATATGAATTAAAGTGCTATTCAAAAAGAGTCTAATGATGAAGCATAATGAGTTTCTGGATCATAAGTGGCTCCGAGGACTAACCCATAGGGTCTCTCTTTTTTTCCTTGAAAAAATAATGGTGGAAGTGGAGTTGATGGAGAAATTGGATGTCAACACCCAAGAAGAGTGTGTTTGTAAAATGAGGGAAAGCATGGGACTTCCGTTTCGAAACGATTTTCTTCGGTAGAAAGATGGTATTGATCTTTTTTGTAAACAACTGAGTTGTGATCCTATCCCTGATGAGTACGATGATGTAGAGATTTGGGACACACCTTATAGGAAAAAGTTGGCCGAGATGTACCGTGGGATGTTCCGAGATCAAAAAAAAAATCCTATGGCACAACATGATGACAATATTCTATCCTCACACTCCCAACAAGGTTTACACGAACCGTAAAAAGGGACAGCAAAAGGTATGACAATCTCCAAAGAAACCCGAAAAGAGCTTAGAGAAAAATCAAATGCACTTTCCAAAAGAATGGGTCCAATCAGAAGAGATTCATCTGGGGTCGAGTACCATGATGCAAAATACGAAAAAGAGAAGATAAATAAGAAGGATAAAGTGAAACTCTCAAAGAAACATGGTCGAGGATAAGGGCGATAAAAGTAACCAAGAAGTTAAGAAAAGTGATCCTTTATATTCTCCGCCATCATAAGGAGACATCAATCTTAAGGGTAAGATGTTCCAATCTCAACAAATGAAAACAACCAAGAATAGTCGGTGCCCAAGCAAAAGGAGGAAAAAACCGTAGATGTGGAGGGGAAAATGAAAGGTCCTAAGAGAGATATTTTGAGATAATATTTGTGACCTACCAATATTATTTGCAGCAATTATTTACAAGACCTACCCGAAGCCATTCATGAGTATATCATTTCCATGGACGACGTCGAGGGGATGGTAATTGTGGTTTTTATGTCATCGCGGAACAATTAGTACCTTTGAAAGAGGGGAGTAATCCGGTTGTCTATGGGTAGGATGTAAATTAATGATTGTTACAAACTCTATGCGTAAACAAGGACTTATACAATTCAATAATGAGAGGGGGCAGAGGCCATGAGTTGGAAAAAGAGTACATTTTTTTTAACGGCGTTTACATGGGATGCCATCATCACAAATGACCATTGGACGGAAATGTCAATTTGTGGGTTTTTAATAACGGAGGCTTTTAATTGCATTTTCCAATTTTTTGGACGGGTTGGTAGTTCTTTTACATACGTGCTGCCAACAAAACGTTTCCACGAAGGTGTAAAAGATATAAGACTAGTTATGGAATTTGTTCAAAGATGCCATTGTATCGGTCTCAGACTTAGACATGATTGCCCATTACCTGCATTGTGTTCATTAGCATTTAGGACTAGATTTGAACCAAATTACTCAATGGATTGGTGTGCAAATTACGAGACTGAAATTGATCATATGAGAGGTATGCATATCTCGCTCCAAATCGGAAAAGTAATTCTAATGGATTCTGAGGATGAAGTCTCCATATTCAATGGGATTCCACATGATTTGATCCTCTTCTCCTGGGTAAAGAACAATATCAAGAATAGGTTGAGCACGTGCGTTGTTAAACAAAGGAGTTATCATAGGAGCATTTCAATCCCCATTAGGTAGAAGAAGATGCTCAACCAGAATGAGATCAATTGGGAAATTATCAGGCTTAGGGACTTTGGAAAATATTGTAGGAATACAAATATCCGAGGATATTTGTATTCCTACAATATTTTCCAAAGTCATATTTTGATTTTCTTGCTATTAATACCGGAATTCTCGTAGGGTTCTACCCGTCCTAGTTATACCAAGATGACCTTACTTTTCTTAGAATAGTATGAGAGAGAGTTGTCATTTCCATTGTACCTTGTCCTTTCTTATATAGACTTTCCAAAAGCCCCTTACTTTTATGACATCTTGCCATGTGTCCAAAACCTCTTTAATTACTGTTAATGCCATCCCTTCTCTAATATAACCTCCATCTTCCTTCTTAACTCCTTCATTGTCCCTTCCATATCACGGATACTTCCTTGGTGGTTTTGGGCCTTGGCCCACAAGTCCTCATGTTTCATGTGTGGCCTTTTCCTCTTTGGAACACCCCAGCCCAGTTAAGGGGAATTATTTTTCATGTATCAGCATTAGTCCCCTGACTATGAGGTTAATCGTTAGATAACATTATAGTCATTATCCATTTTTTCACCATCTTCACGTTAGTGGGTGACATTATAACTTATCTTTGCACGATTAATCTTTAACTTTTGTTTAGTTATCGTGCCTACTTGTGTAACTGCCTCCTTTACGCCTCTAGGATCCCTATAAATATGAGTCCTGATTTACTTTCTCCTTTCACTTATTTTACCATTTAACTCTTTCTTCAGACATCACGCTCATTACCGCGCCATGTCTAGCAGTTCTTCCGACGATAACCCTTCAAGCGAGTCTGACGAATCCGAGGAGATAATGAGTGATGGCCCGGAAGAAAGTGAGTACTCGGGAGATCAAGAAATTCACTTGTCTCCTCCCGATGATGGCAAAGCTTACACACTTGCGGAGTTTTCCGGGACGCACCTGTTAAAACGCGCACTGAAGCTAAAGGAATATCGTAGGAATAGACGCGTGATTCCCTTAAATGATAACCTCATTCCTCGGCTCCTGAATCCACCGGTATTGCGTTATCCGAACGCACCGGTAAGGCTCATGTATCCAGAGCCAGAAGACACAACTACCTTTCCGCTAAGGAGAGTTCCCCGTATGACTATCCATCGTGGTGATTACGAACTTTCGGACATCGACACTCGTTCTGTATCGAAAACTCCTTCAATTTGGCCACATTGGGCTGATTATATCCGCGATAATTCTGATCATGCGGCCAAACTTCGTCAGGATAAAATCAGCGAGGCTATAGATTCTTCTCTTCAGCGGGAGGTTGAGAGATGTAGGCGCGATACAACGCGACTTTTCTATCGATGGACCCCTCCCGTTCATACTCTCCTCACAGCTTGAGGAGAGGCCACTGTAGTTCTGGAGGATTTCGTCGCACTCACTGGCTTACCCCAACATGGATCCCATTCTTACGATGAGGTGGCCATTTATGAAGCACTGACCCCGGATGACCGAAAGTTATGGATTTATTTGTTAGATTGTAAGGATGCTTCTCGGATTGAAATAGTACGGAAGGGAAAGGCATCAACCCAAAAGGGGTAGACGAAGAAAGTTGTTGTTACTGGAGGTAAGAATGTCGGTCCTAGTAAAGCGGTCTTATCGGCCGCTGTCAAAGGGAAAGTTATTGTTGAGAGTAAGAAGAGAAAGAATACTTCAATTCCTCTATCGGGGGAACGTCTACTTAACAGTTCGTTCCGCGCTTACGAATCAATTCATGGCCCCAACACTCTAGCTGTTTCCTCTGATTCCGAGTGGATCACCAAGGATCACAAGCGCGCGTCTTTTCCTATATGGCTTCGATTATGGGCCCCCCGACTAGTAGATGGAAAGGTGCTGCTCCCGGAGCGCAAAGAACCAAATCTTCGAGCAGAGATGGCTTCCTTCATTCTCCTTTGGATTTGTCGCGATGTGTTCGAGTATAACCCCCTGGATACCATAAAGAATGAACTGGTTCCGATGGCGGTGTTGTTGTCCTGCAGGGTTTCGTTCCCTCTCGCTCTCATGTTCCTAGGTGGTCTGTACCGACACTTGAACTTGTTTTTCCATGATATCCAGATGGTTGGCTCGGCGCATAAGATCGAGACTTTTATCCCTGCCAACTTCATGCTCGCGTGGTCTTGGGAACACATTCCTCTGTATGCTCCCGATCCCCATGAGTTAGAGGTCCACCGCGAAGAAGATGTCAAGCGGGATGATGGTTCGGGGAAAAGGGTTCCGGTTGTATATAGATATCCTCGTATGGATCTTTGGCGCAAAAAAGGGAAAGTACCCAAGGGCGACATAACGCAGTTCTTGGACGTTGCCAAGGATTTTAAACCGCTTCCTTATCACGATGGCCGATATGGTCCAGCCCATTATGATTTTACTTCGCCTTTCGACGAAGACTTGGATTCGACGCAATTTCTGTCTGAATAAGATTTTGATTCGGTAATAGCGGTGTTTCCTGGCTATCTTACTGTTTCCATGCTGGTAAATTAATAGCCATGTCTTACAATTCCGACCGTACGGCTCATCAAGTTGGTTTTGATCAAGGAGTCCCTCGTAGATTCCCTCCTCCGGTGAGTACTGATGTTTCAGACATCATAGCTAGTTTCAACCACCATGTCTTCAAAGGGCCGGTGCGCCTTGCTGATAGTCGATTTCCCATTCAAACATCCCCTTCAAGACCGACCCTCCGGAGTTACTAAGGGTTCTCATAATTTTCAGCTTTCGATGCGATGCCGAGGTTTGAACTTTCCACTGCGGGAACCGGTTCCTCTTAAAAGGTTGTCTTACGAGAATCTTAAAGCATTGCATGCGTCGGGAAGTATTAAGCTTGATGATGTCGTAGCAATGGTGCATCTCCTTCCTCCATGTACCAAAGGCCGCTCCTTGGAACCTATCGTGACTTCTTGGGATCCGCCGGAGGGTTGTGATCCTATTCGGCCGAAGAAGGAGACGAAGTTTTTAAGTCGAAAACCTCCCCGTTTGAATGTGTCCAAGCCATCTTCGAGTCCTCTGGTAACTCAGGTATTGATGAATCATTCATTTCTTCCTTAGCGTGTAGTTTTCTTTATCTTTCTCTCTCTCTCCCCCCCCCCCTCCCTTTTTTTTGAAACTGACCCGAGCGCTGATGGGCCATCGGCTCGACCATGTTCCCAGGGTGCTACGCTTTCTACTCGCGTAGGGTAGAAGGCACCTTCGTATATGATAGAAGAGTATTTGAACATGCCTGAGCATGAATGGACCGAGAAGAGTCTTTCCAATAAGGTCAAGCGTGAAGCATCCAAATTTTTAGATCCTCATACTTGTTCCTCTGCTAACGTTTTCCCTTTACAATATGGGAAGCCTCGTCAAAGGAGCGCGTCACAGCCTCTTCAGGATAACGTTAGGAGTCCAACTCCCTCTTTTGCTGATCAATTGCACAATTTGGGGATCAGCTTGCCCAAGGGTGGCGGATGGGTTTCGCCACGTCATAAAGGGATATCTGTCTGCCCTCCTCGAGCATAGACTGTTCGTGCTCAAGGTGAAATTCATGTGTCTCCTAATGCTGTTTTGGAATCAATGAGCCCATCTGGGTCTAACCGATCAGTGTTTGGTGGATCTGCAACCCCGTGGCTTTTCCTACTGGAGGTTTCCAAGGTAACCAAGTTACCATGTCTTGCATTTATGAATATTTCTCCCTCTCTCTTCCCCTTATTTTTGTTATAAATCATCGAGTTTTGTTCATCATGTTACTCACTTTTGGATTCTCAGGCACATCTAGCGGTCTCAGCTCGTCAACTGCTTCTTCGGTGTCCCGTGACAAAGATATCGATACCTCGCAACACTAAGCCGCGTCTAAGGTTAGAAGAAATGACTAATATTTTTAATTTATTTTCCATGAACCCTTGTCTTTATTAATAATTGGTTTTATTATTAGATTATGGGTAGTAATCGCAAGGGAGGGAGAAAATCCGAAACCCCTGGGATTGATGTCGGCTGGCGCATAATCGCCAGCGGTGATAGCGGCTCCAAACGCCCTCGGAAAGATGGCGGTGGATATCAAGCGGACGTGAAGATTCCAAATGTCCAAGTAGAGGTCCCTCACGCCGATACAGATGCGCATCTCCAATTCCCCATGGTGGTGGAGGCCGCTACAGCTGGGGTCGACCCTTCCACTCATACTCTGGTCTATGGGTTTTGGGTTCCATCCACTTTTGTTGCCGCGTACAAAAATATTGTTGAGCGCACTGGTGGCCATATGGTTAGTGTCATCCTGTTGGATATGAGGACGCTGTGCTACATGACCAAGAATCTGTTGGAGGTTACCGACGAGCTTACTAAAGTGGGAAGTGGTCCCATATCCGCAGCTAAAATTAGTGACTGGGAAGCGTCTGTGCGTATAGCCACCAACTTGAAGTTTCTGATAGGCTGGATGGAGGCATTGTTAGCGCAAGTGAAGAATCATAAAGACCCACGTGTTCAACTTAACGCTCGGGTAAGCAAGCTCGAGGAAGAGTTGGAGAAGTGTTCTGCGGTGACCAAGCAGAGGAAAGAGGTGCTGGACCAGCTTCTTACTCAGGTGGGAATGGCGAGCGATGAGCTACTTCGTGCAGAAACTGCAGAGAAGGGTGCCCGAGATGCTCTTGAGTAGGCACAGCATGAGCTGTCCTCCCTTCAATCCATCCGATGTGCTTTCTTTACTTTCTTTTTCATGAACAATTCATCTCTCTTTTCCTCGCTATCTAATCTTAAGACGGTTTTTTTTTTTGAGACTTTTTATGTTGTTCAAGTTGATGGTTTTGAATCTTTTAATTGTGCGTGCTTTCTTTTCTGCTTTGTTGTTTATTGTTTTGAAAACTTCGTGCTTGCGCGTCAGCACTGAGGATTGCGTATGGTACGAGGTGGACGTGCCCACTCCCCCCTTTATTTCTATTAGGAGGTGAGGTTAGGGGGGGGAGCTTCCTTCGTTTTTTAATTAAGAGATAGGAGGAGAGAGGATGGGGCATATGAGGTACGCGCCTGCTTGGACGAGGCAGAAGATGAACGCGCCTACTCCTCTTTGAATTTATTAAACACCGTGAGTTGCGGGTGGGCGGGGCATAAGATGAACGCGCCTACTCCTCTCTTGAATTTATTAAACACCTTGAGGTGCGGGTGGGAGGGGCATAAGATGAACGCGTCTACTCCCCCTTGAATTTATTAAACACCGTGAGGTGCGGGTGGGCGGTGCATAAGATGAACGCGCCTACTCCCCCTTGAATTCATTAAACACCTTGAGATGCGGGTGGAAGGGGCATAAGATGAACGCGCCTACTCCCCCCTTGAATTTATTAAACACCGTGAGTTGCGGGTGGGCGGGGCATATTATGAAAGCGCCTACTCCGCCCTTGAATTTATTAAACATCGTGATCTACGGGTGGACGGGGCATATTATGAACGCGCCTATTCTCCTATTTTCTCCCTTTTATCCATTGGTCGGGTTGTAACCTTTCCGTTATTTGTCAGTTGAGCAGACATGATTGGCGTTCCTATTACCTTTCATCAGTCAATCGGACGCCATTGGCGTTCCTGCAAATTTTCATTCGATTGGGCGCCATTGGCATTCTCGTATTTTAGTAAATTTTTCAGCCGATTGGGTGCCTTTGGCATTCCCGCGGTTTTTAGTCAGTCGATCGATGCCATTGGCGTTCCCGTAACCTTTTGTCAGTCGATCGGGTGCCATTGGCGTTCCCGCAACCTTTTGTCAGTCGATCGGACGTCATTAACGGTCAGTAACCTTTTGACAGTCGATCAGACGTCATTAACATTCCACAACCTTTTGTCAGTCGATTGGGTGCCATTGGCGTTCCCGCAACCTTTTGTCAGTCGATCGGACGTCATTCACTTTCCGCAACCTTTTGCCAGTCGATCGGGGGTCATTGGCTTTCCCGCGACCTTTTGTCAGTCGATCGGACGTCATTAATGTTCCGCAACTTTTTTTAGTCGATCGGACGTCATTAACGTTCTGCAAGCTTTTGTCAGTCGGTCGGGCGCCATTGGATTTCCCGCGACCTTTTCTCAGTCGATCGGACGTCATTAACGTTCCGCAACCTTTTGTCAGTCGATCGGGCGCCATTGGCATTCCCGCGACCTCTTTGTAATTAACTCTAGAGAGATTTTCTTTTGAAATTATTTATAAGGGAAAGACATTACATATTATATTTTTCTTTACCCGTTGTTCGCTATCGCGCTTTTACATTTAGCTCATAGGTTTCCTTTGTTCTTAATGACGCGGGAAAGGCTCTTGTTCGATCATCTCTCTTGCTGCCTCGAGCCCTCCAGACTCGCGTTTCTTTCAAATATGCTTCTTATCGCGAGACATTCCACTGTCGGGTGTCCCATTGTCCTATGGTAATGGAAACACCTTGCAGCGTCCTTATTCATTTTGTTGACATCCACCACCGTCGGTGGCAATTGAACCTCACCCTTGGCGACCCATTGGTTGAGGATCCGAACAGTCTGTTCTCTTCCGTACGGTAGTAGAGGCGGAGATGGATTTGAATCCTTTTTAATCCATTTGTTTTTTCTTTGGATGAGGTCCCCACCTTGTTGTCGGCTTCCGTTTCCCTCCTCATTATTAAGCTTGCAGGGGACTACGGATGTGGTACTTACAGTATGACTCCAATTAAAGTCTGCGGGTAATTCTTCCATGCAGTCAGCGATTCTTTCAGCAGCTTGTTCTAGTTCACCGAAGGTTTGGAATCTGAAGTTGATCAAACTCCATTTAAAGGACTGAATCATTCCACGTACACATATTTCCACGAGTGTTTCTTCCCTAATGTCTTCGTGACAATCCAGTGCCGTCCGTCGGAACCTTGCTATATATTTTCCTATTTCTTCACATGTCCTATATCCGCTTCTGCTCAGGTCTATGGACGTAATTTTCCGCTTGAATGAATAGAATTTTACCATAAACATCGAGTATATGATGGGCCAAGAGTCTATGCTTTCTTCTTTTAGGTTATCGTACCAAGTAAAGGTTGTTCCTGTCAATGATTTGGGGAATTCTCTCAAACACAGTTTCTCGTCGAAGATTCTATCGTTCATGGCTGAGAGAAAACGGCTGACGTGATCCCGCGCATTTCCCTGTCCATCGTAAGTCTTAAACTTAGGAGAAACATAGTTCTCGGGGTACTGATATTCCCGGACACTTAAAGGATATGGGTTTGTTTGATGGTGGTCATCCTGCTTCGTGATATGGTACCTATGTTCCAGGTACTCCGCCATTTACTCCTGTGTGATTATTGCGTCCTTGGTATTCTGATGTTTTTCTGATTCCGTTACTTTCCCAGGGGCACTTTGTCCTGCAATCACAGCTTGTGCTATCCATTCTTCCAAAGCTTGCCTCTTTTACAATCGTTCTTCTAATTCTTCCTGAATACTTTGCATGCCCAGGGGTGCAGGTTTTGATTGTCGAATTATTTGTACGTCCTCTTTTCTAATGGTATTTGTTTCTCCAATTTGGTGGGCGTGTTCAAGTTGTTTGTCCGCGCTTTGATGTGGTGTTTCTTCCTCGCTATCCCCTTATTCTATGATGACCTCGTCGAGGTCGACAGGGTGGTTGGATGGTTAATTTCCTGCCGCGCCAGGATTATTGCTGCTCGGCTGCATCATGGTGGACTAGGCACGAGCCTCCGGGTGTTGTCGCCAAATGTTAATACCGGAATTCTCGTAGGGTTCTAACCGTCCTAGTTATACCAAGATGGCCTCACTTTTCTTAGAATAGTATGAGAGAGAGTTGTCCTTTCATTGTACCTTGTCCTTTCTTATACAGACTTTCCAAAAGCCCCTTCCTTTTATGACATCTTGCAATGTGTCCTAAACCTCTTTAATTACTGCTAATGCCATCCTTCTCTAATATAACCTCCATCTTCCTTGTTAATTCCTTCATTGTCCCTTGCACTTCACGGATACTTCCTTGGTGGTCTTGGGCCTTTCCCACCCAAGTCCCCATGTTTCATGCGTGGCATTTCCCTCTTTGGGACAACCCATCCCAGTTAAGGGGAATTATTTTTCATGTATCAACACTTGCCATTTCTAATTTTTCAAGATCTATGATCTTGGGTGTTTTTGATGCCTTCAAGAATACCTCTGCATATCCAAGAATCTTTATCTTTGGGTTTAGTATCCATATTGAGAACATTTATGCTATGGAGATATTTAGCATCCATGAGCTTGTACCAGAGGGAGTCTTTTTATTTCTCCAATCTCCAACCAATTTTAGTGATCATAGAACTACTGAACTGTTCCATGTTCATGAAACCTATGCCTCCCATGTCTGTGGGTTTACACATATCAGTCCAGGATTTAGGATAGTATTCTTTGGGGTTGTCTAAGCATTTTTCCCAAAATAAATCACTTTGAAGCTTGTTGAGATCCTGACATGTTTGTTTTGGAAGTTTGAAATAATTCATCTGGTAGATACTGGTAGTGGATGTGTAAGAGTTGATGAGAACATGTCTACTAGTAGGGATGAGAGGTTCATTCTTCCAACTAACCAGACTGTGTTTGTCAACCCCAGTTTTGAAGGAAGTAATTTTTCTTTTATGTGTGAAAAGAGGGGAGGCAAGGTACTTATCATTCAACTAAAGGACTTGAACTCCCATATTGTTGTTGATGGTGGAGATAAGGTTTGGGTCAGCATTATTGCTGGAAAAAAATACCAGATTTGCTGAAATTTATGATCTGACCAGAAGTACCACTAAAGGTTTGTAGAATGTCTATAAGTTTTTTACTCTCAATCTTGTTGGCCTTGCAGAAAACCATGTAGTCAACAAAAAATAGATGATGGTTGATAGAGGGAGCGTTCTTGCAACTTATAATGCCAGTGATGAGATTTATATCCTCGACTTAAATGAGAGTTCTAAAGAGGGCTTCCATGCAGAAAAGAAAAATGTAAGAAAATAAAGGGTCACCTTGTGTTAGCCCCCCCCCCCCCCCCCCCCCCCCCCCCCCCCAGAAGGCTTGAAGAATTTGTCAGGAGAGTCATTGATGAGAACAAAAGAAGTAGTCGCGGATATGCACTTGTAGATTTTTCCACACCATTGATCATTGAAACTAATTTTCTTCATTATAGTTATTAGAAATTCCTAGTCAACTTTGTCAAATGCCTTGGCCATATCAATTTTGATGTCCATAGTACCATTCTCACCTTTATTTTCTCTTATAGATCTCATGGAGTGAGTGATTTCATGGTCTATGAAAATGTTGTCAGAGATTTGTCTTCCAGGAATGAAAGCAGATTTGTATGAGGAAATTATTTTGTTGAGGTATGGCTTAATTCTTTGGGATATGAGTTTGGATATGATTTTATAACTGGTGTTGCAGAGGCTTATGGGTCTAAAATGATTTGGGGAGTAGGGGTTACCAATTTTTTGGATAAGAGAAATGAAGGTGAAGTTCATTTCTTGGAGCACATGTCCATATGTGAAAAAGTGTTGGACCATCTTGACAATATCTTCACCCAATATATCTTAGTTGGATTGAAAGAAGTTGGGAGAGAAACTGTCAGGGCTAGGAGCTTTGTCACTAACCATACTGAAAAGAGTATCTTTTATCTCGATCATATCAGGGGGTCTATTAGGCCCCTTCCCATGGGTGTGGCAAACCAAAGAGTTTGCGATTTAAGCACCCACTATGGAGGTGGAAAACTGGAAAATTGTCCTGGATAAATGGAAAATTGCCACTTAGCCAGGCCAGGTCCAGTTTACACCGTTAGGTGTTTACTGCACCGCTACCGGGTTTTATAAGACTAGACGGTTTAGTTTGCACCGCTGAGTATAATCTGATCCAACGACCATAATTTTTGTCCCCTATAAATACCATATTCCTCTAACATTTTAACTCACACCTTCTCTTCTCTACTCTTCACATTTGTTAATCTAAAAAAAAAAATTCATCATCTAACTATTTCATTCACTTGTATTGTACAATTTTTTTAATATGTATCAATCTAATAATCAATCTAAACAAAAAATAAGAAAATTAGGGGTCCAAAATTTACCGTATCCGAAGATGAAAGCATTTTCAGAAACTATGTGTTCTTTACACAAGATAGTATCGATGGTGCCAGTCAACAATCTACCAAGTTGTGGGATAACATATTTGATAACTTTCAAAAACGAAACTATAAAAATCAACGAGCGTGATGCAAATGGATTGTTCGGTCGCTTTGTTACAATCAACGCCCAAGTTGCCTTGTATGTCGCTGCTCTAATGCAAGATGCCCGTGGTCGAGAGAGAGGTCTTGTCGATGTTGATGTCGAACGAAAGTGCCGAACTGATTGGCACCATAAACATGGGAACAATTTTTCTTATGAAAGTTGTTATCATATTTTGAAAGTGTTGCCAAAATATAATCCAGAAGTGTTAGCAAACATGCAGAATGTACCTGCAAGTTCACCATACACTTCTTTACCTTCAAAGCCAGCTTCACAACCATCTCAATCATCTCATCCCCCTTCAGATACTCCATTTTATTCACCAGAAACTAGGCCTGTCAATATTTGTCCGATATCCGGTATCCGTTTCCGAGTATTCGAGATCCTATAGGATTTTATCCGTTTTATCGGATATCGGATCGGATATTTTATCGGATATTTCTTCCTTAACATATCGGAAACGGATTAGACCCCATCCGAAATGTTAATATCCGATATCCGATAGTATAGGAATTATTTATAATTTATCCTAATTTCGAGTCTATTATCGGATATTGTCGGATAAATATCCCATAAGTGTCAATTATGAAAATGTTTTACAAGGGTTTTTAAGCTTTTTTGTTATAACCGGATACTATCGGATATTTATCGGATATCCTACAGCTTAGCCTATCGGAATCGATATCTGATTTTGATATCCTACAGGATATTATCGGATATCGAATATCCGGTAGTGCTTAACATGTCGGATATCGGATTTCTAAATATCCGACGGATATTCTTCCATTGACAGGCCTACCAGAAACCACCAAAAACAACAATTTCAACTTGAATGTCAATACTGCAATTAAGAGAAAATTATTAGGAAGAATCATGCAAGAGCAGCGAGAAAAGCTGCCCAAGAAGGAGAATCAAGTGAAGGAGGTAGTAGTACTATTGAAACTTTGATAGAGCATCAGAAGGTCGTCGAAAACAAAGAGTTGTAGATCGCAAGTTCTTGACTAGGGAGATGAAAAAACATCGATTAACTCAAGAATAATTTATTTCAGAATATGACAAGAATAAGATTCTAAATGCAGACACCGAAAAAATGAATGCCAAACAATTGATGGTATGGGAGATGGAGATGGACAGGATAACAGAGGAATTGGAAGAAAAAAGAAACAAGAGAAACATGGAAAAACAATTTGGGGTTGAAGCTGAAGAAGAGGATGATGAAGACGACGATGAAGCGATTCCACTTAATTAATTAATGTATCAGCTTTAATTTTAATGAATATGTAGTAGTTTGGTTATGGTGAATGAAATAGTTCTGGTTTTTTCATTACAAATTCTACTTTTTTATTACATTAAAACTTAAACTAATTTTTTTGCAGTACATTAAAACTTAAACTTGACAACATCCATGAAAACATTATTAAGCTTAACATCCCATACGAGTTATTAAAAACTCCTTAAGAATTTGGTAATGCGCTTCGTATTCGAAATCTTTTCGTTTCCATCTTCGCCACTCATCTCGAGTTCATATTCCCAATTCATCATTAGTCTCACCTCTAAGACGGTATCGAGTGACAATCCTTTTCATATCTATAAAATCCACAAGCTCTTTTTTGATATCCATGAATCGACAAAACAAAGCAGCACGATCCCGGTTATGAGGATTACCTGCCTCTCTGCAGAAGGCATCATGAATTTTACCCAAATAACTCATACTAGGTAAACCGTTCATCCGTCGTTCTTCACCTCTCTTCGGGTAGTGTATTACATAGTTTCTACAAAGAGATAAATCTTCATCTTCAGTGAATCTAGGATCATCCATAATTTAACCAGAAAGTAGAGAAGTTTTTGTAGAGAAGTGATCTGTGAGTTTGAAATGGATGAAGTGAAGGATTTATAAGGAATGCTAGCGGTTGAGTCTAGACCGCTAGCGATGAAGTCTAGACCGCTATTTTTAATGACCGTTAAAAAATTTAAACTTAAAAAACAACTACAAAACAAAATTATGGAACCACAAATGAAACATAAACAATTTAAAAAAATAAAAATAAATAACAAATGAAACAATAATAAAAAAAACAAAAACAAATGAAACAAACACTACTCAATTCGTCCCCCATCTCTTCCAAACCCATCCCACAGATTCGCTCTGAGATCTTCCCTTAACCTGTTATACAGAGTTCTGTTCTCAATATGACTGGTCATTTGCGCATAGTTCCTTGCAGGTAATCCTCTAGATGGTATAATCTCAGGCCTTAAGTCTTCATCTTGATGGTTAGTCCAATTCTTATTACGACGGGTCTCTTGGATAACCATGTTATGCATAATGATGCAAGTCAGCATAGTTTTATGCATTTCACGAGCACTTAAACCACGATAAGGCCCACAAACGATTGCGAACTTCCGCTTCAGAATTCCAAAAACATGTTCCATATCCTTTCTCAGATTCATTTGTTTACTATTGAAATACGAGTACGAACGATCCATTTCACCGGCAGGTGGCTGACGGTAACATTGACCTAAAGTTGACCATTTTGGATAAATTCCATCTGCAAGATAATAACCATGAGTGTAGTGATTCCCGTTGATACTGAAATTTACCTGAGGAGAGATTACATACTTTAAATCTTCAAACAAAGGCGACTTGTGTAAAACATTTATATCGTTTTGAGATCCCTGGAGACCAAAAAAAGCGTGTCATATCCAACAATCATAAGAAGCAACAGCCTCAAGGATAACTGTTGGTTTTGCGTAGTGACCCTTATACTGTCCGACTCAATAGGTAGGGCATCTGGTCCATACCCAATGCATGCAGTCAAGACTACCAGCATTCCAAGAAATCCCCTTTCCTGATTCTGCTTTAATATTTCTCTAACATCTGCATCAGTTGGTTTTCGTAAATAGGTAGGACCAAAATGATTAATCATTGTTTCGCAAAACAACGCAAGATACTTGTATGCAGTTGTTTTTCCAATACGAAGGTACTCATCATTAGAATCTGGAGGTCTGCCATATCCTAAAATCCTCAAAGCCGAAGTAAACTTTTGTTCAGGGCTATGACCCCTAATATTCAGCGCATCATACTGATAATTAAATTGAGGTTCTACCTGACAAATCTCACCAATAATCTTTAGCACCAAATGTCTGGGCATACGGAACCGGCCTTGGAAATTTTCATCAGAGAACACACGATCAGGAAGAAAATAATCGTGCATCAGCTTCTCGTGCCATTCATCCCGACCCCGTTACGTATATCTTCTTGTGAAGACTTTTCTTGGCTCTGGATCTCTCGGTATTTTCCCCGATGAATATAGCTGCATCAAGTTGTTGGTTAGTTCTTTATCTTCATCTGACTCATCATCAATTTGATTCAACGCCTGAAAGAATATTCGTTGTTGTTCTTCAAATCGATCCATATGAATACGCACTTCTTCGTCAGAAGAATCCATATCCATTGAGTTGAAAAAAATAAATAAACAGATGATTAAGGTACAAAAGAGTAAGTAAGATAGAGTTAATGAGAAAATTAGGTGTGATTAAATTGAATTGAATGGGGTGAATTTATAGGGAAACGTGTGGGTGGTGGAATAGCCGTTATTTCACTATTTGACAACCGACGATTACAAGACCGACCGGTGTTAAAGAGACCGCTAACGGTTGAGACTAGGCCGCTAGCGGTCTTCTTAAGGCCGCTCGGTCTTTGCTCAACCGTTCGGTGGACACTCAATCGCTTATATGTTCTCCCATAGTGGCTCGGCCAGTTTTCCAGGCCAGCTGGCATGGAAAATGGAGGGTTTAACCTGTTACCATAGGAACCGGACTTATGAACACCAAAAGATATTTTTTACTTCCTCCTCGATAAGAGATATACTTTCATGAACAGATAAGGGGAATGTAATTCAATACCATCAAATATTAGTCTAATAGCGTGCTCTTCAGCGAAAAGCGAAGTATAAAATGTTTTTCACTTCCGTAGCAATTTTCTCTTTAACATAACACCTCAGTACAAGTAGATTGCACGTGCGTCGCACGTCGGAAAATGATCAATGGGTGTTTTACTGTTTTACATTTCCTTTGCAGGTGATGTTGTTGACTACTCCTGCTATTACTATTCTGTGGTAATAGTAGATGTTACTCCGTAAGGATTATTTAGTTTATCCATGCAAGAGTCTCTCTTAGCAACCTCAATAATGACCCGATCCAAATCATATCCGGCGGATAAATAAAAGGTTCTTACGACATGCATACGCAGATAGCGGACTGACAATGCAATGAAAAACTTGGCATCCACGCCTGACACCTCTTTGCTGTCAACTTTGATCCACCTGAAGGTATCAAAAAAATTATGCAAAAGGTGGTTAGATACTGGCTAATATCTCGTAAGTTGGATTCACTTTTCTTAAAGTGTGCGTCTCCAGTATGCACAGACCGTGAATTTTCTATAGCTAATATAACATGGGATAATAGAAGTAACTTCAGTATAAGTTGCAATGTTACTTTGGTTAGACGGGTCGTGGAGTTAACCCCTAACATCAATATAATAACACACAGTCTAATCCTTCTTACGATTAGCTCGATGGAGTTATGCAGTATGATCAGAACTATGCAAAAAGGAGAGTTAAAATACCTGAAACATAGATTAACATATTCAACCTTCTCTTTGGTGCCCAAGTTGCATATCAAATCCTGTTGTCTCATCAAGTTTCTTACAGGGTCACATATAGGCATGGGTGAACCCCCCCTGCGCTGCCTACCCATCTGCTTGGTGCAACTGTCACCATGTATGGCTCCAAGTCTACGACGGTCATGGTTAAAATGAGAAAATATATCATCAAAAACTTCGAAAAAATTTGTGATCAAAGAAAAATACAGAAGAAGGCGTACAAATACATATAAGAAACGGCATCAAACAACTGTGGTGAGAATCCATGTACTAATATAGTTGACCAAGTGTCAATGTCAATCAAACTTTGGCGAAAACGCCATCACTTACACTAAATTTCCTAAAACTAAGTTGTCATATACAACATTTACCTGTTCCACTTTGAATCAACTTCAACATATGTGATAAACGAATATGAGAGCTACCAAAGAAGAAATTTGGTGTAAATACCTTGTGTTATATCTGACTGATTAGTGATTCTTTTAAGTATTTCTAATATCCTCTCACCATCCAATCTACTTATTTCCCCTTGGATTTTGGAATGGAGGGGAATGCCAAACTTAAAAGCCGCCATGTGTTGTATTAGATGCAGATGAAGCCGACTCCAATGAATCTCATCCGCCATTCTTCCTCATTTTTGTTGTAAAAGGAGGTTCCAAAGAAAAACAAATAAATTTTTTGATAGGAACAAAAAGAACCTTTTAAATCCACATGTTTTGTCTCCATCGTCTTAGTGCGGTTCTAGACATAGAGCATATTCCATACGAATATCTACTAGTGCCACCCAACCATTTCCTAGCCAATGTAAGGTGGTACATTTTATTTTTTTACATGGAATCCAAAGATATCATGTCAGCTTTCATCTAAGATGCTGTTGCCGATCATAAAAAGAACTACCTCTTTCTGCAAAATGTATTCGAACACCAGGAACTAATTGCTTTTGCTAAGAGTTCGGGAAAACAGTTGAACAAACTCTAAAAACAATTAACGAAAGACGAATCACGTTGAAGCCGTCATTTACTCAACAATCAGGTTAAAACATCACAAAAGAGTAGGAAAAAAGACAGAGAGAACACTAGAATACATTTTATACAGATACATTACACAAAAAAGAGCAAATTTGATTCATTCATTTTTCAGTTCAGTTGAGTTCGTTAACTTCGACTACTCTGTGTTTCATACAGACAATGAGAAACAGAAGAACCACAGTACACATACATAATACAAGAGCAAGAAAGTCTATTTTCTACTAAACAGATTTCTTAATTTTCCCCTCTCTAACTTCTCGAGCAACTTCTTGGCACCGGTGACTTCCATTTCTGAAAGTTTCTTCAAATACCCAATGGCTCCATAAGAAATCATCAATCTCCTGCATTTCTGACTAGATGAAAGTGACCCAAGGCAAGAAACAGCATACTTTTTCGACGTATTTTGAGGACTTGGATCGAGTAATTGGACCAAGTTCGGTACGCTTTTCTCATCCTTCTTTACTTCTCTGCAATTCTGAGATAACGTAATCAAACTTGACAATGCTTGTGACGAAACTTCTCTTGCTCCGTTAGACTTCGCTTCGAGCATTTGCACAAGCAAAGGAATGCATCCAGCATCACCCAACATTTTTTTCATCTCAAGAGAACTGCAAATCTTGCAAATTGCTGATGCTGCAGCTTGTTGTGCACCCAATGATCCAGCTTTAAGTACATGGACTACTCGTGGAAGAAAACCTAACGAAACTAGAACATCGACTGAAACGGAACTAACCAAATTCCGCAGAGCTCCCATTGCAGATTCTTGCGGTAATAGACCATCGAGATAGTTTAAAAGACTTGGAATCCCCCCTTCCACAATTACTGACCTTCTAAGATTTTCATTACTTGAAGTAAGATTCTGAAGACATTCAGCTGCATACTCTTTGGATCCTAATAACATCCCACAGTCCAGAAGATTAATCATAACCTTAACAATCCCTTCATCTGCTAGAGTTTGTCGTACTTCCGGTACTGCAGACAAATTCTTCAAAGTACCTGCAGCTGTAGATTGCGAAACGGATTCACCTGTTTGACAGATTTCAATCAAGGGACGAACCCCACCATGTCCGACGATTGACCGGGCAGTTTCAGCCGACATAGACAACCTTAATAACGAAATTGTTGCTTTTTCTTTACCCACAGTGCTCCCATTCTCTATCAATCTGATCAACGGAGGAAGAACATTTTCGGACACAAGAAAATTCTCACAACTACCTGACTCAGCAAGTGAACAAATAACAGTAACAGTTTTTTCGCGAATTCTTGGAGATGTTGCAGTGAGTAATTGCACCAAAGAAGAGATATTGCTTCTTCCCAATACAGCTAACACATTCTTCTCATCTTCTTTCATAACTTCAAGCAAACTATCCAATGCTTTATGTTTCGCTTCCAAGTGACCGATCTGAAGCCGAGCCAACAACTCCCGTAAATTCGATTGAATTGAATTCTCTAATTCAGTCTCAGAATTCGCCGTAACGGATGAAGGCACCGGCGTAGCTTCGCCAAGAACACCAGTCTTGATCAATAACCCACAATCCCTCAAATTCAAATCCAGTTTCGCAGTCACCGAATCAAGATCACTTTGCATCTGAAGCTTCCCTGAATATTTCTCTTCAACACATAGATCTGCCAATTCAATTGTCTCCTCCAATGTCTTTGAAACTGCTTGTAATTGCTCCCTGCAAAGAGTGTTCTTGGCAAAGAACGGATGACTTGACAACACTGATAAACAAGTTGGCAATTGCTCTAATTTAGCTATTATCATTCTCCATCTACCAGGAAACACTTTTGTTGATTCTTTCGCTTTGACAATTGCTTTCGGAATTAGATTTTGAGCATGTAATAACCATTCATCAACAGATTTAGTACTCATCATACAACACTCTTCTGATTCTTCCACCATAGTTTTTTCTTTCAATCTTGGACACTACAATTTCAGATCACCAGAGCTGAAAACACCAAAAAGAACCCAGATTTTAAAAGAGGGAAATTTGGTATTAAAAATTGAAAAAAGCAAAGGAGTAGTAGGTGTAATGTAATCACAATTAAAAAATCAATGAGAAGTAGGGTTAGAGTCTGAGCTCTAGAAAGTTGTAGTAGTTGTGTAGATCACAGGGAGTTTATGTGCAGATAACAACAACACAAAGCCAAACACCAAATCACTAGTACTTTTCAGTACAATTCATGAAGTTTTGATAGTAATGGTTATCAACTTTCTTTAAAACACCAAAATCAATACTTTAATGCCACCCATTCCTTTACCATAATAAAGACATCATCCACCAAATTTCTGTAAAAAATAACATGGGTGTTTAGGGTAAATTCAGGAAATGGGTATTCAATTTCTTTAATTACTAGATATATTTCATTAAAGAAGTGAGTAACTACTGAGATTTCAGATTTTCTTTTATAACCCCCCATGAAGAAGAAGAAGAAGAAGAAGAAGAAGCTAGAAGAATCTTGTGCTAGAATTTTAGACAGTAAAAAGCTCAAAACTTGCTATTTTTACACGGTTTCAGCTTCTCACTTTGCTTTGAAGAAATGAGAGAAAGTGTAGTCGTTTTCTTCAAAGCTGTAATGGTGTGGACTAAAACTTATCCAAACCGACTCAAAATGTGAAGAACAATTAGAGTGTACTGAAATTTATCCAATCAAAGAGTGAAAATTCATGGAATCAAAACAAAACCCTTTATCAGAAGCAACCAAACTAGTATTTTCCAGTCTTCAAAAAGAATTGATCTTTGAAAAAAGAAACCCACAACCCAGTCTAATTAAACTAAGTTAATCAAACTAATTCAGTTCTAATCACCATCAAAATGACACAAATTTAACAAAAAAAATCAACGAAAACACTCAAAGAGAAAGAGAATCAACCTTTAAAATCAATACAACAGGAATCCATAAAAGAAAAGAAGAAAAAATATCTAAGAGAATGATGAATTGACTAACCCCTTTTTTTGATGTCTCTTCACATAAAAGCCTCTTCTTGATCTTCAAACACACACTCTCTTCTTCTACCTTTAGCCTGAAACTAAAACGAACCCACCACTAAGCAACAAAAACCCACTCCTTTCTTCTTCTTCTTCTTCTTCTTCTTCTTCTTCTTCACTTGTTCAAAACATCAACAACGGTCGAATAAATTTTATAATACCATTAAAACAGTACTACTAGTAATCTCAGACAACAAGTTGAATTCAAAAAATAACGCAGACAATGAGATAAAGTCACCAAACTTTACCAGTAGCACTCACTAGTACCAGCTAGCAGACAGATTCAAAATAGAACTGCTCATAAAAATGATTATAAATTTCAAATATTTGTTGACAATTCAGTATTTCACTGTAGAAGGCGAAGGTCAGGTTTCTTAGTTTTTTTTGTCAGAAAAATCTCACACTGTGGAATATAATCAAGATGAGAGAGATTTGGACTTTCATTGATTAAGTATCTGACGGCTGTGATCTCTTAATGTAATATTAAATCCTACCTTTAGAATAAGGTTAAGAAATATTTGAAAATTGAAAAAATTACGGTTACCTAGGTAACAAAATATGACCAGTAAGTTTGCCACGTAGGCTTGAGAAGATAAGTGAGATTAGACTTTTCGTTTCTGGAAGGTTGCTTGCCGTTCGATTTCGCGCCACGTGGATGCTTGTCAGGTCCTGCCGGCGGGTGTGGTAATTTTGGGTTTGTGGGTAATTACGTGAATGACACTGGCTTTTTGAATTTTGGGAAATAGAGTGGATCTTGGATATGTGGGGTTGGGAGGAGTAAATGAGAATAATAAAAATTAATTTTTGGTTCTTTTAAAGATTTTTTTTAATTATACTTTATTTATTATATATACTGATTTTTTTTAATAAGTGATTATATTATATTATTGTCAAAAAGAAAAAAAGAAATTGTCATGATTTTTGCATGTTTGTAGATTTGTTTTCTAATATGTTGGATTGTTTTGAATTGGAAAAAGACATTCAAAAGAGATGGAAAACTAAAAAGATGTAAAAAAATGACATTTGATTAATCAAGTCAATAATAAGGTTATGAGTTCCATTTCAAAAAAAAAATTGTAAGTTTTTATGTGGTTGGATCAGGGCCATGATGATAAAATCTTGGATTCTATTATCATTTTTTTATGAAGTGAAATACAGAAAAAGTTAGCATATAGAGAGATTGAATGTTTGCCACCATAAGTTTTTGTTGTTGTGTCATTATCTTTGTTGAATGGAGGTTGTTGCTCTCTAGACTAATGGTTGTGACACTATATTTACTTCCACAATAGGCATCTAAAAAACGATTTCTAGGAGGAGTTGCAAATAGGCGGCTTCGAAGAAATGTACTTGATACTATGTAAATGCACCAAGAAAAACCGAGTAACTAAAGACATAACTTTTGACTCATAATTATAGTGCAATACTTTAGTATGACAGCCAATTTACATGCATAATGAACTTTTAAAAAAAGACAGATAGAGCAATGGGCGGAACAAGATAAGGACATGTGAGATCAGCTCTTCCAGCTTGCCCATATCGATTTCTCTGAGCCTAACTAATTATATTTTTATGAAAAAGACTGATAAATATGTCAATTTGTTCGTTGTTTACCGATAAACTACACAATTAGATTATAAACTTGCCCGTACGGAATTCCCTAAACTTTATCAATATTTTTGCAAGAAAATCTTATAAGCATGTCATTTTGTTCATTGTTTGTTCTCACACAACCCTAACTCAATCTTTTTGTCATTTTTTTTTTGTTTCTCCTGTCTTCAATCCTGCTCTGCCGTACCAATGCAGCCAATTTTTTAATTCAAGAATGTGATATGCGTGGCCTGAATAGAATCATTTACAAATTGGGACAGGAGTTTCAAACCAAAGCGCGTATAGAATATTGGGTGTAGCCGTGTAGGGATTTTATGTTGTTGGATTTTACCATTGTTTTTGTTTTGGGAACGATGGGTGGAATTGGAAGCAAGTAGTTCGGAACTTGCTCGTAGGCGCTACAGAAACCAACCTTGTCAGTGGGCACACACCAAGGATATTGTCGGTTGGGGTGCCGGACCATTTATAATAATAATTTAGGTACTCTTGAATTCTAGTTTTCCGGGAGTTAAATTGGATACAACCCTTTGGTGGCTAGACAAGAATGACTATTAACAAACAGTGGCAAGAATATGATTTTCGAACTAACCATTGTCGTCCTTGGTCCATTTGCATGATTTGCTTAACTTCACTTATCGGCATTATTTGATTGATTATGACTACTTCCATTTATCTTAGACAATAATTTGAAGATTAAATTGATTCTGCGAATGGAATCTAATAAAGTTGAATCCCAGTTCATTCTTTGGGAAACCAGCAGGATTATTTTGGCAGGCTGCGCATGCACAAAAATAACCAGCTTTTTCATTCTTTTAAATTCTTGGTTTCTTTAGTTGGATACAAGTGACATACAACCTTTTAACGGCTGGACAAAAACTTCTTTTGACGGCTGGACAAAAACTTTTTTTAACAGTACAGAAAACTAGATTTTTGTATTTGCCCAAATTGAAGACGAGGTGCTGGCGTCTACAATAGTTGGCCTTAAACGTCCTTAATGTGAAGTCTGCTTTTAGTGAATTCAATTTCCAGTGAATCCATAAATCAAGGCTCTCTAGAATTCTGGAAGTTCAAAAACAAAAAGAAAAGACTCATGGACCATCCTCACACCTTGTGACAGTTACTCTCCAAGTCCATATGGTTTCCAAAGTTTTTTTTTTTTTTTTTGCTTCTTTTTGATAATTTAACCAAACAACAATTCAATTAAAAACCAGTTGAAGTTGCCTATTTGATTACCAAAGTTAACTAATGAGCAGAAGGTACTTCACTATCAATCTAACATTACAGGAAAATCTATAATAAAGACGGCACACTCTCACAAGTTCATTTGCGCTCTTCTTCTAAACATTGCTTCTCTCTGTCCATCATGATCTTTCACAATCTTCCACGGGTGACCGACTGCATCACCAGAAAAACAAAATTAAAACTCAAGACACTCGCATAAGAAGAAGAAAAAAAGCATATTGATTGGTACAAGAGGAGAAACCAACGTCATTAAGCTAATAACTGATATTGAAAATGCTTCAAAAAAAAAAAAAACTGATATTGAAAAATCATACTAACCTGCGATGTCTCTCATATGCTGGACTTTCAGCTTTGCCATTGGGACTTCCATTTGTCTCATCCTTTCTTACAGGGCTTCGACTAGGATCACGACGATACCCAGGGCTAGCCGCTCTCTCTCTTCCATATGGACTATGCCGTCGTCCACGCTTCTTGCTTGGGCTCATGCTTGGGCTACGAGCAGGACTATCATTTCTCTCACGCTTCTTGACTGGGCTCAGGCTTCCGCAATCATAACCAGGACTAACAACCTTCTCTCGTGCATAAGGACTATCCCTTGATGAACGCCTCCTAACTGGACTTGGACTTCGGCCACGCCCATAGTCAGGACTTCCCTTGTCTCTGCGGTATGGACTCTCCTTTGGTCCACGACCATAGTCTGGACTGGCTCTCTCTCTTCTGTAAGGACTGTCTCTCGACCCACGCCTTCTGTCTGGGCTAGGAGCACGGCCGTAATCAGGACTGCCTCTATCCCTCCTGTAAGGACTAGGAGATCTCCCACGTTCACGAGATCTATCTCTACCACCCCTTCGGTCAGGGCTGTGGCCCTCTCTTCTTTCATCATCATCTCTAACAGCATATTCCACCGAAATAACTCGATCCATCAACTTGCTGCACACAAACAGATACAAGGTTAGGTTGCCACTAAATATCAGAGACAATTTACGAATCATACTGATCACCTAGGAGAAACTATTCAGAAACGATATTCAAGATAACATAGGGTAATCAAATATACCTCATGTTTGTTGCATCCAAAGCTTTGGTGGCATCATCCTGTGATTCAAACTGAATAAATGCAAAATTCCTTCGAATTCTTATATTCAAGATCTTTCCATATGCATCAAAGTGCCTCTCCAAATCCCTTGTCCTAGTGTGAATAGGATCAAAGTTGATAACAAACAAGGTTTTTGTTGGCTTTGAATTGGCAGAGGATCTCCTTGAGCCTGCAGGCCTCCTAATACCTCTTTCTTGCTGCAAAACACATTTAGAAGCAAATATTAATTATCATGAACTGGTTCTGTTCAGTAACAAGTCAGCAACAGCAAGAAAGCATTGTAAATACCTTTGTCCACTCAACGCGAAGTCGACGACCTTGTCTACCGAATTCTGCACGGTCCAGTCCTCTTATTGCATCCTCAGCATCTCGTTCATCATCCATATACACAAACGCAAATCCTATAAACCGAAAAAATGTTTAAGAAAGAGAATGATAAAAAATGACTATGGAAGAAAGATAACAGAATAAGAAGCAAAAAGTGAAAATTCCTCCTTAAAAGAACTCCAATTACAGATCGAATGGCTGCTCCTACAGGTTCAACCAAGATGCAAAGCACAACATCTGTGGTTCTATGTGAAAAGCTACAAACTAAGTCACCATAAAAAACAAGTACAGACCTTGTATGATGAAATAAATGATGTCAGGGAACAACAATCCAAAAGTAGGTGTCTCATGGTATGTCCCTGAAGAGGGGGTGCCAGCTCAGTCCTATTCTGCTGCTTTTGAGCACGAGGTCGGCACATATTGAAACATGTCTGACATCAGTGACCAGGTGGAGGTCAATGGGAATGGATGGCAATGGTGTCTCAGGAAAATGTTAGGTGGTTGTGCCATTGCAAATAAGATCAGCAATTCTGAAAACAACGCGGGCATGAAAGGAAATGTAGAGCCATGCATCAGCCAGGAAGAGAATGGATATGCCATGATATTCCTGCGTCAAAGAAACTATTGAGTTTGGCGGCGTACACTACAAAAAACAGATTTTGCTTTGTCTAAACAAAATCTTGAGGCCCCACAAGGACTCCATTGCCGCCACATTGAAGAAGTGATTTCTGGATGGACGTTGATCCTATGCATCTGAACGACCAATGCACTTACAAGCAGTGACACCTTTATCCGGAAGGATGAATTGCTTTGTAGCCAGCTCAAGTCAATATAAAGGTACAAACATAATAAAGTGGAAAACAACCAGCCTCTAATGTGGAAGGAAATTTCCTTCATACACACACAATAGATAATCTGGTTTCTACCAAAGCTAAGCCTTCTATCACAAACACAATCTTCATGGAAAGATGCAAAAAGAAACATAAGAGTGTGTTTTTATTGTACTAGTATCGAAGTATTTTTCATTTGAGAATCACTGCCTACCTAAAATTCAAATTACTAAAATCGGTATTACCAATTACACCAATTACTACTCCGATTTCCTTACTCAGTCAATCATATAGATCATTGAAATTAGGGTATTATTCTCATACTTCTCCTGTAAATTCCTTGAACCCTCAGCTATGAGGATAATCAAGACTCCCAAGTTCCAACTCAGAGAGCATTGTAAGCAATGAAAACAGGCAAGTTAAAAAAAAAAAAAAAATCAAGAAACCGGCTTAACAAAATAGCAAAACCAACTTACCAGACTTCATATCAACCCGCTCAACCTTTCCATACTTGTTGAAAAGTCTCTCGAGGTCATTCTGGCGTGCATCATACTCGAAATTACCACAGAATATAGGCCTCATCTCCACAAATTTCAGCCAAGCTTCTTCAACCCTGATTCACAAACAATTTAAATACATAAGAAATCAAAAACTTATGAAACTCAATCCATACAAATCCTATCCAACAGCTAAAATTTGTATTTGCTTACGGAAACGAAACGACTAGATCTACCGAAAAGGGAGACTCTAGATCTAGCTTAATATAACAAATCTAATGACAGGGGATCTCAGGGATATTAGTCTAAGCAGGTTTTTGATAAGACTGAAATTATAAGCACGGAGAGATTCGATTCCTGAAATATTACCTTCAGGAGAACAACCAATTGGCAGCCGAAAAGAAAAGGGTTGTTTTCTGAAAACCCTAAAACCCTTGAAATAGACGCCCGGAGAGAGATAATAATGGTCAAGATTTGAGAAAGAAAGTAAAAGAGGAATACGGGGAGAGAGAGGATAATAAATACTGGATTGAGTCGTATTACTAGCAAATCATAGTATGACACGTCTTAATACTGTCGAGCGGGGTCCAGTCAATATTGGCCATGGCGGTAGTAGCCAAAATATCTACCCTATAATTATGACAACCGTGTTATAGGGTCGGCATGTTCCATCAGGGGCGGCAAGTGTGATAGCAATGTCCCTCTTATTGGTTAGGAGATGTCCTAAATAGGGTGTAAATTGATTAGACTACCCTCTCTAATTTTTAACCTAATAAAATCAGAAAAATCAAAAAAAAAAATTGTTTTTCATCTTCTCTTCACTTCTCCTGCTCCATTAAAATTGAAGTTTCATCGTCCTCGATTAATCAGCGATTTGAAAAATTGATAATTGTTGATTGAAACCTATATTTCGAAAACACCCAGTTAGGGTTTAGTTTATTGTGTTTGATTTAAGTTAGTTTTGTATCAAAATTTAGGATTTTGGATCAAAACTGAAATTGAAATTTCTGTGTTGCATGTGAGTTACGGTTGGTAATAACTCCAATTGGAACCGTAACTATAGATTTGGTTGATGTTACGGTTCATTTAACTCAAATACCAACCGTAAGTTCTTGATTTTGAGATAAAATGTTCAGTTACGATTTTTTTTTGAAAACGGAAATTACTTACGGTTGGTCTCGTTACTTGAGTTACGAACCGTAAGTTGCCCTGGATGTTTCATTTTCTTTTTACGACTTGTAACTCAAATAACCTTACCAACCGTAAGTTAGTTACGGTTGATCTCGATTCATTAGTTACCAACCGTAATTTGTTACTGTTGTTATATGTTGTCATTCCACCAACCGTAACTGGTATTACGATTGGGATTTCCCCAAATTGAACCAGTTACGGTAGGTATTCGATACTTTTGGGTAACGAGCTAAATTCCAACCGTAAGTTCTTCTGAAATTTTAAAAGTTTCGATTTTTTTACGTACTTTAGATAATTTTGAGCGACAAAAAGCTAATGGGAACTAATTTAGAGATTCACCTATCTCAAATTTTTCACTGGAATCACTCATTTTGGTTGAGTGAATCAAAATCTAGGGTTTCACAAATATCACAAAAGTTTTTCTTTTCTTCTCCTCTAAACTTTTTTTTTAAAACTCTAAAAATCTGATTTTGATTTGGTTTAAAGTTAATATAAGTGAAACTAGTTTATCAACACTAAACTATGTAAGGGTTAATTAGTCATTTTCAATTTTTTTATAAAGGGCACTTCGAATTACCATGTAATGACCCTTTTTGTTCTATTCACTGCCGTCCCTCCAATGGAATCCGCCGCCCCTCTAACACGATTGAATTATAAGGGGTGTCATAAAGTGTGGAAATGACTAACCTACTCTTAACTTATATATATTTAACCACCTCCTCCCATCACCACCACCTATATATATTACTACCTCCTCCCATCACCACCGCCGCTCACCACCACCGACCACCACAACCATCTCTATATATAACTTAATTTAAATCATTAACAAAACAAAATCAAAACCAAAATTATAACAAACCCATTAATTGTCATTCGTTTTTGGTTGAAAAAATGAGAAGTAATCATCAAAATGAGTTGAAAATGGAAGTTGCAGAGAGGAGTTCGGCTAAGAATTATCTAAAAAACTTTGTCGAACTAGCCGAACTCAACTTCAATGGAGGTTTTCCTTTCAGAGAAAAGTTCGGTTACATCACAAATTTTTTTCCTAGCCAAACTTTTACTTCGGTTGCGTCTCAATTTTTTTCTCCTAACCGAACTTTTCTCTGAAAACCAATATAATGAGTTCGGTTACGTCGCAAATTTTTTCATTTTATTTTCTCAGTCGAACTTTTAGTTCGGTTACGTCGCAATTTTTTTCTCCTAACCGAACATTTCACTGAAAGAAAAAACTCCATTAAAGATGAGTTCGGCTACCTGTTCTTCAAATGTCGTAGCCGAACTTTGTTAACCAAACTGAAATCAATTTGTAAATTGTTCAATTTTAGGAATGTTTTGGCCAATTCAAGCACCATTAACTAAATTTGAAGTATCCGTGAGTACCCAAAACATCATACTCTTGTTGTGGCTCTTAAATAAAAATATCTACTTTTTTTCTTCCAAAACCCTTATCTTCATTATCATCTTCATCTTCATCTTCTTCTTCTCCCTCTCAATAATTCTTCTTTTGAAAAAAATCAAATTATTAATTTAATCTCACTAATCAATATACTAACTAACTTTATTACCAAGGGCAAGTTTGATATTAAAAAAATAGATAAGGGGTGACTCAAAATTACTTCAAATATCCACCCAAAAAATGAAGAGTAATCCCCCTCCATTTCTGCGTAGTGCCTAAAAAATCATTCCAAAACAACTATATGTGTAAAATTTGCCGAGCCCGCACAGCCCAGCCCACGAAGACATCTTCGCAGTGCATTTACAAACTAGTCATCCGAAAATTGGGAAGAGAGTTAAGTGATGGGATGCTCGCGGTAAATAGGTCAACTAAATACTTATTTATCATCCCAAATGTAATTTAGATTTCTCCATCATTAATGTTGTTTGATGGTGATGTTATATAAAAGTTGTGGTGTCGATCTTATATATTATTCAGGACGTTACACGACATTGCATTTACCGAAAGGATTCACCATTTTTCTCATCTGGTTTAGTGAAACTTTTAAAGATTTCACCGCCACCACCACTTCATCACTACCACCACAAACAATTTAATTAAATGAGGATCGAAGTTGGTGAAAACATAGGGATACCAATTAGATACCCAAATTTTTCGTTCAGCAACATGTATTGACAAAAACTTAATGCAATTTCCAGTCGACCGACTGAATGATCTTGGACAATATGTATATAGAGTTTATATATGTAAGCTCTACTCAATCAGTATGTATATAGACTCAAATTCCGTGAACCTGATTGTTAAGCAGAGTACTTGGATGATTTCAAAAATCGATATCCAAGACCAATCTAGTCGTATCCAAATAATTCAATCGGAATCCTGCCAAGTAGTTAAACTTGTTATCTATCTTTTAAGATATGAATTCTACAAGAAACTAGTCTCTTAATCGATTACAATTAAGCGAACGTACCTACTTAGATTGAATATGTACTAACATGTGTAAATCCAATTATAAAGATACATTAACAATATAATGCAGAAAAGGAAAATCACAAGACACCAGAAGTTTTATTAACGAGGAAACCGCAATAGCAGGAAAACTCCGGGACCTCGTCCAGGTTTGAACACCAGACTGTATTAAGTCGCTACAGATACTAGCCTGCTATCAGACTTCGGACAAGAATATAGTTGAGACTGAATCCACCCTCCAAGCGATTCAGTTACAGTCACGCTCCTTACGTCTCTTGAACTTCGCAAGGCTCTACGCAATTGTTTCCCTTAGCTGACGACCTTTACAGCCTAAGAGTTGCTTCAACCTATGTGAAGACTTTTGAAACTAACTTACCTCTAACTGATAAGCCTATTTGATTTCCGTTTTGATCAAAGATCAAGGTGAGGAAATCTGTTTGTTATAAGAAAAGCTAGCAAACCTCAGTAATCTGAAACTTACGACTCCTGAAGAGCAGCATAGATTCTTAACCACCTCTCAGGAACAATCTTCAAAAGGTCAGTTAAGATAAGTTTTCAGATGTCTATCTCGAGGAATCACAAATCCTGAGACAAAAATAACTTTGTGATTACTATCTATCTTTCCTGAAAGAGATTATGAATACCTCGATAACATAAAAGCAAGATCAGGATTCACGAACTATAAGGGTAAATAGGGTCGGACTTGGATTCAAGAATCCCCAAAGCGAAGTCTTTTATTCATAGACCTAATTATGTTTCTCAGAGAAAACTTAAGTCTATAGGGACGACTCTATAATCGACCAGGACACAAAGTCTCAGGTATTGATTTTCCCAGTTGAAAGAGCATCTCTACTTATAGATTTTCAAGGACCTGAGGTTGCTAATATTTCAATCTAAGATAACTTGATAATAAAGCAAACACTTTTAGGTTTTGAAAATACAATAGAAGAATGTACACTAGGAACTGGTTCTGGAACAGTGTATAATGATTGTTCGGTTTGGAAAGTATGCCAAAGAACTAAAGAAAATTTATGGTCATTTAAACCCCTAAGAATTTAATCATGATGCACACACATAAATGTTTGAGCGATCAATGAAGTCTTAAAAGTGTTTGAGAGATTTTTAGTAATGCAAAACATATTTAAAAAATAAGTCTTTGACCATATACTAAAATCTTAAACTGGGACAGTTGGTACAATTGTTCGTGAACCGTTAGGCTTGTTCACGAGTCAGGGTGCAAAGGTTCATGAACGGAGTTCTCCAACCCTAAAAGACTACCAAACTCAGTTGACCACGGTTCGTGAACCGGGTTCATCAACTGCTAGTCTTTAACACCAACTTTCAAATTTCAGTTCACACTGGTTTGTGAACCGAGATCGTGAACAATCCCCAACTGAACTTGCGGTTTGCGAATTGATTCGCAACCCTCCTGTATTTCCAAAACTCAGATATCTACGGTTGCCGATTGGTTCGCCAACCTACCCTTAGTAGAAATATCAGAAAGTTCAATATTTCTCTCTGATGATTTTTGAAACACTCTCGCATGATGAAATCATTTGCGTGGGAAATTTTCAACTAATCCATAAATTAATTCACACAATAAATTGCTTAGAACTAATATTGTTAAGGATCGTTGAACATCTTTGCTTAGAACCATGTTTCATGATTTTTAACAAGACAAGCTTGACTTGAAACTTCTTCTTAAATCTAATAGAAGTCATACGACATCATCTCAAAAAGATAAAATGATAATATAGTAACTAAAATAGAATAATTCATACTTCACATACCTGATACAAAAGTTCTCCAAATGTCTTCTTCGATCTTCAGTCTTTAAGGGTGATGTCTGATACTCAACTACCAAATTCTAACCTAGTCCTCGATTGCAGCTCTTGCCGCGACTTATGGTTCAATAGGATCCAAATCCCATCCCAGTTAATACGAGTATGCTAAATAGCTCCTTATCTCAGTCCGAGGGGCATACTATTTTTCCACTTGCCACTCTTTCTTATACCTTTAAAAACAGACTTCTTCGGAAGATCTAATATAATCTGGTTTGTGCCAACCCTCTAAGGAGGAAGGAAAGAACTTCCGTACAAATGCTTAATAAGACAAAAATCAAGGAAGAATTAGCGATATGCCGCTTTATTTGATAAAGAAAGGCTAAGAGCCGACGGAGAGAGCTTCCGACAGCCTATGCGTGCACACTAGGCCCCAGTTCGGACGAGACTTGACTTAGTAGATTATAAATCAAGAAATAGTTTTGATCATCTAATATTGAAAACAAGCTTAGGATAGCAAAACTTATGGGTTCAACCGAGCAATGCTCTAATAGTTGGGGAGGGCATTTTGGAAAAAGATAACACCATTTTATTCAAAAGTGCTAAAGCGTATGGAAAATTTCGTTTTGTAAAGCAAATTAAAAAGTATGGTTTTGTTACACCATAAACTTAAATTCAAAATGTTTATTCATTCTCTTTCTTTTTTCCTGATATCATGTCTGATTTGATTTATACATTTAACTCAGAGATACCTGAATTACTATGATCCGAATGAATTCAGTAATTTTCCATAACTCCATTATTTGATAATGTTTGAGTTAATTCTTTGTATTGTAAAAGAATAGTGATAAGCACGTAGGTGCTATATTTTATACCCATATTTATATCATGTAGGATTCGATATTTTGACTAATAACACTATTTTAATGTTTTTGTAGAAAGTACAAGGCAATTCCGATCTCCGAAGAATAAACGGCTATATCAGAGGCTATTAGCGTTTGCGACAAAACTGACCAAGAAATACCAAGGCACCAAAAGACTTAATTTGGCTGCCACTTCATTTTCTATGCGGACACCAATTTGTTAACTCACGGCAGGGGAAAGATATAAACGAAAGCAAAGAGTTTTCTTTGTTCATTTCAAGCACCGAACCACTAGTGGTAGTGGATAAACAAATGGGACGTGGTACTGTTGAGTCAAATGAGTGGAGGACGTGTTATCTTCTCCAAACACATTTGTCCGTGGTATTTTCCACTATCTCATTTCTTATTAAAACCAAATGAAACTTCATTTCTTATTCAAGCTCAAGCCTTGTTTTGGTTTGGAAACAAGAGAGGACCTGTGCTCAAGATAAACAAGAAATGAATCACAACATATGTAAGAAGAAGGGTGCTGTATATTCAAGCGAGAGAATTCAAGGAAGAAGAATGGAAACTGGTGGTTTGATGTCGATGGAAATTTGGGGTTTTGATTGTTTTAATGGCCGAGTATTTGAGGGCAGTAGTGATTCTTCTCTAGCATTTTATCACAACAACAACGAATGGATTAATTGTATGATGAGAGACTTGACTGCTAGTGTTGGATGGACTCCGTAATGGGTTGGTTGTATCGTCTTCAAGGGCTAGTGGTTGAACTGTCCATTCAATGGAGGAAATTGCAGTCAGTGGTGGCTTCGATTTCTGTAGTTGGTTGTGCCTGGAGTTTGGACTTATGGAGATATGGTGTTCCGAATGGCAACAGCTCTCTACAATCAGTTGAAGAAGATATAGATGGCGAGAACACAACAGCGAGCAACAGTAGATGGGAGATTTGCTAACGAATGGAGACGTGAACGAAGACAGATCAAGAGTTGTGAAATTGATGACAAAAGGAGATGGGTTTGTGCCAAATGGTGTTGCTCGTGTGTGAGTTGAACATGGACAGAGATCAAGGAAGCGGTGATGTGCAGTCGATGGAGCATGGAACTGCCGATAGGGGGAATGAATTGAGATGCTGGTGTGGAGTTACCGGAGCTGGTGGTCGAGCAGTTACATGGTCAGGGAATAGTATTACCGAGCTGGTGCAGTTGGTGTGATGGCTGGAGGTACATAGAAATGGAAAGTGGTGCTGTGGTTCGAGTTTAGGAAGCATCTGAAATGAGATGGTCAGAGAAGTTGCGACTGATGGTTAAAAAGATGTCGGACTTTGATAGTGGGCCCGAATATGGTGGGTTTTGGTCCGGCACTTGGCAATTCTGCTAGGTCTTTTTATATGTTGGGAGAAAGAACAGAAAGTGGGGAGGCGGCTGCAGAGCCGAAACAGTGTCTTTTTATATGTTGGGAGAAAGAACAGAAAGTGGGGAGGCGGCTGCAGAGCCGAAACAGTGAAGGGAAGGATTGCGATTCTGGTGTTTTCTGGTTTGCAATTCTTGTGTTTTCCTCAATTTTAGTTAGCCGAGTGATTCTCTATATTATGTTTATAGCTTTTAAGAAAGCCATGCTTTGCTAATTAATAACTTGTAATTAGGGTTCTTATGGTCGAAGCTACTTGATTGGGTATTAGGCTATTTTTAAATTGAATTGAATTATTAAGCAATGGACCATTATGATTTGAATTGATTAATCTTTGAGTATTGTTTATTTGATTGATTGAAAAATGAATTGTTGCATTTGCCGGTTTTTGAAACCTATGCGCATAATCGATAATCTTACAAATATGTCTGCTCTCATTGTTTGATAATCCGTGTTTGGGTTAAATTCTTTGATTGGTTATGCTTAGAATAATCAAATAATATTTGTGGATTAATATTTAGTTTCATATAATTTTCTCGCTGATGCAATTTGATGGTGCATGCTTGGATTTATTCTTTTGACGCGCTATGCTTAGGGTATACCAGTGACATTTGCGACTCTATGCTTATAATAGGTGATGTAAATAGAACGAAAGATATGCAAATACTCATAATTATGTTTCACTTCAGTAATTGAATAGAAGTCGTGGTGGATTCCGTAAAACCCTGGTTACCGACTCTCATATTCTTGGTTACGTCTTCATTATTGTGTTTTCATAGTTTCGTAATTTCTGAAGATATTCAATTTGATTGGTTATTTTTGATATTAGTTAGTAGCAATATTTTCACACTCCTTGTGGGAACGGCATGTACTGTCATTGTCTACTAGTTAGACGCTATGCACTTGCAGTATATTTATTGTAGGTTTCTCAACCTACCAAATAGTACTTCAAGATAAAGATCTTGGAGTTCAAATTTTATAACAAAATGAAGTACTTTCGACATTTGGTCAAAAATCTCGACAATAGACTTGCGATTCGGAAGAGCAATTACCTGAATTAGCCTGGCAGAACATTTTTGGCTCAATTTGTTCTTGGCTCTCTTTCCTCCCATCATCTAGTTGTTTTCCATATGCCAATTTTATTTTACTAATAGATGAGATGTCATTCAAAGAAAGTTTTTGGTGGAATAAAATAGGTAACTTGTTTGTACCCAGAAATATTTCCAGACACTAAACACGATGATTTTAGTGTTGATGAGGAAAACATGGTTAAAACACTAAACACGCATAAAGACGAGAGACGCGAATTTTACGTGGTTCGGCATGGTCCGCCTACATCCATGGACGAATCCCCTTAGAGAGTGATATTTTATTGATATTACAATTACAGTGGATTTTTTCTCTCTTCGCTCCCTTTTCTCAGGATTACATTCCCTTTATTTATACAATTCTGAACTCCAATCTTCCCCTTATTGTGAGTAAACATAAATGGTATTTACTTCCCTTGCATGCCTCCTAGAATTAATTTTGCATGAAACCTCCTGAAATTAATTTTGCATGAAACCTCCTGGGATTAGTACTGCATGCAACTGACCTGCATGCCTCCTGGCCATAATCTGCATTGCATTAATTCTGCATAAAATCCCATGAAACTTTCCTCTTATATTAATTCTGCATGCTGGCAGACTGGATTGATGGTTGACAGGCAGAATGGGCTGGCAGTATGGATGGAAACTGGCTGACAGCGCATCTGGCAACATGGTTGGAAACTGGTTGGTGGCACAACTAACAACATGGCTAAAAACCGGATGACATTGCGACGGAGTACTTAGTTGGAAATTGGTTGGCATCACTGCTGGCAACATGACTGGAAATTGTCTAGAGGTGCGACTTGCAACCTGACTTTGACAGTTGACCAACGGTCGATTTTGACCATTGACCAGGCGTTGACTTTGACCATTGAATTTATGTAATACTGGGCAGGATGGTGGGCTGCTTCGGTTGACTGGTGGCAGCTGAACAGTGGCCCAAAACAATATTCCATCCTAATATGTGGTATTTTTACTCATGGTACAAACATAACTCTAGAGTTGTTTACCTAAGGAAATATGATTCTATAACTAAGCCAATTGCTTTAGGTGGGTTAAATATCAAAAAGACTGAACATCTAATTACTGATTTACTTACCAAGCTTGGTTAAAGGATTCTTGCTAAGGCTGATTCTATGTAGGCCACCATCTTGAGACACAAATACTTTTCCGATCCATAATCCACTTCGTTACGTAAATGTTAAAATAAATCATTAGGAAAATTACTATTGGAAGGTGGGTGATGGTAATGAGATAACTATCTATAATGATAATAAAATACTTGCGTAGATCAGGTCCTCTTAAATCTAATTTTATTTTCTTTGCTATTTAAACAGTTGATCAATGTATGTTGCAATGTATATTGCAAGACGGTCCAGGATGTGATATGGGCACTGTTAGACAAATCTGAAAAATGCGGGGTACCAAAATGCACCACCAACTTTTTCTTAAGAAACTTGTATGGACTAAACTCAAATACGATTCTGAGAGTTACACCTTAATGAGTTTCATTCAGGAACTATATTAATAAGAAGTTTATATCTATCTTTCTCACAATCAATATGTAAACGGAAACAAGTCTGTGAACCTGATTATACCGTGAGATTTCTTGGAAGAATCCAAAGATCAATATCCCAGATCAATCAAGTCGTATTCAACAAATTGTATTAAGCTGTTATAGACTCTATCCTACTATCAATACTTCGGACTGGGATGTAGTTGAGACCGAATCCACCGTCACAGTAATTCAGTTACGTTCGCGCTCCTTATGCCTCTTGAATCTCGCAAGACTCTGCGTAATTGATTCCTTTGGCTGACGTCCTTTACAGCCTAAGAGTTGCTTCAACTTAATTGAAACCAATCTGCCTCCCGCGGATAAGGCTATATGTGATTTTCGTTTTGATCAAAATATCAAGGTGAGATAGGAAATCGTTTGCAGTAGACTAGGTCTAGCAAACCTCAAAATCCGGTATTTACGACTCCTGAAGAGCAGCGTATATTATTATTCACCTCACAAGTAAAACCTACTCCGATTTAAATAAATAATCGTTATCTAGGAATATACTCGTGGAATCACAAAAACTGAGACGAAGAAACTTTGTGATTTCTATCTATGTAGCCTGATTGGAGTGAGACTCAACAATCAGTAGCAAGATCAGGATACACGAACTATCAAGATAAAGATAGTCGGACCTGGATTCATGAATCCCTGAGAGAAATCTTTTTAGTCACTAAACTTAAAAAGGCTTAATTTAGAGGACGACTCTAGTTTACAAGTAGGACACACAATAAAAGTGTCGGGGATTCAAAAATCCCAGTTGCTTGAGACTCTCCTTATATAGATTTTCAAAATAAAGGTTGCTTTAGATTTAAGCTAAGGTATCTTTAGAATAAAGCAATCAATATCCACTGTTAGCTGAATCTTTGATTTGAGATTAACACAACAAAATATACACTCTGGTTAGGATGAGCCGTAATCGAACCGTGTATAATGACTTGTTCATGAAAGGTTAGCCGAAACTATCCAGACGAACTATAAGCTTAACCATTTTCAGTAACGCTTTAAGACTTTACAACAGAAGGTTATAATGTGATCAAATATGTCTAGATGTGTTTTCAGAAAGTTGTTCAAATGTCGATTATCTCATAGAAATAATTTTGATGCATCTGAAAATATTCGACTGGGTAAGTATGTGTACCTACTTTCCCGTTCATGAGTTATTTTGTCATAGTACGTGTAACGGGTTTGTATACCCTTAATACAAAACAAGTACGGAGACTATAAAACTTTTTCGGTATGCATACTAGGTATGTCTCCCATCATGAGTTCACGAGTCAACAAAAAGTTTTGGTTTGCGTACTCGGTGTGTGCACCAAAAGTCATTTCCAAAATATAGTTACGCTAGTACGTGTGCTGGGTACATGTAATGCGGCCCCGGACCTATAAAAGTTGCGCCAGTATGTAATCAATATGAAACATTCACGAATAACATCAATGACACATAGCACTGTGCCAGGGTATTTTCAAATGATTAACTTGAATCATGATTTAGATCATAAACAATAAATTGTTCTTAACCAAATTCATCAAGTATGAACAAATGTTTTTAAGATTGGTCATACATATTTCGAGAATAATTAACAAGATAAACTTGACTCGAAATTTCTGTTGTGCATGTAAATTACAATTTAGTCACGCGACTTAGTCTCATATATAGAAAGGTGGAAACTTGAGTAATATGTGGTTCAGTCTTCACTTACCTTTTGTTGATGAAGTTCTTCAAAAGCTTCGTTTGATCTTCGTGTTCAAACGGTACAACGCAGTGATGTCTAGTAGTCAACTACACACTTTTATCCTAATCCGAGACTTGTCTTAATGTAGACTATACATCAAGATATAGTTTTGATGAACTAAATTTAACAACAAGCTTAAGATAAAAACACTTGTGATTTCGACCGATAAATGCTCTAACAATCTACCTCTTTGTTAATTTTAGTGACAAAACTATGAATACATATGGATTAAAAATAAAGCTTCAAAACTCTGGGATCCATCATGTTTAATTTCCTTGGATCTTCAACTCCTTGAATTCTTCGAACTTCAAGTTTCCAATGATTTTGAAGGTGTTCAACTCAACATCGTTGTTGTTGAAGATCCGCAGCCATAACAACTTTGAAAAATAAAAAAATTTCTCAATCATTGTTATACAGAACATATTATTATAATCTTCTCCAAAGTCCAATTGTATCACAACTTCAAAGTAATACTATGGTGATATGTTTCTCCCCCTTAGTCAATACTTACATCTTTTGCATAATAGGTGTAACCTACAGATGTTGACTCACTCCCCCTTACATAATGATCCGTAAACCATATGTATGTAGTGCGAAACTACTAATTAATTCTTCCCATTTTGTCAATAAAAAATGGTAAAGGTACGAAAACAATAGAATCGTAATGAGTTCTAACAAAAGATACCTAAAAAAACACATATCAACTTTAATTAAGATGATGTCACAGAGTCATCTTGAAGAATGGGCTTGTACATCTTTTTAACAGTTATTGATACATTCCACATCCACTCTCCCCACAAAGATATAAAAATTAAGCACAAGTTCAAAAAGAACTCTCCCCCACTTGATATCATTCCCAGAAGAACAACATGAGTGACCTTACTTTAATAAAAAAAATGATTTTGTCGGACATCAACAAATCACATGGATTTGTATATCCTAAATATCGATATAAATTAATCTCAACGCCAGTTACGAATAAGGAGACAATTTAATCGATATGACTCAATATAAGAAAATATTACGGAGTTTGATAATGCAGTAATTACATGTTAGAGCATTGCTCGGTCGAACTCGCATGCGTTGTTAATGTTAGTGATCAAAACTATAAGTCTTAATTTCTAGTCTATTATAGCTAAGTCTCAGACCAGGATAGAAAGTGTAGTTGAGCTCAAGGGCTTCATGGAGATTCATCATACAAGTAGAAGAACTACTCAAGGAACCGGTGGAACTTCTCGATAAAAAGGTATGTGAAGACTTGAACTTATCTATCACTCAAAAGTCTATCGACTCTATCTCCTACTCTTTGAGAAAAGAAGTCGTATGCTATATATATATATATATAAACTTTGATTATACACATTTTGTATTTTACGCGGAGTATACCTCGCCTATCTATATCTCGAAATATGTGTTGGTAAGATTTTTGCTTCGATCAAGTTTATCTTTACCATGTGCCGAAAGTCATGATATGTTTCAATCATCTTGAAAATTTCTTTGACGAGAAATGGTGTAACAACTATATAAAGTCCTCTAAGAATGTTTCAATAATTGAAATCATATTTTAGATTACATAACCAATGGTGGACATAAGCATTGTTGTGGAAACACATTTATGTATAAGCCCTATTCCTTGAACCAAAGTTTACGAACTTTGTTGATCAAGAGAACCGGAAGAATGGTGTGAGCCAAGTCCGCGAACTGCCGAAGTTCTCAAACCCGAGAATTTCTGCTGAGTTGACAAACTACTTGCGTGAAGCTAAGTCTGCGAACTCAGTCCATGAACCCAGTCCGCGAACCGGTGAAGTTCTCATACCCTAGAATTTCTACTGGAGTTTGTAAACTCTGCCCGGTAACTTAAGTCCGCGAACCTAGTCTGCGAAATTGAGAAGTTTATATATCTGAAGATGATTTCTGAACTTAAACTTAAAAAGACTAAGGAATGCAGTTGCAAACCGTGGATATAAAAGTTCATGAACCGATTCAAGTGAATCAAATCATCTTTGCTTCAATTGTGTCTTGTGTAGTACATAAGATTTTCTTGCAATTGAACAACTCTCTAACTAGTTCATTTGAAGTCATTTGAACTAATTATGATGAAGAAGAACGTGGTTGATATGACATGCTCTTATGGATAACCTTTTGGTTAACTATTATTGAACCAACAAGTGCATACGTTTGGGTATGGTTAACACACCTAGAAGCGTGCATTGTCAAGTGTGTGTAACAAGCTAAGTTTTCGATCTAACGGTTGAGAAATATTAGCTTGAATCTAAATCAAGTTTTCATCTAACGGTGAATATTGAATGTTTTGTTACTAAGATAACATTGATTGCAAACCCTGATTTGAAAGACTATACAAAGGATACATCTAGTATTGTGTAAAACTAATCCCTACACCTTACGTGTGATACTAGTTTGCGTGCTAGAGTCGATTCTCTTTTAACCTTTGGTTTTCTTCTTCTAAAACCAGGTTAACGACTTAAAGACTTCATTGGGATTGTGAAGCCATACCGATACTACTTTTATCGTAGTTGTGTGATCTGATCTTGCATCTTCTATCGTACGAGTACAATCAGATTGATTTTCTTGAGATTGATATCTCTGATAGGCAAGATATAACAAGTAATCACAAACATCTTCGTCTCATTGTTTGTGATTCCGAAACATCTTGTTTCGCTACCATACGATTAAGATTGTTGTGAGGTGATTGATAACTCTAGGCTGTACTTCGGGAATATAAGACCGGATTATCAATTGGTTCATGTTCACCTTGATTATTATTAAAAGACGGAACAAAACCTTTAGGGTTTATCTGTGGGAGACAGATTGATCCTTTGATAGACTTGTCTGTGTGAGACATATTTGTTTATTGTCAAAGCCTGCGATTTTGGGTCGTAGCAACTCTTAGTTGTGGGTGAGATAGCTAAGGGAATCAAGTGCGCAGCATCCTGCTGGGATCAGAGTCGTAGGAGCATAACTTTACCTTGGATCAATGGGAGATTGATTTGGGTTCAACTATAGTCCAGTACGAAGTTAGCTTGAAGTAGGATAGTGTCTGTGGTGGCTTAATATAGTGTGTGTTCAATCTGGACTAGGTCCCGGGGTTTTTCTGCATTTGAGGTTTCCTCGTGAACAAAATTTCTGTTCTCCGTGTTATTTCAATTTCCGCATTATATTGTTTTCTCTTTATAATTGAAATAATACACGTTGTGCGTTAGATCATCAATTAGAGTAATCCAACCTTTGGTTGTTGATTGTCATTGATTGATCCTTTGATATTGGTCTTTGGTTCCATCCAAGTTATTCCTTGCATTTGGTTAGAACTCGCAGTTCCTGCTTGAGTAAATTAAATCAAGAGAGAGAACTCGTTGGTTAGAACTCGTTGATGTACTTTTAATTGATTGAGTCTTGTTGATTATCTTAAAAGAATATTCGAGTTTTTCCATACAGATTGCTAAGCGAAATATTGGGTGGTGTTGTTAGACCCCCGTTTTTTCAATTGGTATCAGAGTAGGCAAACACGTTTAAGACCTTACGAGTCTGTGTTTGTAGCGATCTGACTCTTTGGATAGTAATACTATCTCAATAAATGCACCACCGGATCCAGGGATTTCAGAATTCTCTTCCATGTCTGAATTTTTAAAATCTGTAGAAAAAATTCTATTTATACCTCCACCCGGTACAAAATCTGTTGAAATCTTTTATGAAATTGAAAATAAACTTGAAATCCTGTCTTCTGATGTTGATATGTTTCTCCAGAATGAGCAAGTATCTCTTGAAAGGCTAAACCAAGCTATGGCAAATAATATTTATGTAGAGGTTGACATTGATTCAATTATCAATGAGAGTTGTGCTCCTCCTCTGGGATCTACCTGCAAGTTTCGGCTCAAGAGGAGTTTAATTCCTAATCACATGAACACCTCGTTACAAATAAATTTTGTCATTTCCTGATTCCTGATAATTATTTTCAAGAAAAGTTTCTGATAGGATGGAGAAGGGGATATCGGATCTTTAATACCTTAATTCTGATAATTCTCTTGGATAGTCCTATGATAATTTTGTGCTGGAATCATCTCAGGTCTTCGAGATGTAAGAGATGCTTGAAATAATCTCTCTCATGGTGTTATGGTGTTCAATCACTGTTAGACTAATGTCCTCCTTATGCCAATCACGTCCTTGTAGGTCACACAAGCGGTTCGCACGTGTTGGTTCAGGAACCGTCTCACGAACGAGTCAAGTGCGCAAACGTGGAAAGAGTTTTGTTTAACACCAAAAAGGGAAAAAACTCTCTTCCTCGTTCTTTTCATCTTCTTCTTTCACACTTCAAGAACTTGAGAGAAACACAAACAGTTCGCATACCTCTTCTTCCTTCTTACTTGATTTCTCAATCATCGTACAAAGTGTTTACATCTTTGAAATCAGAAGAGGACGCTACATCTTGGGTCGAAAATGGTTTATGGTTTCAAGTTCCTATTCGTGGTTCACCATTAGCATCAGTCCATGAACCAAGTAAGTTTTTCTACCTTCTTTTGGAGTCTTACTGCCATGGAACATAGAAGAACTAGACATGTAGGTAGCTCAAGCTGGACAACCAAGAGATGAATCATTTTTTGATCCAAGTATTGATGGTGGTTTTTAGCTTAGGTTTAAAATCGTAAAACCCTACATCTGACATAACGTCACTACGACCACCAACACATTTATTGAATCATTCAACATGCCTACGTAAAAATTACTAGGTTACCTTTTTTTTATGTACGCTATATTCCACGGCAGAACCCTCAATACTGACTGGCAACATCTCCGCGCCAAGGCATGCCAACCATGCCAGCCGCACCACAGTGCCAATGGCATGCCATGCCAGCCACATCTCCGCTCCAAGGCATGCCAACCATGCCAGCCGCACCACAGTACCAATGGCATGCCGTGCCAGCCACATCACCGCGCCAAGGCATGCCAACCATGCCAGCCGCATCACGGTGCCAATGCAATGCCATGCCAGCCACATCTCCGCGCCAAGGCACGCCAACCATGCCAGCCGCACCACCGTGCCGATGGGATACCATGCCAGCCACATCTCCGCGCCAAGACATGCCAACCATGCCAATCGCACCACAGTTCCAATGGCATACCGTGCCAGCCACATCTCCGCGCCAAAGAATGCCAACCATGCCAGCGCACCACAGTGCCAATGGCATGCCATGCCAGCCACATCTCTGCGCCAAGGCATGCCAACCATGCCAGCTTCACCACGGTACCAATGGAATACCATGTCAGCCACATCTCCGCGCCAAGGCATGCCAGCCGCACCACGGTGCCAATGACATACCATGCCAGCCACATATCCGCGCCAAGGCATGCCAACCATGCCAGCCGCACCACGGTGCCAATGACATACCACGCCAGCCACATCTCCGCGCCAAGGCATGCCAACCATGCCAGCCGCACCACGGTGCCAATGACATACCACGCCAGCCACATCTCCGCGCCAAGGCATGCCAACCATGCCAACCGCACCACAGTGCCAATGGCATACCATGCCACCCACATCTCTGCGCCAAGGCATGCCAACCATGCCAGCCACACCACAGTGCCAATGGCATACCATGCCAGCCACATCTCCGCGCCAAGGCATGCCAACCATGCCATCAACACCGCAGTGCCAACGACATACCATGCCAACCACATATCTGCGCCAAGGCATGCCAACCATGCCATCCGCACCACAGTGCCAACGACATACCATGCCAGCCACATCTCCGCGCCAAGGAATTCCAACCATGACAGCCGCACCACAGTGCCAATGGCATGCCATGACATCCACATCTCCGCGCAAAGGCATGCCAACCATGCAAGCCGCACCACGGTGCCAATGGAAAACCATGCCAGCTACATCTCCTCACCAAGGCATGCCAACCATGCCAGTCGCACCAGGGTGCCAATGGAATACCATGCCGACCACATCTCCGCGCCAAGGCATGCCAACCATGCCAGCCGCACCACAATGCCAATGAAATACCATGCCATCCACATCTCCGCGCCAAAGCCATGCTGGCCCTACCACATGCCGCTGGCTGCCAAACGAAGGGTTACAACAATCAACGGCTACCCTTCCATCTGAGATGCAGATCTCAGCCGTCCAAGTTCGCCACCTAACGTATAGAAACTTCCGGCCCAAGGCCAAACATCACATTTTTGCCAAAACCCTAATTTTGGCCGCGCCTAAAATATGCCAAAGCCATGCCGGCCATACCACATGCCGCTGGCTGCCAAACGAAGGGTTGCAACAATCAACAGATATCGTTCCATCTGAGATGCAGATCTGAGCCGTCCAAGTTCGCCACCTAAAACATGACAACTTTCAGCTCAAGGCCAAACATCACGGTTTTTCCAAAACTCTAATTTTGGTCGCGCCTAAAATATGCCAAAGCCATGCCGTCCCTACCACATGCCGCTGGCTTCCAAACAAGGGGTTGCAACAATCAACGGCTACCCTTCCATCTGAGATGCAGATCTCAGCCGTCCAAGTTCGCCACCTAACGCATGGCAACTTCCGACCCAAGTCCAAACATCACGGTTTTGCCAAAACCCTAATTTTGGCCGCGCCTAAAAGATTCCAAAGCCATGCCGGCCCTACCACATGTCGTTGGATGGAAAAAGAAGGGTTGCAACAATCAACGATCACCCTTCCTCCTAAGATGCAAATCTCAGCCGTACAAGCTTTCCACCGAACGCATGGCAACTTTTGGCCCAATGCCAAGCCCTAATTTTGGCCGCACTTAAACTATGCCAAAACCCTAGTTTTGGCGGCGCTTAAAATACGCAAAAATCCTAGCTCGGACGCACCTAAACAATGCCACTAGCTGCAAATGAAGGTTTGCAACAATTAACGACCACCCTTCCTCCTGAGATACGAATATCAGCCATACAAACTTTCCACCAAACGATTTATGGCAATCTCTTGGCCACAACGCCAATTCTTGGCCATGGCGCCAAAACCCTAATTTGGCCATGCCAAGAGCATGCAAGCGCTGCAACCATGCCGCTGGTTGCCAAAATAAGGGTTGCAACAATCTATGGCTACCCTTCCTCCTGAGATGCAGATCTCGTGATCCGTACAAACCTGCCACCAAAAGACTCATGGCAATGTCTTGGCTGTGATGCTAACTCTTGGACACGACACCAACCTGGCTACGATGACTATTCTTTGGTCACAACACCAACTTGGCTACAAACGACAAATCCTTTGTCCACGCCACACGTAGGAACATGCTACACATTTTCCACCAAAACACTCGAGACATCAAAACATGTCACATACTGGGGGATGCTCATCAGGGTATTGGTCTGGTGGTTTACAGCGTGCGGCGTACACTACGCCCGTTACAGGAAAGTGTCATAAGGGTGAGGCGGTTAGTAAATACAAGAAGTAATAGTGAAACGTTTCCTTCATTATGGAAACATCAATTCCAGGCGTTACCCGTTACGATTTTCTTCCATTTACTCAACTGTTTCCACTTCTTACGAGACCAGAGTACGTTTCGTTGCGACTTGTATAAATAGGTCTCACCTATATCCACCAAGAACAAGTTTTTTCCAGGAAATAAAAAACACTTAGAAATCACTTGTTAGCTTTCCACATTGCTATCATTTCACTTTGTGCTACAAGTCATAAAACAACCACTCTTCTAGAATCAACTATTCTGGTCTAAACGCTCTTAGCTTCCCTCCCCAAGACCAACCCTTCTTCTTCACTTTGTGACTGAAGCAAGTATGGAATGACCATTTCTTGGTTTAGGCCGGATTTGTACAGATTGATCTCTCGAATCTAAAGTACTCTCGTGAAGTACATTTTTTAGGGTTTAGACTTGTTTCTCACCCATACACGAAATTACCAAAATCAGCAGAAACCGTTTTCACCCTCAAACACCAAGTATAGGTGCTTGTTTTATTAATCCCAGAGATCGTGAACTGTACTTAGAATTCATGAACAAAACACCCACTCGTGAATGGTTCTTTGACCCATCTAAAATTAGAGTTCCTCATTTGGACGACTTCTTTAATCACCATCATTGGGGAATCATTCACAGACCCTTAGGTACTGTTCATGCTGAAACAATTGCTCAGTTTTATGCAAACATTCACGGGGAAAATACTGATGACTACTCCTTCAAAACTATGGCAGGAGGTATTGTTATTATCTTGAACAGGTCAACCATCTCATGCTTGCTAGATGTACCCATTGGAGGTGCTAGGTTTCCTCCACCTGAGTATGAGAGATTGTCATTAGAAAATTTGTCCAATATCTTGTTTCATCAAAACCTTGTTAGAAATGATGGTAAGGTTTTTGTAAAAGGAGCCAGTCTACATCTCAAAGTTGATGCAAAACTCATTGTGGCAAATATGATGCCAAGTACATGTGATAGAAATTGTTGGACCAGGGATCTTACTGAGTTCTTTTACCTTATTTTTGAGAGGAGGTAACTTGACTTTTGTGGAATTATCATTAACTCTATGATTAATGTTAGACACAGTGACAGGAAACCTGGGTTACCTTGCCTCATTTCAAGGATCTGTGCTAACTCCAACCTTTAAATGATTGGGTCCAATCTTGGAGGACCAGCTGTGCTAAAAATGTCTAGTATTGAAAAGATGAGGAACTCTATAGTCAGAAACGGTCCAAGAAATTCATCTGTCTCAGCTGCCGAATTTACTCTTCTCCAAGAAGAACTTTCCCAAGCAAGAGAAGAAAATGCCGTTCTCAGGGAAAAAGTTGAATATGCTGGAGATGCTGTTCCAGAACTCTTGGAAAAAATTTACGATATTGAAAGAGATCACTATGGTTTTAGTGATTAGTACCTGAATTTATTATGTTATTTACTGTTTTTTCTCTTCTCTCGTCGGTTTGAACTTATCTTTATACTTTATGGGATGTAATAACTCTTAGATTTTGAATGTTAACCTTTCAAATTAAAAACTTCTACATAAAATGCTCATATGTTTTCTAATGTTAACTCTTTCACCTATCGATATGCAAATATTGATACAAGATCGATGAACTCTTGACGACAAATACAAAAGTTAAGCCTATATTGTCAAACATTTGATGGAAGATAGGTTAAAATCTTTTGTTTTCAAGGATTATGTATATTAATTTTTGTTATGCAAATAGTGATTGAAGATAGAATGAATCCTTATTATTCCGCAGTATTGATCATCCTTGATCCATATTTTATGTATTACTGTGAGGCTCTGTAATGTATCTTATGTTGAGTACTATACAACCAAGTTGATTTTTTATCTTAGTTGGTGTTCCGTGAGATATGTTATGTCGAGCATAATGAACTAAATTAATCATCTTGTTTGGTTATTTAGTTATTGCTCCGTAAGTTTTCTTATGTTGAGCAAAACAAATGACAATTAAATTGATTACTTTTGTAATTAGTTTGGTTGTATATTCCAATTAGATTAATTATGGGTTCTCTTGTAATTAATCTAGTTGAGTATTTTCGTGTCTCCATAAGTTCTCTTATGTTGAGCATAATCAATTGAATTGATCACCTCTTGTGTTTAATTTGATTGTGTATTCCGATTGAATTAATCATGGGTTTACTTGTGATTAATTTGATTGAGTTCTTTGGATATAAAAAAACGTTCTCATGGTTTTTGGTGTCCAATAAAATCCTTCTTTTCTTTTGAAATTAAGGTCGCTCTTGTTGTTCTTTCGGGAATGACATCAAATGGGGGAGAGTTCTTTTGAACTTGTGCTTAATGGTCATATCTTTAGGGGTGTGCGGCTATGAAATTTTAGAGGGGTTATCTTGTATCTTTAAACTCCTTGATGAATGCATTTAGCTTCGGATTTATGACTGCATCTAAATTAGTTGGTATGTATTTTTTTCCTTTTGTCATGAAATGTTCTCTCGGAAATTTCATTATGATCCCATTCTTGTACCTTTGCCAATTTTATTGACAAAAAGGGGGAGAATTAATATGTAGCTCATACTACAAATACATATGGTTTTCGGATCATTATGTAAGGGGGAGCGGTTTCCATGTGAGATGGAGTATTGAATAAGGGGGAGTGATACATATCACCATAGTATTATTGTTGAAGTTATGATACAATTGAACTTTGACGCTGTGTAATAATACTATGACACTGTATAACAATGATCGAGACCGATGCTTTCTCATTGTTATAGCTACGGATCTTCAACAGCGGTGATGCTAAACTTACAACCTTTGGGGATCATTGGAGTACTTGGAAGTGACGAAGATTTCGAGGAATGTTGAAGACTAGACATGTGGAATAGGAGCTACTAAAGTTTCTTTATCTTTTTTGTATTCCATATGTATTGATAGTTTTTTCACTAAAATTGACAAAGGGGGAGATTGTTAGAGCATTGCTCAGTCGAACTCGCATGCGTTTCTATCTCAAGCATGTTTGTCATTGTTAGTGATCAAAACTATAAGTCTTGATTTCTAGTCTATTATAGCTAAATCTAGGACTAGGATAAAAAGTGTAATTGAGCTCAAGGACTTCATGGCGATTCATCATACAAGTAGAAGAACTACTCAAGCAACCGGTGGAACTTCTCGACAAAAGGGTATGTGAAGACTTGAACTTATCTATCACTCAAAAGTACATCTACTCTATCTCCTACTATTTGAGACAAGAAGTCGCATGTTATATATATATATAGACTTTGATTATAAACATTTGGTATTTCGAGCCGAGTATACCTCGCCTATCTATATCTCGAAATATGTATTGGTAAGATTTTCACTTCGATCAAGTTTATCTTTACCATGTGACAAAAGTCATGATATGTTTCAATCATCTTGAAAATTGCTTTGACGAGAAATGGTGTAACAACTATATAACGTCCTCTAAGAATGTTTCAATGATTGAAATAAGAGTTTAGATTACATAACCAATGGTGGACATAAGCATTGTTGTGGAAACACATTTATGTATAAGTCATATTCCTTGAACCAAAGTTTGCGAACTTTGTTGATCAAGAGAACCGGAAGAATGGTGTGAGCCAAGTCCGCGAAATGCCGAAGTTTTCAAACCCGAGAATTTCTGTTGGAGTTAACAAACTACTTGCGTGAAGCTAAGTCCGCAAACTGGCAAAGTTCTCATACCCGAGAATTTCTGCTGGAGTTTGTAAACTCTGCCCGGTAACTTATGTCCGCGAACCTAGTTTGCGAACTTGAGAAGGTTATATATCTGAAGATGATTTCTGAACTTTAACTTAAAAAGACTAAGGAATGCAGTTTGCAAACCGTGGCTATAAAAGTTCATGAACCGATTCAAGCGAATCAAATCATCTTTGCTTCAATTGTGTCTTGTGTAGTACATAATATTTTCTTGCAATTGAACAACTCTCTAACTAGTTCATTTGAAGTCATTTGAACTAGTTATGATGAAGAAGAACGTGGTTGATATGAAATGCTCTTATGGCTAACTGATGTGTTTTCAAAGTTGTTGTAGTAATAAATAGAGTTCGTTCAAGACTTGTGAAGGTTGTGCTTTTAGATTTAAATTTTAAAGCTAAAGAAAATAAAGCAAATTAAAACTGATTATATTAGAGAGACCTGGGTTCAGGATTTCACCATTCACCAAAATTCATGTAATTTAATGTTAATTTCTATCATGCAATTCTAGAAAATATAACTCCAATCAAAAGAAATTGTGATTCTAATCATTGCCTAAATTAGATTTTCAAAACATCAATTGTTAATCGCAAGCATGAAGTATCAAAATCCCTAAACTAAGTATACTTCATCAAGAGAAAACACAACTAATTAATAAAAATAATTACTCAATTTTCATTCGGTGCAAATAATCATAAAAGAATTGCATAAAAAAATTCAAATAAATTTTACCACATAACTTTTGGAAGAATGTCTTCCTCCATCGCCCCGGAAGATTGGGTTTAGTTCCGCATATTGTAAACACACTCAGAATAATTTTTCTTTGCTCAAAAGTGTTTACAAGTGATGATATGGGAGAAAATAATGATTAAACCGGGTTTGCTCTAAACGATCCCCAAACTCTCCATCCCCTCACTGATACCCAAGACTCTCTTATTTATACTGTGAAGCCAATCTTAGGTTGACAATCATCTCAATTACTCCAAAAGATCTTTGCAGTTAATGAAAGTATTTCACGGGAATATTTTTTCTCCATTTTCAAATGTCTTCTGAGTTGTATGGTATATCCAAATCTTCTCATTTAATTGAGCCAAATAATGAAGAGAATATCTTCAATTAATTCCGTGAATAATTCCTTCCCTGTTTTCGAAAATATCCAAAACTATACGATTTCCTTCCATTCAAGACACGTACAAAATCTTACTATCATGGTAAGAAGATAATCATGTCTTAAAGACACAAATATCCCCATAATATCATGACCAGAATCTCACACAGTTGAGATTTCTTTTCCCGCCAAATATCTTTCCCGTGAAGAAGAAGATGGGTGCCTCCTATCCGGTCCTGGGGTGCGAATAGCAGATTCCATGAGGGGTGTCTCTGATCAGCTGCTTGGGTGCAAATATCCTTTGGGTACCCTTTATCATTTGGGCGCCCCTTATCCACAAGTGAGAGTCTGAATAACACGTTCCTTCAAGTGCCTTAGACGACTTTTCGAGCCTATTTTTCCAAGAATGTTTATTTCCAAAAATACCTAAAAACACATAAAATACCATAATAAGTAAAAAAAATCGAGTACCAACAATACATGAAATTAAGGACAACGTAGACACAAAAATGTGTCCATCAAATACCCCCAAACTTATTATTTGCTAGTCCTCGAGCAAATCTAGAAAATAAAAATGACTACACTTAGCACGTGCAGCAAGCCGTTAAACCGCTAGGTGGCCCTAGCGGCGGAGTGTTGTCTCCGGAGGGTTTACCAGAGGTGTACTCACAAAAACATTACTCCAGACCCTAGCTATCTACCTAGAACCTTGGAAGGCACTAAAGAATCTCCTTGGTTGGCATACAAACATTGACTATAGGAGGAAGTACCCTGATGCGAATTTCCAATTGCTGTACACGAGTTTGCACTCAGCGTACTATAATTCATATATAAGTGACAGAGCTCTACTCAGATAGTCTCTAAATATCATAACCGGAGTCAACCAATCACATGGAAAGGTTAAGAAGATGGATAAAGAGATGGTTAAAAGTGAATGGTGTTTCCCATATCTGTCTGAAGGCCTCTGCCAAACTGAACCTATCCTAATGGACCGAGATATCGGTCTGACTAATATCAACAAATCTGGCATATACAAGGGGACCAGTGGTCGATAAACCTAACTCTAGGTCAACACAACTGGCATATACAAGGGCACCAGTGGTCGACTTTATTGAATTTATTCTGGTTGGTCTAATGGTCTGGTCTCTCTTATTTCTCTTTTTTTTTTCTTTTTTTTTTGGTATCTCAATCACTCTATTCCACCCTAGCAAAGTTAACAACTTGAATCGTGTGCCCCACCAAATCACTTAAAAAATAAAAACATAAGGATTAGGATTCAACGAGATATGGCGAAACTACCATGTTTTTTTTAATTCTAACACCTGAGCTCTGTGCTTTTATGAATAGACTCTTTAGATGTTTCCATCTAATCAGATTGGTTCCTCAACTCCTACAACCAAGATGTTCCCATCCACTTAGATTGGTTAGTGCCTACCTTAATAAGCATAAATTTCTAGGCTCTGGAGTTTATTTATTGCAACTAAAAGTTTCTCCCATACCCCCAAACTTAAATCTAACATTGTCCTCAATGTTATAAATATAAAATTAAAAACATGAACAAGGAGAAACTGTTACCACTTGAAGCAAAAGAGTTAAGGAAAGATATTACCGTGTTGCATGAGCATGGGTTACCTCCCAGGAAGTGCTAAGTTTAAAGTCTTCAGCCAGACTAAGAAATGATTAGTCACCACGAAAAATCATATAGCAGCAGCCGGAATAATTGCGGGTCATCTGAATCAAAAAGTGTTACCCAAACGAAGAGAAAATCGCAACAGACCATGAAGATACCGAACATACCCTTACTTAACTTTAAGATAATAATATCAAGTTGTGGTTCAGGTTCGGGTTCTATAACTGGGTCTAGATAAAAGGTGTTCATCGGCTGGACTTCCTCAAAGGCAGGATCTTGAAGGTCAGGTTGTAGAGTCTGGAAATACTCAACTAAGAATTTAGAAGCACATAAAAGTAACCTGAATAACTATGGATCCTCTAAGTCAATCAAATTTGACTTACACAGCTGACCATAATGAACGTGGTGGTCTTTCTTAAACAAATGTGTCTAACCTAATCTCCTAAAGTAATTAGGTTTAGTCTCAAAACTCAATAACTGACACATCTGAAACTTATACGTTCCCACAATTGGTTGAAAAATATTTGGTGGGAAAACAAAGTCAATTTGGGTACTATCGCCTGGGTAAACCACATCAACCATAGGATGGGTTTCTAACAACTGAACTTCTTCCTGGACATTATTAGGTCCAGGAGATCTAGTATGAAGGTATTCTGGCACAATGGTTGAGGCACATATATCAAGTCCCAAGTGAGGGACCTTTCTGAGAGTTAAAGGTAAGGCACTAGGAAAGTGATAATCACCCCCAAACTTAGAGTTTTCAGTGTCTCTAGATAGACTAGCCAAAATCTCCCTAATTTCTAGATCATCAGATTCTTGAAAATGGTCAATTGATTCTTCTAAGTTACAATCAACATCCTCACTTATCTCTACGAGTTTATCTTCTTCTAAGACCAGCGTTTTTAACTCACTAGACTCTAAAACAATATTCTCAGGTTAAACTCTTTCCTCTAAACCATTATTGGCTTCGCAAAAAGGAGATACTACATCGTCTAAAACGGGGATATTTCTAGTCAAATCCTCGTCCTTTTGAATAGGTGAATAATTACTAAAATTATTTGGATTTTAACTAGAAATAATATTAAAGCTCAATTGGAGTAACAAATTCCTGATCACTATGCTTATATGTGTCTGATTCTTCATCAACACTATCCTCATCATAATCATCATTATAATAATATGAAAATGGTTGAACCTCATCTAAACTAGTAGTGTTACCAATTCCAACCTCGTCATCTTGATTATGTGAATAAAAACTATCCTTATTTTCAAGGGTGGTATTGGGAACACTATATTGGAAGTTAAGACTATCTTGAGCAAATTTTTCCATAATCCTATTTGTACTCTCATTAAACTGCTTGAGGGACTCTTCTAGAGACATCTTAGTTGACTGCTCTATGGACTCTTCTGGAAGCGGAATATTATAAGTCTCTTTCATAAATAAGTGAAACTTCTGTGTTGACTCATTGAAACTCTTGAGAGACTCTTCTAGAGAAATAGGAGGATCGTTTTGCTCGTATGACCTGTGGGTGTGTGAATAGTAATTAGGATCATCATGGTATGACCCATAACCTTCAAAAGGAGGATGTTCCCAACCACTATTCACACTATGGTCAAAGTATTAATGTCCATTTTTTTCAGTTGGATATTCGTTGTATTGGCTATTGTACCAGTTTGACATTCTCAAAATAAACCCACTGACAAGGCTGACTCCACCACAACAAACCTACTGATTTCTAGCAAACAAAAAGAATGATGGCTCCACTTAGATTGTTTCTAGACCAGCTTCTAATCCTTCTAAAGGGAATTCGTTACCATTTAAGAAAACCCCTCTGGAATCAATCTGAGTTAAAGTAAGTTGAATACAGGCGTGGGAAGCTCGGTGGAGATTTGATACCCAAGGCCTCACCGGTATTACAAGGCGGTGCAGTCACGCATTCAACTTACAGAAACCGTCAAGAACTTCGAAGTGTTCTTAAAAGATTAACCAATATTTTTCGAATGACTTTCCTGTTAAGCTCGTTACCCTATCGGTCTCGTTCTAGTCAAAATTTTAGGGTTAGGTTCGCGTTTGGTGTCGTTTTCCTAAGGCGGGCAAGAAGAGAACGGTGATAAAATCCGAGCCCTTATCTTGTATGACCAGTCCTTGCCCTTTACTAGGAAATTAAAGCAGCCGTTTTCAAGTCTTCAACATATATGCATACGAAGGAAGACAGTAACTCGCTGACAGGGGATTCGCGAGTGTTTCGACAAACTTACCTCCCGTACCAGACGGGGGATGAACCTTTGTAGTCGACTCGGGCCACGACTCCTATGTCATATACGAACCCGAGGGGCCGAGGTGATATCGTAATCACCATCCTTCTCTGCAAACAGTTTATATTTAAACTACCCTTCCGTAGGGTTTAAAAATAATGTCCCAAATTTAAAGTCCAAAGTCCAAAAATATAACGTGCAAAAGAAAAAGAAAGTCTAAAAATAATAAAAAATCTACAAAAATAAAAATGTCTCTCTTTTTTTATATAAAAAAAATCTTCTTCTTTCGCTCCTTTCGCTTTGCCTTTTACTCTAGTCTTTAAGTATTCACCAAAAGCTTTGGCAAAATTTTCTTTCGCTCCAAATTCCAAAATCTGAAAGAAAAACACAAAAATCCAAAAACGTAAAGAAGAACAAATAAAAAAAAAACCTAAAAACTCTAGCCTAAAGACAAGTCCGCGTCGGCGGCACCAAAAATTTGATGTGTTTTCAAAGTTGTTGTAGTAATAAATAGAGTTCGTTCAAGACTTGTGAAGGTTGTGCTTTTAGATTTAAATTTTAAAGCTAAAGAAAATAAAGAAAATTAAAACTGATTATATTAGAGAGACCGGGGTTCAGGATTTCACCATTCACCAAAATTCATGTAATTTAATGTTAATTTCTATCATGCAATTCTAGATAATATAACTCCAATCAAAAGAAATTGTGATTCTAATCATTGCCTAAATTAGATTTTCAAAACATCAATTGTTAATCGCAAGCATGAAGTATCAAAATCCCTAAACTAAGCATACTTCATCAAGAGAAAACACAACTAATTAATAAAAATCATTACTCAATTTTCATTCGGTGCAAATAATCATAAAAGAATTGCATAAACAAATTCAAATAAATTTTACCACATAACTTTTGGAAGAATGGCTTCCTCCATCGCCCCGGAAGATTGGGTTTAGCTCCGCAAATTGTAAACACACTCAGAATAATTTTTCATTGCTCAAAAGTGTTTACAAGTGATGAAATGGGAGAAAATAATGATTAAAACGGGTTTGCTCTGAACGATCCCCAAACTCTCCATCCCCTCACTGATACCCAAGACTCTCTTATTTATACTGTGAAGCCAATCTTAGGTTGACAATCATCTCAATTACTCCAAAAGATCTTTGCAGTTAATGAAAGTATTTCACGGGAATATTTTCTCTCCATTTTCACATGTCTTCTGAGTTGTATGGTATATCCAAATCTTCTCATTTAATTGAGCCAAATAATGAAGAGAATATCTTCAATTAATTTCGTGAATAATTCCTTCCCTGTTTTCGAAAATATCCAAAAGTATACGATTTCCTTCCATTCAAGACGCGTATAAAATATTACTATCATGGTAAGAAGATAATCATGTCTTAAAGACACAAATATCCCCATAATATAATGACCAGAATCTCACACAGTTGAGATTTCTTTTCCCGCCAAATATCTTTCCCGTGAAGAAGAAGATGGGTGCCTCATATCCGGTCCTGGGGTGCGAATAGCAGATGCCATGAGGGGTGTCTCTGATCAGCTGCTTGGGTGCAAATATCCTTTGGGTACCCTTTATCATTTGAGCTCCCCTTATCCACAAGTGAGAGTCTGAATAACACGTTCCTTCCGGTGCTTTAGACGACTTTTCGAGCCGATTTTTCCAAGAATGTTTATTTCCAAAAATACCTAAAAACACATAAAATATCATAATAAGTAAAAAAAATCGAGTACCAACAATACATGAAATTAAGGACAACGTGGACACAAAAATGTGTCTATCACTAACCTTTTGGTTAACTATTATTGAACCAACAAGTGCATACGTTTGGGTACGGTTAACAAACCTAGAAGCGTGCATTGTCAAGTGTGTGTAACAAGCTAAGTTTTTGATCTAACGGTTGAGAAATATTAGCTTGAATCTAAATCAGGTTTTCATCTAACGGTGAATATTGAATGTTTTGTTACTAAGATAACATTGATTGCAAACCCTGATTTGAAAGACTATACAAAGGAGACATCTGGTATTGTGTAAAACTAATACCCACACCTTACGTGTGATACTAGCTTTCATGCTAGAATCGATTCTCTTTTAAACTTTGGTTTTCTTCTTCTAAAACCAGGTTAACGACTTAAAGACTTCATTGGGATTGTGAAGCTAGACCGATACTACTTTTATCGTAGTTGTGTAATCTGATCTTGCATCTTCTATCGTACGAGTACAATCAGATTGATTGGCTTGAGATTGATATCTCCGATAGGCAAGATATAAAATTTAATGACAAATATCTTCGTCTCATTGTTTGTGATTCCGCAAAATCTTTTTTCGCTACCATACGATTAAGATTATTGTGAGGTGATTGATAACTCTAGGTTGTTCTTCGAGAATATAAGACCGGATTATCAATTGGTTCCTGTTCACCTTGATTATTATCAAAAGACAGAACAAAACGTTTAAGGTTTATCTGTGGGAGACAGATTGATCCTTTGATAGACTTGTCTGTGTGAGACATATTTGTTTATTGTCAAAGCCTGCGATTTTGGGTCGTAACAACTCTTAGTTGTGTATGAGATCAGCTAAGGGAATCAAGTGCGCATCATCCTGCTGGGATCAAAGGCATATGAGCATAAATGTACCTTGTATCAGTGGGAGATTGATTGGGGTTCAACTACAGTCCAGTCCGAAGTTATCCTGGAGTAGGCTAGTGTATGTGGCGGCTTAATATAGTGTGTGTTCAATCTGGACTAGGTCCCGGAGTTTTTCTGCATTTGCGGTTTCCTCGTTGGCAAAATTTCTGGTGTCTGTGTTATTTTAATTTCCTCATTATATTGTTTTATCTTTATAATTGAAATAATACAGGTTGTGCGTTAGATCATCAATTAGAGTAATCCAACCTTTGGTTGTTGATTGTCATTGATTGATCCTTGGATATTGGTCTTTGGTACCATCCAAGTTATTCCTTGCATTTGGTTAGAACTCGCAGTTCCTGCTTGAGTAAATCAAATCAAGAGACAGATATAAACTCGTTGATGTACTTTTAATTGATTGAGTCTTGTTGATTCTCTTAAAAGTATATTCGAGTTTGTCCATACAGATTGCTAAGGGAAATATTGGGTGGTGTTTTTAGACCCCCGTTTTTTCATTACACAAGAGTGTGACCACGAGTAGATCAATACTGCGAAAATTCTCACAAAGTTTATTTTACTTTGAGTTCATAAAACTTAATAGATTTAACTTTTGAGCATCAGCTCAATTCACAGTAAAGGAAAGATATATCTCAGAAGACTTTGCAATACATATAACCAATAAAGATTAAATACTAGAAGTTCATCTTCCAAAAACTCTAGAATTTAAATAAATAAACCTAAAAACATACAAGATGAAAATCATTGAAAATAGCTTGTCCACTCACAATATATGCTATACCAAACACTAGTTATCCTTCTTGAACACAAGAATAAATTCTCACAAGAAGTTTCCTTGTACTTAAAAAATGAATCAAAAGAGTTTACTCTGAAATCCCCAGATTGTTTTCAAAATTTATGTATTCATCAAGTTCCTATTCAATAAGGTCCAGCCTGGATTCAACATTTCCCGTTTTTTCTTCAAGCTTCTTTGTAGAGGATTGTAGATCACAGCTGAGTGCACGAACTTGCTCTAGCATAAGATTCAACTTGAGAACCTGGTAGATTATCACAAGGTGTAGTTTCACACTTGTCTTGACATGAATCACTCTTTGATGATTCAAATCGGATTTTCCTTATAGGAAATTGTACAATCCAGACATCATCTTCCTTGCTAGAAAAACTTGAAGAATACATAGTTAACGTACCCTGCAGTGATTATTCTGAGATAAGAAGGGATTTGGAGAAACCGGTTACGGAACCCTTGAGAGAACAAATATAATTTTGAAGAATCAATAATTAATTTCTATTATAGTCTTTATCCTAGATTTGATGTGTTTCACATAAGATTTTAATAGATTGTCATAAACACATGATCATGTGGCATATGTGTATTTGTTATTAACAACTCTTTACTTAGATCAATAAATAAATTTAGAGCACAAGAAGTATCATACTTGTTATGTCACTGAGTGTTTCAGGGGGCAGACCCTTTAAGAGTTGTTATTCTCATCCAAGGGAGATATGAGAACCAACTGGAGAGTTATTACATGTGGAAATTCCTTCCACATTGTGGAGGATCCGGTGGCTTTTCAAGAATACTTTGATTTTTCCAGAAAAACTTTTCTTGGTCTAGGTCTTCTATCTCCAGAATCAAGAGTTCGATAGAAAAATGGTGAGTCTGTTACCTTTGTATTTTGCAATTTTTATTGAAACCGCTGATTGATGTGAATCATTATGTTCAACTTTTCATTTTTGTGAACTTTTTTCTGTTTCTGAAACAATATAGTTGTAAAAGAGTTATATTTTGAAACACATTTATCCTTCGGATGACCCCAATCTTTACACAAGGAATACTGAGATACAAGTGTTGTCCCCTTGTAGTTAGTCTGATATTCCTCTTGTTTAAGTGTGGAAGAGTTGTTCAAAACTTTAAAACATGGAGAGTTGTGATGGTTTTTCTTATAAGAATTTATCGGAAAAGACCGCGTTTCATCTTTTTATGAACATTAAGATCATGCGGATGATGCGTCTCACTTTGTTCCTGTTTCAATTTATCCAGATCACATTCCAGACTTTCAATCTTCTTGGTCAATTATTTCTTCTAAAGAAGGTATATTTTATTCGTAAGGAACGACTATGGAACTATTAGTATCACGAATATGATCGTTATCAACACAAGTGAGATAAACTGCAGTGGCTGAATCATCCTAGGGATAATAGTCTAAGGTTGTCATCCAAGCTTTAGTTTTCTCACAATAATCTTTGGTGGGACAAAAAGACGTATGATGACCATGACCAAGTAATTTGGAACAAAGTAATGAATCTTTGTCTATTTGAACCTTTCTATCCTTATTATTAATTGATAGATCTTTATGATTTTTCATTTTTCTCTGTCTAAGAGTTTTGTTCAACTGTTGTATAAACAAAGATAGAGTACAATTAAGGATATTCTCATCTTTCTCATCAATTAGTTCGGGATTAAGAGAGTTATCGTTAACAATTTTATCCACGTTTGAGATGTAACGACTGTCTCTTTTACTAAGTTCTAGATCAAAGATCTTTAACTTTCCAACCAAGGTATTTCTGGAAAGTGTTGAAAGGTTATTTCCTTCCATGATGGCATGTTTCTTAGACTTGGATCTTGCCGGTAAAGGTCGGAGAATTTTCATCACAATATCCTTTCCAGGAATGGTCTTACCTAACACATAACATGTATTAACAATTTCAAACAATTTGTGATTTAATTCATCAAAGAATCTTCATTAGTCATACGAAGATTTTCCCAATCAGAATTTAGGTTTTGAAGCCTAGCTTCATTTTCTGAGGTATCTCCTTAGAATACGGTTTCTAAGATATCCCAAGCATCATTTGACTTAGTGCACGAAGTTACATGGTGTTGAAGATCTTGGATTATGGCGTGAATAAAAACATTTAACCCGTCAGACTTATGATTTGGAGAACTTATCTCGGTTTCACTATATTATGCTAAATCTTTCTCAACCTTGTTTCCATCTCTAACAACTGTCGGAGGATTGTATCTCCATGTCTGAAATTCACGGGCTTGTAGAAAGGAACGCATAACAATTTTTCACCATAAGTAATTTGTGCCATCAAAGGCTGGCGGTATGTTTATCGATATTGGACTCCTGTCCATATAGTCAGATTGCTTCAAACACAGACTTATTAGGTCTTTCACATGTTTTCCTGCTTTGATATAAATTAAAAATGTGGGGATACCAAAATACACCACCAACTTTTTGTTAGGAAACCTGTATGGACTAAACTCAAATACAACTCCGAGAGTTACAAATTAATGAATCTCAATCAGGAATTATATTAAGAGTTTATATCTTTTCTCTCACAATCAATATGTAAATGGAAACAAGTCCGTGAACCTGATTATACCGTGAGAGACGTATTTACTTTGATTGATTTACGTACAACCTGTGATATTTCAATTAGAGATAAACAATATAATGCGGAAAAATAAATAACACAGACACCAAAAAAATAAATAACGAGGAATCCACAATTGCAGAAAAAACCCGTGTCTTTGTCCAGATTTGAACACCAAACTGTATTAAGCCGCAATAAACTCTATCCTACTATCAATATTTCATACTGTAATGTAGTTGAGACCGAATACACCATTACAGTAATTCAGTTACAGTCACGCTCCTTATTACGCCTCTTGAATCTCGCAGACTTTGCGCAATTGATTCCCTTACCTGATGTCCTTTACAACCTAAGAGTTGCTTCAACTAAATTGAAGAATTTAAACCAATATGCCTCCCGCAGATAAGCCTATATGTGATTTACGTTTTGATCAAAAAATCAAGGTGAGATAGGAAATTGTTTGTAGTATACTAGGTCTAGAAAACCTCAAAATATGGTATACAAGTAAAACCTACTCCGATTTCAACAAAGAATCGTTATTGAGGAATATACTTGTGAAATCACAAAAAATGAGACGAAGAAACTTTATGATTCCTATCTATCTATCCTGAACGGAGTGAGACTCAACAATCAGTAGCAATATCAAGATGCACAAACTATCAAGATAAAGATAGTCGGACTTGGATTCACGAATCCCTGAGCGAAGTCTTTTTAGTCACTAAACCTAAAAAATTTTAAATTAGAGGACGACTCTAGTTTACAAGTAGGACACACAAGAAAAGTGTCGGGGATTCAAAAATCCTAGTTGCTTGAGGTTTTCCGTATATAGACTTTTAAAATTAAAGGTTGTTTTAGATTTAATCTAAGGTATCTTTGGAATCAAGCAATCAATATCCACCATTAGATAAATCTTTGATTTGAAATTAACACAACAAAATATACACTCTGGTTAGGATGGACCGTAACCTAACCATGTAAAATGACTTGTTCATGAAAGGTTAGCCGAAACTAGCCAGACGAACTATAAGCTTAACCATTTTCATATAACACTTTATGACTTTACAACCATAGGTTATAATGTAATCAAATATGTCTAGGAATGTGTTTTTAGAGAGTTATTCAAATGTCGATTATCTTATAAAATTATTCAGATGATCTGATAATATTCGACTGGGTAAGTACATGTACTTACTTTCCCATTCATGAGTTATTTTGTCATGGTACGTGTACCGGGTTTGTATACTCTTAAGACAAAACAAGTTCAGGAGTCTACAAAACTTTTTCAGTACGCATATTAGGCATTTGTACCATCCTGAGTTCACGTGTCGACAGAACTTTTTGGGTTTGCATACTCGATATGTGTATGAAAAGTCGTTGCCGGACTATAGATATGCTTGTACATGTACTGGGTACATGTAGTGCGGCTCCGGACTTATAATAGTTGCGCCAGTATGTAAGATGGTATGTGTACTGTCCTGTACCCGATTTACATTAGTTATATATCTCTCTAATAATCAATTTGAAACATTCCCGAATAATATCAATGGAACATATCACTGTTCCAGGCTATTTTCAAATGATTAACTTGAATCACGATTTAGGTCATAAATAATAAATTGTTTCTAACTAAATTCATCAATTTTGAAAAAATGTTTTTAAGTTTAGTCATACATCTTTCGAGAATAATTAACAAGATAAACTTGACTCGAAATTTTTGTTGTGCATGTAAAGTCCACTTTAGTCATGCGACTTAGTCTCATATATAGAAAGGTGGAAACTTGGGTAACAGGTGGTTCAGTCTTCACTTACCTTTTGTTGATTAAGTTCTCAACTTCATTTGATCTTCGCCTTCAAACGGTAGACCGCAGTGATGTCTGGTACTCAACTACACACTTCTATCCTAATCCGAGATTTGACTAAATGTAGACTATAAATCAAGATATAGTTTTGATCAACTAAATTTGACGACAAGCTTGATATAGAAAAACTTGTGAGTTCGACCGAGCAATGCTTTAACAAAATCTGTGATACGAGAATACCTATATGGCATACTGACACTTTATGTTGGACACCTACCACCCATTGTTGAAATGTTCTCCATTAAGCCTTGTTATAAGGTGGTATCTAGAGTTATTAATGAAGTTATCCAATGTAAATTTCTTAGAAACCGTCCTTGAAATCCAAGCTCGCCTGAATACTTTATGTGGAAGTGTGTCCATGATTTCATTCATGTGAGAGATAGGATACCACAGTATGTGCATGTTGTTGATAACATTTGTCCTTTTCGTAACCAAGCTATTGAAAAGCTTAGTGTATTTTCCTTGATTAACAGATTTCAAAGAGTATTAAGTTTTCTTGAGAATCTGATTTGGAAAGTAATCTGAATGCTTTCAACTCTCTCTAATTGGATATGTAGCTGGTATTGTTTTAGGTTTTCCAAAAGAATGGAGCCTGATAGGTATATAACTTTTGCAGGTTTTATGTTATGGCATATCTGGAAGATAATATATGTGCAATGTTATTTAAAGGGTTCAACCTCGTGTGGAAAATATGATCAATCAGGTTATTATGTCTTTATATGATTGGTAGACCTGATAATCAGGTCGATATACAAGTGAGAGTTGCAAATTTTTTCCTGACAACCACTTTCCGAATTTTTAACTAAGATGCAGTAATCTGATGCTGGTCGATTTTGTGGAGCAAAATGCATGCTTTCCATCAATAACCCAGGATGAGGAGGAGGATAAGCATATGTTTCACTGGAGGAAATTAAATGGGACAAATAAGTGGGAGATGATAAATTGCATATTAATTACATATTGAAGGAGATTGTCTTAATATAGTAAATGCAGATTGACAAATAATAATATTGTCGGCGACTATAAACACTTGACGTCTTCTTGTAGTTCTTGAATTTGTACTCATGTCCATAGAAAGAGCAATGAGATAGTTCATGTTCTTGTTAATGATGCTAAATTTATAAATGGCCCAATTATATGAGATTCAGTCTTAACGAATTGATAACTAGTTATCCACTCTCATTAAAAGAGATGGATGTGATTTCCTTCTAAGATTAAGATTAGTATATATTGCTTTCATATTTAAGAAAAAATATACAAAAGTAATGTTTGAGTTAGGTTTAGATAAATCAGATTCAGACCAATTATATGAATTTGAAGAAAAAAAATAGATAACAAACTGTCAATCTTTCCAGGATAAATGTCATTCCATGTTTGTCAATGGAACATACTGGGCATTTTCTATCAGATTTAGTTCAAGAATGACAAAAGTTTTGGTTCTCCTTGAGTTTTTTTTCACTTTACTTCTACTCTTTTATTCTATGATACTATCATGCACCCTTTTTTATCTTTAGTATTATTATGGGAGGGAACAAAGAATTATTGTGGTGTTCATAAAAAAAAATTCATTTTTTAAAAATATCATGGGACGGATAAAAAATGCGAATTTCAAAATTATTAGGCTTATATGAAAGAGCTAACCTGAGCTTTAACCAGAACAACCTTTTGGACCATGGTTTTTAAAATTCTATGAGTCATGAATCGACTAGTACGACTCATGTTACCAACTTTAATCGGTCCAAACTAACCGCATGTATCGTTTTTACCGAGACTCGTATTTGTCAAACTTGTTTGACCGATTCTTGATAAGGTTAGCTCAATGAAAACCTTTCGAACTCAAAACATCTTGCATCACGTTATGGTTTGCTAATGCATAACAAAATTCACTGCTATATATATATGTTTAGTAATGCACAATAGATCATATCAGCAAAAATATATGATTTTGTTAAATGTTTTACATAACTTAGTATTGTGTATGGGTAAACATATAATTCAAAACTTAACCATAAGTCTTTGATTTACGACTCCACATACGAATCAATTTTTAAAACAAATCTCGATTTGACATGGCTGCTAACTAGGGTACCGATTTATTGGAAAAGATACCGAAACTCATATAAAATAAATTAGAAAATTCTCTATCTTATATGGTTCTTGGTCTTCCTAGTAACCTGGCACCCTGCATTAGCAATGTTGACGATTTAATTCATGATTTAAAATCCTATATGGACCATACTGTAACCTTTTTTTTCTTGATAATTGGTTAGAACCCTGTCCAGCCATAAGAAAAACATGTGAATTTCTTTATTGAGCAAACAAAATATTACAAATTTCACACCTCATTCAAACTCTTATTTAGGAAAATAGAAAAAAAATAAAATCAAGAGCATATTTCAAGCTTTCTTCCTGTCATCACTCACTTAATGATTCACAGCATTGCATTTCAATCTAACTTCTCCGTCAACATCACTCTTAACACCAACATTTCCAAGTTTAACCATTGAAGCAGCAAATTCTTTGAAAAAAAACTTCTCTTCTCTTGCAAAAGATTCAACAATCCACTTTGTCCTATAATCCTTGAGCAACGACTGATCCGATCCGAACACTCCCTTTCCTGCGACAATTTGCTTGTAATAATCATTATCGAACTTTGACGAAGTGGTATCCAAAAACTGTCCTGCACTTGAGTTCCTATGTTTTGGGCAACTCTTTCTTAGACTCTCAGCGAAGGCGGTGTTCAAGGTGGGATCTACGTCGAGCTTCGAAGTGAACTTATGAAGTCGAGATTCAAATGAGGAGCAATGCGAGAAACCTAAAGTGTGTCCACCTGAAAGAGCAACCAAGTCTTTGATTTCTAGTCCTCTCTTGGCAAAGCTTTGGATGAGTTGTGTTATGTTAAAGGTAGGAGCTGGCAAGTTTGATTTTGTCTCTGATGCTTTGGATATTTTACCATCTTTTCTTCCTTTAAGAACCTCCCAGTTTGGACCTCCAGACTTCAATGTAAAACATTATGTTAATTGGAGAAAGATAGAGATGTTATGCTGCTTATGCACATTTAGGTGTACCGTCGCATGAGATTATACCTGAGTTACTACATCTCTTGCGGCAACAGCGATGATATCAGCACAAGAAACGGTTCTCGGACAAGCTTTTTCTAGCTTAGCTTTGGCCTCCTCAATTACGTAAAATGATCTGATCGAGATGTTTGGTTTCCCATCTTTCTCAGCTTTGTTTCCCGGAGTTGAATCTACCAGTATTGACGCATCACATCCCTAAGAGACACCAATATACAACATTTTATTTTTTGAAGCAACATAAACCAAATAAAACCCAATTTTACGCAATGGAAAACAATAAAAGAACATAAATTTCAAAATGTAAGAAAAATATGTATGACTTACCCTTACGAAGCAGTCATGGAAGAACATACGAAGAAGTCGTGCAGGAACCTTAGAATCATGCAATGACGCATTACGAATTGTCTCTGCGATGATATGTTCAGCTTGTGGGCATGACTTATCGTAATAATGACTATCGAGAGTTGCATTTGATATTGGAATCACAACTAACAAAAGGAAAACAACAGTTGCAGATGAATAACCCATAGTTTCTTAATGCTCAATGAGTGATGGAGCTAAAAAGATCACTAGAGATTGGTGATTAGATCAGGTTGATATGAAGGATGCATGGAACTATAGCAATATATATAGTAGTCATCACAAACATGAAACTACATCATTTAAGGGTTTAAAATTGGAGTTAAGTGTAATGCTTTGAAGTTACTCTATATTTGAAGAAGAAGAAAAACCCAACCCCTTTGAATTAGATGTTTTTGGTGTACTTTGGGATCAAGTATGTCCACTTATACATACAATGGTCTTGTATCTTGTAATATCGTCAAAGTATGACATGAAAGAATACCTAATTTGGCAAAAAAAGAAGAAGAAGATGTACAAACTTTAAAGTTGTACTGAAGTTATTACAGTATTAAAGTATATTATTGAATTAGCTAGTTGTATATGGGGTCAGGGTGGCGCGCTGTGCGTCATTATTTCATTCTATTGTGGAACAGACCAAATAATGTAATCCTCCTTTGAAGGTTGCAATAATGTGGCTCTATATTCTGAAAATATGAAAAACAAGACTTCCACCAGGATGCAATTACTGGAATTCCCTCGTTAACTCAAGCTTTGTCCTGAATTTCCACTAGGGAAGGGTTACAAGCTTTGTGGGGAGCCTTTTGCGTATTAAGTTGCAGAGCACAACTTAGTTGTATCGTTACTAGAATAATATGACGGCTGTACCTAAGTAATTACCGAGTTTAGGTTGCGGAGTATCTCTCAAATTTAGAGTTTCACATTTTACGTAAGATTTTAATCTCCCTTTATTTTGTTTAAGCTTGTAGGATTATTCAATTTGTCAATCAATTCAATATATATATTCAATCTTTCTATCATCTCAAGAGAAATATACCTGTTTTCGTAACCGATTACTTATAATTTTCAGACCATAATATGTTTTAAAAATCTCTAGATATCTCGAGTTTCTCCATGTCCGAGCATATACCTAAATGATAACACGCGAGTTTTATAGTTCATGAACGTTCAAGGTTTGTCTAAACAAATAACAAAATGCACATAATGCAGGAAGGCAATGACCGATAAGTTAAACCATGTCCAGTGAGGCTCGGATAATTGTAACCTTGATCTCAAGATTATCAATGTCAACCAGCTCAAAAGCACAAACACCATCAACCTTCAAATGATTGTCCAAGACGAACTCGTACCAGCCCTTATATATAAACTAGCTTTATCTTCCGAAGGAAAGATTTATGTCTTTTTTTTTAATACCAAAAAGTAAATAAAATGATTTGTCCGATATACCACTTTTCCCTGTTGAGAGTGACAAATTCATCATCATCTTTCTTTGTCAAAAAAATCTCTTGCGAACTCAGTAGGTACATGCTGCAGTGCTGCATATAAAAATTGTATGGGAACCTTAAGCGCTAACTAATAAAAATTGTATGGGAACCTTACGCGTTAACTAATAAAATTCTATCTTTGCAATCGGTTCTCAAGATTAATCAAGTACGTGGACTTACTTACGTCAAAAATTTCGCATATTGTGAGGGTGACAAAAATAACTATCCTGGTGTTTAGTAGCCTGAACGTACCAATGTTGGGATTGGACTAATGGTTGGTTTGAACCAAGTTCAACCAAGATTCGCAATTCTCTGTCCACCTATAAAAAGACCTACTGACATCTCAATTCAACAGTAATAAATCCATTTCTTTAATGAGATTCAGAAAACAAAATATTACAAATTTTACACATCACACTCTTATTTGGGAAAATAAAAAAACATCAAAAGCAGGTCTCAATCTTTCTTCCTCTCATCACTCTCTTAATGATTCACAACATTGCATTTCAATCTAACTTCTCCGTCTGCATTACTCTTGACTCCAACATTTCCAAGTTTGACCATTGAAGCAGCAAATTCTTTAAAGAAAAATTTCTCTTCTCTAGCAAAAGATTCAACAATCCACTTTGTCCTATAATCCTTGAGCAACGATTGATCCGATCCAAAGACACCCTTTCCTGCGACAATTTGCTTGTAATAATCATTATCGAACTTCGAAGAAGTAGTATCCAAAAACTGTCCTGCACTCGAATTTCTATGTTTGGGGCAACTCTTTCTTAGGCTCTCAGCGAAGGCGCTATTCAAGGAAGGATCTAAGTCGAGCTTGGAAGTGAATTTATGAAGTCGGGATTCAAATGACGAACAGTGCGAGAAACCTAAAGTGTGTCCACCTGAAAGAGCAACCAAGTCCTTGATTTCTAGTCCTCTCTGGGAAAAGCTTTGGATAAGTTGTGTTATGTTAAAGGTTGGAGCTGGTAAGTTTGATTTTGTCTCTGATGCTTTCGATATTTTACCATCTTTTCTTCCCTTTAGAACCTCCCATTTTGGACCTCCAGACTTCAATATAAAACCTTATGTTAGACAGAGAAAAATAGAGAAGTTATGCACATTAATTTAGCGTGTAATGGCACACGAGGTTATACCTGAGTTACCACATCTCTTGCGGCAACCGCAATGATATCTGCACAAGAAACGGTTCTCGGACAAGCTTTTTCTAGCTTAGCTTTGGCCTCCTCAATTACGTAAAATGATCTGATCGAGATGTTTGGTTTCCCATCTTTCTCAGCTTTGTTTCCTGGAGTTGAATCTACCAGTATTGACGCATCACATCCCTAAGAGACACCAATATACAACATTTTATTTTTTGAAGCAACATAAACCAAATAAAACCCAATTTTACGCAATGGAAAACAATGAAAGAACATAAATTGCAAAATGTAAGAAAAATATGAATGACTTACCCTTACGAAGCAGTCATGGAAGAACATACGAAGAAGTCGAGCAGGAACCTTAGGATCATGCGATGACGCATTACGAATTGTCTCCGAGATGATATGTTCAGCTTGTGGGCATGACTTATCGTAGTAATGACTATCAAGAGTCGCAGTCGATAGTGGAATCACAACTAGCAAAAGGAAAACAGCAGTTGCAGATGAATAACCCATAGTTTCTTAATCTCAATGAGTAATGGAGCTAAAGAGATCACTTGAAAGATTGGTGATCAGCTAGAAAGAAGTACTAATAGTTAAGGTTTGATATGAAGGATGCATGGAACTATAGCAATATATATAGTAGTTATCAGAAACATGGAACTACATTGTTTAAGGGTTTAAAATTGGAGTTAAGTGTAATGCTTTGAAGTTACTCAAAATTTGAAGAAGAAGAAGAAAAAACCGACACCTTTGAAATTAGATGTTTTTGGTGTACTTTGGGGTCAAGTATGTCCACCTATACATATACTGGTCTTGTACCTTGTAAGATTATCAAAGTATGACATGAAAGGAATACCTAATTTGGCAAAAAAAGAAAAACAAATGTACTAACTTCAAATTTGTACTGAGAAGTTGTTTAAAGATAATATATTGAAATTTGTAATGGTTGGTCTAGCAAGATATATAAAGAGTACGGTTGGTGATTGATGAGGTATTGTAGTAACTGTACTACATTTTGGGTTCCCAACTATGTTTGGTATCTGTCTTTGGAGAAGAAAGGGATGAAAAGATGGAGATATTGGTGGTTGGGACCTAAGTTATTCTAAGCCATAAAATCGGATCACTAATTTATTTAGGAGGCAAACTCAAAAGCCCCTCTAAAGTAAGCAGGAACTACAAGAGAAGCTTCATTACAAAGGCAAGACTTGCATCTTTCCCCACTTTTAAGAGTCAGCTACAAAATTTGCTGCCCTGAAAGGCTGAAATTAATTGGACAATGAAGAAAGTGGAGGTGTTGGGCTGTGCTAATGCCCATTTAGTTTGTACTTTGTATCTAGGTTGAGAATTTTCCAAACCCAATTGAACTTTTAAGGATAATAAATTAGTAAATCATTTTAGAAAGATGAGGTCACATGAACTTGTCATGTAGCTAAAGTTAGTCAAGCATGATAATCTGAAGAGGCAAGCTATACTAGTAGTTTTTAATTAATTTGAAAAACATACTTTGCATTTCATTAGATAAAGTATGTCATAAATCTGAGAAACAGCCCTGCTAGTTCTTGCACCGCTCATGTTGGATGGCTGATATCCTGGACACAAGACTTACTTGCCTCGTCTTATTAAGGATTTCTTCCCATACTGCTGTTCCTGAGCTGTCTGGAGAATATAGTTTGCGGTTGACCGGTCCAGAACTAAACTTTCTCACCGTTAAAATCGTATAGATGCACTAAAGGTAGGAGGAACCATGACAGAAGATGAAACCTTCAACCTTTTACTTCTTGATAACAAGTTAAAACTCTCTTCGTCGGGTCTTGGTAAACTCGGACCAGCCACAGGACTATCCATCCAACTCATACTCATTTGAGGGTGATCTAAAAATAACCCTTTCTGTTGATCACTGATATACCCATCTGAATCATGACAGCCAGGTCCGTTTTGTGGTGATGATGAGAGCCATCTGATGCACTGCTCAGACGATGATCCAGCATTACTCGAGTCTGACACAGTTCTTGAAGAGGAACTATCCCAATTGGTAGTTAGAGGCTCTTTATTAACCGCTATACTGTGAATACTCTGAGGGACTATTATACTTGGTTGAACTGCTTTACCAATACTACTCTTCATATCAATATTAGCTTGACGATATTGAGGACTTCTAAAATTAAAAATACTAGCAAAAGTAAATTGATCGACTACTCTAGAGTTTTTAGCTGATTTATTATCAGCTGCTCTAGCCATAATGCTTTGAATATTCTTACTTAACTTTGCTCTCAGTGAAGAATAGTTGAGTCCGTTATTATAACTAGTATCCGCTGATAATAACCCGCCATCTGAATCTACCACCGGTAATGGCGCTGCAAAATTTGTTCGAGCGTTATCACCTCGTAAGGCTCGTGCTGCTTCATCGTAAGCTCGAGCAGCTTCTTCTGGTGTATCAAATGTTCCAAGCCATAATCTTACGTGTTGTGAAGAATCTTTAATCTCGGCAACCCATCTTCCTGAAGGCCTCTGTCGAACTCCGATATATCTTCGATTCGGTGAGGTTTTCAGTGGAGGAGTTTTGGTGGTGCTAGTGGTGGTGGTTGTTGTAGTAGACCTCTCCATTAACCTAGAGAAGGACAAAGTGAAAGTTTAAGCGTTGATTTTAGATTTGGTGATGACTTAAACTAGAGAGATTATAGGCTAAGTGTTGATTTTGCATTCAGTAGTAGTGATTTAAGAGTATAAATAAGTGTAAGTGATTCAGCTCCAAGAACTAAATGAAGGTATATACCCTTTCTAATAATTGTTGTGTTTTGTTTTCTTCTCATTCTTTAATCTTTTCTCTTTTACAAATCATCAGTTAGTGTACACTACTTGTATGTTTTGTTGTGGTTTTTAGTTTTTAAATCATCGACCTGATCACTACATTCTAAATAAAGCTTTATGATTGGATTGCTAGCTACTTGCTATTAAACATATAGTGGCTTGGCTTGTGAAGAAGAATGTAGTACAAGTTATATTATTAGTGTTTTTCTGCACAATAATTGAAAAAATTCCTTTTAGTTCGTCGTGGAGTTAACTGCATTTTGTGATTAATGGCTTCATATGGGTTGTACATATAATTAGAGGTTCTTGAAAAAAGAATTGCCTAGCATATAATGGCAATGATCGAGTTCAGTTTTAACTTTTAACTTAACAAACCCAAAACAAAGATTCCAAGAAAAGAACTTAGGCCCTTGTTGGCAGCACTGCAAAATTCAGATATTTTTTGCTGTTGAGTTTTTTCAAATGGCTGCAATTATATGTTTTGATGCGCAAATAAATTTGCGAGGTGAATAAATTTATCGACTTAGCAATCCCCTGGCATGGTCAACTCAATGTTTGACTGGATAATCTCAAACTAAAGTTATGATATGCTTAAAGCATGTGTTAGATGGCTGAGAATCACGGCAGTGCCAAAAGAAAGCCGAGCCATGAGTAAAATCGCCAACAAAGATAAAGAGCCAGGGAGAAAAAGACAGGGGATAGGGCGGCCTGAGGTTGTCACTTACTAGGGTTAATATAATTTTAAAATCCGGCGGGAAAAGTTTTTGTTTATATAATACTGACGTGGAAGTTGCCGTTGGAATTTAGTAGTTTGGGAGAGAATGAAGAAAAAGGAAGATTTGTTCTCTTTCGAGTGTATTTGTTGGTAGGTGATTACCAGTGATCAAACACTGCATACTCACTTTGGTCTAAGCTCCTCTCTTTGTCTTCCCTCCAGGATCTTAACTATGCAACTCCGTACCGTTTCATTCCCGTTGGGAGTTCATCTTTGTATAAAAGAGTCGTGTATTACAGTGTCGGTATCACTGTGGTATAGTGGTAAAGTTACTGGATGATAATACCAGTGGTCTGAGTTTGAAACTCGTCAAATTCTTTACCGATCAAAAAAAGAAAAAAAAAGTACCCGTGATATGTTGTTGGAATCTTTTTGGGACACTCTATACACGCCCCAATATCCACCACCTTAATCGATTTTGAGTGAAAAAATTGTTAAACTAAAATGTTCAACGGTTGAAACAAGTTATCTTTCCACCATCAAACAAATAACGTGTTCATTTTGTGTAGAACGATATTTGGTTTAATGATTTTGTTATGTAAAACTTCAATAAGAGATCTGGATAACAGTTTCATTTGTACATCTCAAGAAAAGAAAATCATTTTCATTACGAATAAAAGGCTCCGCTCTTATTTGGAAAAAATTTATGATTATCTATTTATGATTATAGATGATCGTAAATTGATAAAAATGATTTTGATATAATCATTTTCGTAATAATTTTTTACAAGCACTTGTTTTCAAATATTTAATTATTTTAGAATGATAATCTCAAAAAGGAGAGGAAAGAACAATGACCTAGGATTTTTTTTCCAGTCATATGTTTTTTTTTTGTCTCTCTCTTGATAGTTTAGAGAAAATGAGAAGAAAAAAATTAAATTTAAGTTTGTTAGAAATAATAATTAATTGTAATAAATTTTCAAAATAACTTTTTCATATTTATGAAAATAATGGATTTTTTTTTCAATTATGATTAAAATAATCAATAATTATAATTAGGGGTGTAAATAATACCCGAAAATACTCGGCCTGCCTGTACCCGCCTGAACCTGCCTGTACCCCAAGTAGCCCAAAGCCTGTTATGGCCCGTCGCGGGCTGCCTGGCCTGGATTAATTTATTGAGCGGGCTCGGACTTTGCAATTAATTATGATGCCCGACCTGATACCCGGCCTGGTGCCCGGCCTGAAAGCCTTCTTTATGCCATCAATCATTTAGTATCCTCTTAAAAAGACTTAATAGTTACCATTTTATAATTGTCAATTGTGTATCTAGAAAAATAAAATATATAGTTGTTTTTACTTATAATTAACCTTTTCAAAACATTAATGGTAATATATTTTCTTATTTAGAAAGTTTATTGTACTCTAATTAATTATTTATTATAGGATAAAATAAAAAAATTGTCATTGTAATTTGAATATAAAATAATACCATCACTTATGATATGCAATGTTAGAAAGAAAAGGATATTGTATTAAAAATAAATAAATTTAATACCATCCATTTGAAAATATAAACTTTTTTAACAAAAAAATATTTTCAAAATAGTAGCCTGTCCGGCCCGATCTGGGCTGCCCGTATAAAAAACGGACTTTGGGCAACAAATTATCTACTTTTACCCGGCCTGCCCAGCCTAATTTTTTTACGAGCCCGCAAATATTAAGCCTGGCCTGCCCGCCCAGTCTTAGTTTTTGGGCCGGGCGGCTTGACCTGCCCGAATTTACACCCCTAATTATAATGGTTACCAAACAGACATAAATCCATTATAATCTGCATAATGGATTGTGGAATGATAATCCATTAAGATTATGGTTACTAAACATCCCTCTGTGAATCTAATATTTATAAATGTTGAAAGAGATGAGATCGTTTGACACTCTCTCTGATTTCATTTGATTAATTCTTCTCAGTTTTCATTACATACTCAATCACACAGATTCTATGTGTTTATAAACATTTGAAAATCTGTTAACCACCTGAACCAGTGACCAACTCACACAACGACCTGTAACAGTCAATTACCACACAGTTTAAACTTCACATGCTCACATTTACCATACACAACTCATGAGTCGTACAATTACAGGACTATACTCTAACATCCCCTGCAAGACCAGAGACTATGCAGGTACAGAGACACTGAGCTTGAACCTGAGAAGATAAAATTGGTTGGCAGACAAACCTTTAGTAAGAACATCTGCAATTTGTTCTCGAGTAGACAGAATGCGAACTTCCAAGGACTTAGCTGAAACTAATTCTCTCACATAATAAAAGGAAATCTCAATGTGTTTCATTCTGTTGTGAAAAATTGGATTTGCAGTTAAGTAAGTTGCACCTATGTTATCACACCACAAGACTGGATGATTAGAACATTGAAATTGAAGTTCAGACAGAAGAGATTGAACCCAAATGATTTCTGAAGTTGTATCAGCTAGAGCTCTGTATTCAGCATCAGTACTGGATCTGGACACAGTCTTCTTCTTTCTAGAGCACTAGGATATCAAGTTTGGTCCCAAATATATGGCCATGCCACTGGTGGATCTTCTATCAGATGTATCACCAGCCCAGTCAGCATCAGAGTAGGCTTGTAGTTGCAGAGTAGAAGATTTTCTGAATTTCAGACCAAAAGACAAAGTGCCTTGAAGATATCTCTCTTCACAGCTATCCAATGAGCTCTGTAGGTGCTTGCATATACTGACAAGCTTTGTTAACAACAAAGGCAATGTCGGGTTCTGTGATAGTTTCATATTGAAGAGCCCCAACAGTGCTTCTGTAAAAAACAACATCTTGAAACAATGGTGAGTTCTTAGTAGCATGTAGCTTAGAATAGGGTGTGTCACAAGGCTTGCATACACTCATCTTAGTCTTTGAAAGTAAATTATAAATATACTGAGCTTGACTAAGATGAATATTCTCACACGAATGAGTAACTTGAATCCCCAAGATAAGATGAAGTACTCCCAAATTTTTGATAGCAAATTCAATGCTCATGGTTGTTATTAGAGAAGTAAAACTAAAAGTACAATTGCCAGTAATCAAGATGTCATCTACATAGATAAGGATATAAATTGTGGATGAAGCTGTAACTCTGTAAAATAAAGAAGTATCAGTTTTAGAAGATTGAAAACCATACTGAATTAAGAACTTGCTCAGCCTGTCAAACCAAGCTCTAGTAGCTTGTTTGAGTCCATAAAGAGCTTTCTGAAGTTTACAGGCATGATGAGGAAAGACTTTGTCATAATAACCTGGTAGTTGCAGCATGAAAACATCTTCAGTTAAATAGTCATCCAGAAAGGCATTCTTCACATCTAGTTGTCTGACCTGCCATCCTTTATACAGAGCAATAAATAGAATTGTTCTTATTGTAGTAGGCCTCACCACTGGACTAAAAGCATCATGGTGGTCAATGTCATCAACTTGATTATATCCCTTAGCTACTAACCTAGACTTGTATCTCTCAATGGATCCATCTGCATTTCTCTTGATTCTGAAGATCCATTTCCAACCAATTACATTTTGAGCATCAGTAGAAAGAACTAACCTCCGACTGCCATTTTATATTAAAGCATTAATTTCTTCATCCATAGCTGCTCTCTATTTTGGGTGCTTACAAGCCTCAGTATTACAAGTTGGAATAGTAATATCTTCACACAGATTGTATCTCAGAAGCAATGACTTTAGGTGGTAATACCCATTTTGCCTCTAGTTTGCATAGGATGAGCATTAACTGTAACTGGAGATGGTAAAAATTTAGATTTCGCTAAGGTATGAAATTCTTGAAAATCATGAAATGGAACAGTAACTTTATTTGAAATAGCAAGTGCAGGAGAAATATATGAGGAGGGTATAATGGACACACTGGACAAAGTTGCAGAAGTAGATTCATGATTCTTAAATAGGTTGGCATAAGGAAATTCAGACTCCTCAAAAATAATATCCCTAGATATGATTATCTTGTTATCTGTAGACTTAAGAATCTATGACCTTTGTGTAAATGATTGTATCCTAGAAAAACACACTTCACAGATTTAGGTTGCAGTTTATGACTATTGAAGGGTCTTAAGAATGGATAACAAGCACAACAAAGGTTCTTAAAAATTTATAATCAGGTTATAGAGAAATAAACATTATAAGGAAGATACATTGTGCAACATTGAGGTGGGTGGTCTGTTAGTGAGAAAGTTAGCAGTTTCAAATACATGCGACTAGTAGGATAAAAGTAATGAGGCATGAGAAAGAATTACTAAACCAGTTTCCATTATATGTTTGTGTTTTCTCTCAGCTGTCCCATTCTGAGCATGAGCATGAGGACAGGACACTCCGTGACGTATTACACAAGAGTCCAAGTAAGTTGACACAGTTTTATATTCACCTCCCTAATCTGACTGAACAAATTTAACTCTTCTTGAAACCAAATCCTCTACATGTGATTTAAATTTGACAAATATAGTAAGAACTTCAGATTTGTATGCCAGAGGATATAACCAAGTAAATCTACTAAATGAGTGTATGAGTGACACGTAATACTTATATCAATTTATTGAACATAAAGGAGACACCCATACATCAGTGTGAATAAGATCTAGATGACCATAGTGCTTGTTATTTGTCATAGTAGAATATGGTAAAGCATGGATTTTAGCTAACTAAAAATCATGACATATAGTAGTAGAAATATGATCATGAATAACCTTATAAACAGAAGCCTGCACATGCTTTAGTGTTTGATATGCAGGATGACCCAGTTTGTTGTGCCAACTGGAAGTGGTAGAAGTACTGAAAGTAAAAGCTTGTTTAAGTTGTGCTGCTGTGAATTCCAGATGACGGAGTCCATCCTTAACAGGACCATGAAGCAGAACCCTGTGAGTAACCATATCCTTCACAAAGAATTCATCAAGATAAAATTCAAAGAAACAGTTATTTTCCGTCATATTAAATTCTTAGTAATTGAAGGCACGTAAAGGACATTTGACATTACAAACTTTGTAGAACCATTCTGAAAATTAGAAGAACCAATACGAGTTATGCGCAAACCTGAATCATTTCCTACACGCACTTGATCAGTCCCCTGGTACTCAGAATGCAAGTTGAGATTTGATAAATCAGATGTGAGATGATGTGTAGCACCTGAATATGGAATCCAACTGGATTGAAAATTAAAAGCACCAGAATAAGAAGTAGAAGCACCGGAATGAGAAGGATAATCATCTTCATTATACAATGCAAAAGCCTCAGGTTCCGGACACTAGAATTCTTCATACTCATCACCAAAGCCATCACAATAAGTATTGTATGCCTGAGCCATGTTGTTGTCAGATGTTGCGTACCTATATCGACATTCATTGGCCAAATGTCCAGGTTTCTTACAGATATGACATTCAATATACTAATTATATTTCATGGCTGGTGGATATAAGTTATTGCTATGAATAGGTGTACCAAACCTACCACCATCATTAGGCATTCGATTACCATGAAATCCTCCTCTAAATCTTCCACCATGATTACCTCTAAAACCACCAGATTGATTAAATCTACCTCAAGAAGGATACGAATTCTAGTGATTTGTGACATGATCATAGGTAATGAGGATGATCATATGACTAATTATAGTAATTAACTTTAGGATTATGATAACTGGTGAAATTATTACCAAAAGTTGGAGAAGAAGGAACCTATTGTTGTTGAGAAATGTTTGCAGACGCAGCAGTGAGATCAACATTAGATTCAGAATTCATTCGACTCTCCTCTGAAAGAAGTAAACCAACTAATTCAGAAGAGGTGATTAGATTCTAATTTTTGAGTTATTGCGTATCGATTGATGTCTTGAAAGAACTGAACTCTGCAGGCAATCCTTGTACAATATGAAAAACCATATCCTCATCAGTGATTGGCCGATTGATTTGTATTAGTTTATGAGAGATAGATATTGCTTTATTGAAGTAAATTAACATTGAATTAGAACTCTTCTAGAGCGTAATTAAATCGGATTTCAATTTTTAATCTTGATTTAGTTGTAGCATTGTAATTATGTTCTAACCTAAACCAAGCTTCATAAGAGAAAGTGCAATCAACAACCTGACTTGACCTTGATTTACCCAGTAAACATATACAGGATTACGAACAAAATCGTTATCTGGATCTGAATCAATAAAAATTGATCGTTAATAATTGCAGCACCATCAACTGAAGTACGGCGAAAAGACTTCGTTGGACATTGAAACAATCCATCAACAAAGAAAAAGAGATTGTAACTTTGTAGAAGTGGTACAATTTGAGATTTCCGGAGAGAATAATTTGTATTTGATAATTTTTAAGGTGGTTTAAAGGTTAAAGGTATGTGTTTATTGGATTCTTTCATTGTTATTGATGGAACAGATGAAAAAAATTGAAGAGTTTAGGTATCTGATACCATGTTGAAAGAGATGAAATCATTTAACACTCTCTCTGATTTCTTTAATCAATTCTTCTCGGTTTTCATTACAGACTCAATCACACAGACCCTATGTGTTTATAAACATTTAAAAATCTGTTAACCACCTGAAGGGCTGAACCGGTGATAACTTACGCAACAACTTGTAACAGTCGGTTATCACACACTTCGCACGCTCACATTTACCGTACACAGCACATGAGGCGCACACTTACAGGACTATACTCTAACAATAAACAATAATTGATAATGTTATAAATTCAAAAATGCTAATCCAAGAGCAATGTGACGGTCCTGATGTGACCCCAGCATTGGGATAGGGAGTGAGATAGGAGGGAGCCCCACTCCCTCACTCACACGGTGCCCAACACATTAAAATGCGTTCGGTGAATCAACATTTTCGTAACCGTAAACAGAATGAATACCTAACGGCTAGTTTTAGATGAGGGAACAGAACGTTGGATTTTAGCGGAAAACTGTGCCGTTAGATTCCATCCACTTCATTTCTGCATCAAAAGTAAGCAACGTGACAAACTGTGGTTTGTCCTCCAGTGATATGTGGGCTTTAGGAGATGAATAATGTAGGAGTGCGTCAAAATTACAGGTGGCACGTGCTGGACAAAAGAAGAAGCAGAGCCACCTGACAATACAGGATACGTCATACCTAGACGAATGTGGGAATAATTTTTGGGGGAATGTAAGGAAACGTCCTACCTCCTTAAAATGTTCCCGATCTTTTTTTTTTTTCTTGAGTGGCAATGTGGACTCAATAACCGGGGCAGAGGGGTATTTTCGAGCGCTTATCCGCCATGGAGTTGGTAATTAGGCTGATGCTTTTTTTTGCTCACCAAAAAAGACATGCCCTCTGACTCTGCTACAAGAATTAATGCACAAATGACTTCTAGTATATTTTTCTAGAATACTAACAATTTTGGGTACGAATGACATTTTAAGTAAATGCATGAAAACTTTGATTGTATGTAGAGCCACAATTACTATTCTTCTAAACTTGTTACGCCGGAATCAAGCTGCTCATTTATTGACCAAATATCCTTGTAGTGGTTCCTTTCTTTTGTTTTTTTGTCATTTGGGCTTGTATTTGAAGGATGCAACATCAAAGTGAAATGATTGTTATATGTATCGATAAACAATGAAAAAAAAATGAAAAATTTACCTTTTACTCTGTCTAATCCCACCGGATGCAATGAGGGTGTTTTAAGATGACCGAACACAGCGTTAGATTTTAGCGGGGAAATACCCGGTTGATTCCATCCACTTCATTTTGCATGCATCAATGAAAGCAAATACGGGTTTTCCGCAAATATAAGAGCCTTCACAAGACAATTCGAGCAGTTCTAGATTGACCGAAATTTGCACTTCGTTTTGTCGCGAAGCTCTAATAGAGATGATGGGCTCGCCCCCACTGGAGTTTAGCCGGAGGCCACTGCTATTAGAGTCCCTTACATATCCAAGTGTAAAACTGTTGTACATCCATCATTTTTGAAACAATTTTGCCTGATGTCTCTCATTCTTGTTTTCGTGTACTTTTTTCCAATTATGTTGGCCCATCAAGCTCGTAAATCTAGAAATGGTGAACTAATTTGGAAGAACTAGTCCGAACATAAACGTCATGAAGAAGTGATGAAAATATATGGGAATTTATTCGGGGAAGAAATTGGCAGATAAAATCAAGAGTATGTCAGAATGACACGTGGCACATGCCGTTGTATGTCGGTGAAACTTTGAAGTCTTTTCTTGTGTGTAAACTGTTCACGTCATACTGGGTGAAAACTATGGCGGTTGAATAGGATTTCGGATAAATTATTTAAGTTCAGGGCATACACAAACTTAAGTTACCGCGTATTACCAAGTCATTAATTTATTGCGAACCACGTATGGAAGGAGAAGATGGTAAGGAGATGAAAATGAGCCTATAGAGAGAGAGAGAGATGTGTAGATTTGTTTTTACAGTAGAAAGTTATTGGGTATACAATTACAAAAATAATTGAAGTATAGAGGGAAATTAAGCCTATGGAGCCGATCTTCATACCCTTGATAGTTTTTGGTTGCATCATCATATCAGCCGTGATAATTTCTGTGTGCAGGGGGACGGATATGGAAAACAGCACTGATGAACGTAGGGCTCTTATGTTTTCTCCACATGCCACTTATGAAACAGGCGGCGTTGCTGGCAATACTTGTGGTGATGGTGGAGGTAAATTGTTGTAAATGCAAATTATACAATGTGCAAATACATATATTTTTAGTCTTCATGACAAAAACAGAGCTCGCCCTGTGTGAAAACTTGTACAAATAGTTTTGGTTTTTAATTGGTTGATAATTTCAAAATTTATAAGAACTTCCTTTGACAAAAAGAACACTGTGAGAGTTGGTCGTTGTAACGATAATAATTTGTATATTATTCGTGGTGATTTTGTAAGCACATTTGTGTAAATTTATTTCATGTGTAATAGAAGCAACATAAAAGATATCTTGAGCAGTGATTTCGTAAGCACACTCGTGTAAATTTATGTTTATGTGAAATAGAAGCAATATTAAAAAGTCCTGTTCAGTCTAAACACTCGACTCGTTTGCACGAAAAGCTTTTGTATTTTGAATAATGGAAAGAAATTGCCCTAAGGAAAGGAAATACAAGCACGAAGATACAATGAACAGATTAAAAGGAAAGGCATCATTAAAAAGTAAGAGGCACACTTGGCTTGGTGCAGCTCCGTCAAGACCAAGATGAATCGAACAAAACATTAGATTGTTGTGCACCCTTTGAAGTATTAGCCTTTATTATTCTTGATACTACTTTGCTCTAAGTTCTTCTCTTTGTCTTCCATCTAAGATTTTTAACTCTATAACTACGTACCGCTTTATTCACGTTGGGATTAAATGCTATATGCTACGTAATGAAAAGTTGAAAACACGTCATGTCTCCGCAAATAACGTGTTTTCTATCAATTTTGTATATAATGGTAGAATTGTTGAAATAATATTCAGTTCACTGACTTTGTTTTGTAAATCTCAACACGATATTTGGATAATAGTCCCGTATATACATCTCAGGTGAAAAACTATTTGATAAGTAAATTAGGATATCGAATGGCTTCTGATTACAGATAAAGCTCGGGGTGTACCTAATCTCTATACAGATAGTTCGATAATTTATAAATTCAAAAAATGCTAATCCAATAATCGTTTTAAAAGAATGATAACGGTATATCCTATTGTTGGGCCGATTACTGCCTATTGGCTCAACACTCTTGGTACCCACCAATTATGTAAAAGATGTAAGTATTGATTAAGGGGGAGAAACACATCACCGTAGTATTACTTCAGAGTTTGGAATACAATTGAACTTTGGAGAAATTAATAATACCATGTTTTTGTATAACGAGGTTTGAGAATATTTGTTTTCAAAGTTGTTAACACTACGGAATCAGATCTTCAACAACAATGATGCTGAGTTGAACACGTTCTGAATCACTGCATCTTGAAATTACGAAGAGTTCAAGGAGTTGAAGAAGCCAAGGAAATCAAGACATGATGGATTCGAGTAGTTGTCAAAACTTTATTTTTTATCCATATGTATTGATAGTTTTGTAACTAAAATTGACAAAAGGGGAGATTTTTAGATCACCGCTCGGTCGAACTCACAGGCGTTGCTATCTCAAGCTTATTGTCAAAACTATATCTTGATTTCTAGTTTACAATTAGTTAATTTTCATACTAGGATAGAAATGTAGTTGAGAAGCAGTGGATCACGACAGTCATCATTGCGTTCTACCGTTTGAAGGCGAAGATCAATCGAAGCTTTTGGAGAACTTCATCAATAAAAGGTAAGTGAAGACTGAACCACCTATTAAGTTATATTCACTTATCTATCATTGAGACGATGTCGCGTAACTAATTAGACTATTATGCATATATAAGAATTTCGAGTCAAGGTTATCTTGGTAATTAGTTCTCGAAATATAATGACTAAGCTTAATGAACATTTGTTCATACTTGATGAATTTCAGTTAAGGACAATTTATTGTTCGGAATCAAAATTATATTCAAGTTTTATCATTCGAAAAAAGTCTGGAACAGTGATATATGTCATTGATGTTATTCGGGAATGTTTCAAATGGATTTAGAGAGAAATACAGAACTACTATAGATTCGGATACAAGATAGTATTATCAGTCTTACAAACTGGGAAAAATGTTATAAGTATGAACCCGTATTATATGTACTTGTACACGTAGCGGAGTAGCTATATATCAACTTACAGATTTGTGGTACGCATATTCTTATGTATATCATATGAAAAATCTATTCAACTCGTGAACCAGGTCGGTACGCATACTCGTATGTAAACCATTTTGGAACTGTGGTTACGGAACAGGGATTAGTATCCAAACCGGTACGCAAACCAAAATAGTTACGTGTTCCCGAACTCGGTTTAGTACTGTTTGAGGGTGAAAACTGTTTCTGTCGGTTTTGGTAAATTCGTGTGTGTGGATGAGAGACGAGTCTAAACCCTAAACAATGCACTGCACGGGAGTACTTTTGATTCGAGAGATCAATCTGTACAATCCTGGCCTAAACCAATAAATGGTCGTTCCAGACTTGCTTCAGTCACAAAGTGAAGGAGAAGGGTTGGTCTTAGGGAGGGAAGCGAAGAAAGTGTTGAGACCAGAATCGTTGATTCTGAAGGTGTGGTTGTTTGTGACTTGTATCAGAAAGTAGAACTGGCTAGCTGAATGAAAAGCTATCGGGTGATTTCTGGATATTGTATTGCTCTCCTGACCAGAACTTGTTGTTTGGTGGAAATAGGTGAAACCTATTTATACAAGTCATAATAAAACGTACCCTGATCTCGTAGGAAGTTGAAACGATTGAATGGTGGAAGAGTGGAGTAACGTGTAACGTTAGAATTTATGCTTCCACGATGAAGGAAACCTTTACACCATTACTTTTTTCCATTACTAACCGCCCTTCTTCATGACACTTTCTTGTAACGGGCGTATTGCACGCTGCACGCTGTAAACCGCCAGACCAATACCCTGATGAGTATCCGCCAGTTTGTGACATGTTTGATGTCTCGAGTGTTCTTTGTGGAAAACATGTAGCACTTTGGCAAGTCAAAATCATGAGACTTGCCGCAGGAAAATAGTATATGATGCTATTAGACTCGTCTTGGCTGGCCGCCTGAAACTTGCCACAAGTCTATCAGTTCGGTGGCGAACTTGGATGGCTGAGATTTCATCTCATGAGGAAGGGTGGCCATTGATTATGGCTACCTTACGTTGGCGCCTTATAATGTCACAGTGGCGCCTTTAGTGCATACCAGTGGCATTGCGGCATGGATGGCATAGTTTTTGCATGCCAGCGGCATGATGGTGTAAGTGGCGCCCGGCGTAGCCATGGCCACGGGATTTAGGCGGCTGGTCGCCTAAAAGTTACCACAAGTCTGTTAGTTTGGTGGCAAACTTGGATGGCTGAGATTGCATCTTATGGGGAAGGGTAGCCGTTGATTGTGGATACCTTCCGTTGGCGCATGACAATGGCACAGTGGCGCCTTTAGTGCATGCTAGTGGCGTTGCGGCATGGTTGGCATAGTTTGTGCATGTCAGCGACATGATGGTGCAAGTGGCGCCTTGCGTAGCCATGGTCGCTGTATTTTTGGCATGTTGGTGTTAGATTTAAACGTGGTGTGGCAACATCAGTTTGAATGGCCACATTGATCCCCATGTTCTGTGGAACATTGTTTGGCTCGGTCCGTGCGACAACTTTGCCTAAATTAGGGTTTGGCATGTCGAAACCCTAATTAGCGTATATGGCATGTAGTATGCGGTAGGTGGCACGTTTGGCATGTGCACTTGGCATGCCTGTTTGGCATGTGCGATTGGCATGTTTTTGGTATGTTTGGCATGTCGTTTGGCATGTGCGCCTGGCATGCGCGTTTGACATGTTTGGCATGCCGTTTGGCATGTGCGCCTGGCATGTTTGTTTTTGGCATGTTTGACATGCCGTTAGCATGTTGGCATGGTTTTGGGAAGCCAACTTGGTAGGGTAACCTTTTGACACAATTTCCACCCTTTTTAAAGCTGTGGCAGGTTTAGAGCAACCTGATTGGTTAATGAAAGCAAGGAGCCGGATAAGCATGGGCGTGGCCACCCTTTTGGTGTGCGTGGCAGGTTTAGTGCGACCTGATTGGTCGATGGGAAATAGGGCCGGAAAGTATGGGCCCAGCCACAACTTATGTGTGTGTGGCGAGTTTAAGGCGACCTGATTGGTCGAGGGAAATATGGACGATTTAGGATGGGGCGTGGTCAATGGCACATGGCGCCGGTTGGCCTAAGGCATGGCCACACCTCTCTTTGTTGCTGCTCCTATCCTGCGGCTCCTTGTTTTCTGATTCTGGAAAATATTTTGCATCTGCTAATCCATGGCGGATTAATTACATAGTTTTCCTAGGCTTAATTTCGACAAGCAAGGTCTGATATACTGCGCAAGGCGCAAAACCATAACTTTTGCAAATTAGTCAGGATAATTGATTGAATTCTATGTGTTGACACATAGTTCTTTTAAGTTCGTTACCAGAGAGAAGCATGCTTTCTGATTGAATACCGTATGCAAAGACCTTATCCTAGATATTTGGAAATTCGTGCTACTCTGCTGCGAGTGAACACAAATTTTCATGTCATATCAACATTAAGGGTTCAGTCGGGGAACATAGCACAGAAAGCATTCAAAGAAACTTATATTAATTGAGTATAGGCAAGGTGCCAAAATTTATAGAATGCCTGGGATTGTTGATACATGCGCCAGTCTGGATAAATTTCATGTAAGTATATTGAACGGCTCAATAAATGTGCCTTAGGAGAGGTTGACACTCATGGATTTGTTTCCTCGCAGAGTGACGGCACATCATATGCAAGGTTTTACAAATTTAGCCATGAGCTAAAAACCACCATCAACAAGTACCCATACCAGTACCCAAACCAAAATAGTTTTGTGAACTCCGGAACCGGTCATAGTCTTAAGGTTTCAAACCGGTATGCATACCAAAATAGTTCTGTTAGCTCCGGAACTTGGTTTGGTTAAATGTTTAAAAACCGGTACACATACTCTGACTAACCTAAGTCATGAACGGCTATGGTATTTGTACTTTGTGCATTTACTAACCATGTCGACTATCTTCAAGTGCGATTAAAGTATTTCTGTGAGATAAGTAGCATTTGATTAATTCTCTATAACACTATATTATTTGATCACATGATTGTGAATCACATTTAATGTCTTATGCATTCATGAAAATGAATATTAATCTTTCAAGTTCAAATCGGCTAGTTTCGACTAACCACGTTAAACATAGTCTTTATACACGGTTCGGTTACGGTTTCACCTAACCAGAGTGTATATCTTGTTTATGTAAATCATATTCAACTAATGATGGATATTGATTTATTGGTTCCAAAGCTATCTTATCTTAAACCTAAAGAAACCTATGCTTCTAATGTTTATAAAATGGAAACTTCAAGCAACTAAGATCTTTGAAATCGGACACTACTTTTTCGTGTGTCATAGTTGTATCTAGAGTCTTCCTCTTCTTAAACCTTTTAGGGTTTAGTGACTACAAAGACTTTATAGGTATTCGTGAATCCAGGTCCAATTATCTTTCCTTGATAACTCGTGTATCCTGATCTTGATCGATTGTTGAGTTGCTCACTTGATCAAGATAGATAGAAATCATCAAAGTTCTTTGTCTCAAACTTTTTTTGATTCCACGGGTTTTATAATTGAGAAGTGGAAAGTATTCACAGGTTTTTGGAATGGGTCTGAAAAATATTTCACCTAAGGCGTACTGAGGATACTTTCTCTCTCTCTCTTTCAACGCCTTAGGTAAAATATTTTTCGGACCCATTCTCCTGAGAATGAGTTGGGTATTTATATACTTTACATATGATGGTGCAGTTTCGCTCTCCGGTCTCCTTTCGAGATCCAATTGCAAGGCGACGTAAGGGTTGTTGTACCATGATTCATGCATCTATCTCCACGTGGCCCTATCTTCTTCCCATTGCATTTAATTCCTTATTGATAGACACACCACGCATTTGATATTTCTGAAAAGGGAAACTTCTCGTTTATGCTAACTACTTTATCTTTGATAGTTATGTCATTCCTCAAGATACAATAAAGTGAAACATGTGCTTCTCCGATGTATCTTAACATAACGTGGGGATCCTCTAATCTTCATCTGTTATATTTCCATCGTATTCTTGAGGTTGATATAAATTCATGATCCCCGTATGTTGGGTAGATGGTTGGTAAGTTTTTCCAATTTGAGCGACTCCTGCATATTTATTTTTCAGCATTTATGTGATTTATGAAAATGCACCCGCGTGTTGAGATGTCTGAATTTGATGTTCTTGATATAAGTTATGTAATGTCGAACCAACTTTAGGTACGACGATAGGCTTTCATCCGAGGTTTGATATTTAAGAACTATTTGTTGTACCACAAGTTACGAGTCACTTGCTAGTCTTACATCCGAAAGACTTAACCCGATGTTCAAGCCTAGAGAATATACTACCGGATTATTTGTGGTTTCCCATAATTCTAACCTGGACGAGTTGATTATGCGGTCTCTTGTTGGTGTAGAAAAATTATTCAATTTCTTTCCACTTTAAATTTTCCCCGACGAAGCCCTCCAATAACCTATTAACCAAGTGCCACGACATATAAAAGCGACTTAAAATCTTCATCAGAGTACAGATATCCGTTGAATCACATTTTGATGTCCAGCTTATTGAAATATCCACGTATATCTTCTTGTCAATATTGCTCTTGGTTCTGGAGTTCGCGGTACTTGTCTCGTGTATAACTGTGTCATGGAGTTCGTCATCGTTATCTCATCATACGAATCTTCATCCATTTGATCCAACTAATGAATCCACTCTTATTATTGTTGGAGATAGAGTAGCTCAACTGTCTGCGCTTCCTCATTTTCCAAATTAGAATCCATAAGAATATTCTCTTTTGTTGATTGAAACGACTGAAACCAAGGAATATATTGAATAAATTTGATGAATTTTTGTGAAAATAGAAAATAGATAGAAGTTTTGTGAGTTTTTTGGTGGATGGATGAAGATTTACGTAGGGCGCCCTCGTACATATCCTCGTAACTGTGCCCAAGGATATGTACGAGGGTGCAGTTGCCGGTGTCCGGACGAGCAACAGAGTTTCGAGCGATTTCTCGATCAAGATAGGGCTACACCAGGGATCAGAATTGAGCCCATCTATATTTTCTATAGTGATAGATCAAGTTACGAGGGACATCCAGGGGAGATCCCCTGGTGCGTGCTCTTCGCAGACGATGAGGCGTTTATCGGCGAGTCAAAGAAAGATGTATTGGAAAAGCTAGAGCTGTGGCGCAAGACTATAAAATCGAAGTGCTTCAAACTTAGTAGGACCAAAACTGAGTATTTGAGGTGCGATTTCAGCGACTCAGGGACATGTGAGGGGACATTCTACTAGATGGACAACTTGTACCGGTGAGAGATTCCTTTTGCTATCTGGGATCGATGATCCAAAGTGATGGAGGAATCGAGAAGGATATTCGACATCGGTATCAAACTGGGTGGATGAAATGGCGTCTGGAATTTGGCATCCTTTGTGATCGCAAAGTTCCGCTAAAGCTTAAAGGTAAGTTTTACGAATCGACAATTAGGCTTGATATGTTGTATGGTACGGAATGCTGGGCGACGAATAGTCGGGACATATTGAAGATGCATGGTACCTAGATGCGGATGCTGAGGTGGGCATGCGGGAATACGAGGCATGATCGGATCAGGAATGAGTACGTACGTAAGAAACTTGTGGTAGCACCAATCGAGGAGATGCTTACCCAGCATCGGCTAAGATGGTTAGGGAATCTACAACGAAGACCGCCTGATGCACCGGTTCGAGTAGGTCGCATCAGACGCGCTGAAGGAAGGATGAAACGCAGAGGCCAACCGAAGCTGGCATTTGACAAACAGACATGGAGAGCGGCGATCCACATGGAAGAGGTAGAATTTCAGTACGTAGACTAACGACCCCACTCTTTCTCTTATTAATTTCTCTGTCCCTCAATAAGCGAACACGTAATGCAATGCAGATTGTGAAGGGGGGTGGGTGGGTGGGGGGGGGGGGGGGGTTGGGGAATCCCCCTATAGCGCTGCAGTTGGAAAGATTGTGAAGGGGGGAATCCCCCGTAGCTTCTGCAACATGGGTAGCGTGTGAGTATATCCGCATTAATGTTCGAGAATTCTTAATCCCATTAAAACGCTGATTCTTTATCTGGTCCCAAAAACAAAAAAAAAAAACAAACGTGGCGCGGCGCGGGTAGAGTCAAGTATTTTCCTTCCATAGTGCGGGTTGTGCAAGGCTCTGACAAGCCGGCGTAAAAACTATTTTGTACATTTATGAGATAATCTCTAGCCTACCCGGTACTTGCTACTGGAAAAAGGCTTTGGTTTTGGTTTGGATGAAGATTTACATAGGTAGGATGGACATTCAGGTGATTGATTAACAATTAAAAATGTAGGTAGTGTCGTCGAAGATCAACTCTAGTTGAACCAAGGATCGGTTGATGTTGCACTGAGGCTCGGCTCAATTTGAGACCAGCATCCCAAATAAGGAAAATTGTCTCAATCTTCACAGGTTCTTTTCCACTGTGAAAAAATAAGTTTTCCCATCCACGTGAACCATCAAATATGTTAATATGGTAAGTCCCATTAGACTTGCTCTAGAACGGTACTGGTTTAGGGTCGTCAATGGGTATCTAATTATCCGGAAAAGAACATGACCTGGTTGATTTGGTTTTGGGCCATAAGATTTGACCCTAACAACTTGGGACCCGAAGGGGATTACCCAATTGGATCCAAAATCTTATCGAGTCAAATCGGGTAATATCTGTCGGGTAACCGATTATTTAATGTTTAATTTATCACTTTATAAAATTATAATCATTTGGCCAGTTTTGATTTATTTATTTTTTTCATTTTATTGTTATGTTTAATCTTTATTTATAATACTAATAGTATTAAATTTCTATAAAAATAATTTAAATTCAAGCCAAAAAGAGAAAGATATTAAGTTTTTGATAGTTTTCTTAACATCCAATGGGTACCTGGTGTTTTTGTTGGATCTGGTTCTGGGCCCCTTAATTTAAGAACAAGACATGACTTATAAAAGTTGGGTCAGGTTTCGACTCTGGTGTTACCCAGATGAACCCAGATCCATTGGCATCCCTAGACGACCTAGATCCATTGGCATCCCTAGACTGGTTCATATAAAGGAGGTAAGTCACTATAGTGGATGAAGGGGAACACAGATACACTATTAGCCGTCTCACCTAAAACTTTACTCATATTTGTTCCCAAACAGTTAACAGTAAGCATGTACACTTGTTTTCCTCCTAAACGGCTGACAGTTTGTCGTGTTTCCTTATTTTTTCTCCTAAACGGTTGACAGTCTGCTGTACATGCTATATTTTCTCAACGGCCAACCGTTTGCCGTGTTTTGTCCACTACCAACCAAGTCTTCACATGAAAAAGTGTATGAAAGACTTTGAGGGTGAAAGAATGATCGGTAGTGTCCACTAATATGACCTAATTAGAACAAATTGGTAATCTCTCCATTTCAAAGGAGTGACACTATCCACATGATTTGCTCTAAGGGAAACTCCTATGTTATGGATGAATAAACATCCACATCTCAAAGATAGTCCATATAAATATGGATGATCAGAATTTTATAGATATTATTTCGACTATGAAATATAACTAGATATCCACAAATCTGGACCCACATTATTGTTTTATTTTAAATATAGTAAAAAAGATTATCGTCCGGTCAAAATATAACCGAATTTATTTTCAAATAATGATTTTTTTACAGGACAAAGAAAAAAAACACACACCGGGACACTTAATGTATGGGTATCCAGTCATTCTATAGTTGGATGGATTCTCTTGAAGTGTTTCCTTTTGACTGCACAAATATACGGATGTTAAAATCATCCATGGTAACATTTTTTGGTCCATAAAATGTGGATCATCACAAAGATGGGGATGACTTTTTTGCTCCATATGAGTTGCCCTAGATAGTCAACAGATTATCCGTCTAAGAACTTTGGGACAAATTCCATACTTCAGATCTTCAAACAGAGGCGACTTGTGCGAAAGATTAATATCATTTTGTGAACCCGGAAGACCAAAAAAGTGTATCGTATCCAACAATCATAAGAAGCGGCAACTTCATGGAAAATGACCCTTATATTGACCGGCCTAATAAACAGGGCATCCCTGACATACCCAATGCATACACTCAAGACTACCTAGCATTCCTGGGAGTCCCCTTTCCTCATTCTCCCTCAATATTTTTCTAACATCTTCCATGGTTGGTTTTCGTAAATATGTTGGACCAAAACGATTAATCATTACTTCACAAAACAATGAAAGGTAAGTGAATGAAACTGTTTTACCCATAAGAAGGTACTCATCGTTTGCATTCGCTGGTCTGCCATAACCTAGAATCCTTAAAGTCGAAGTAACTTTTTGTTTAGGACTATGACCTCTAATATTCAGTGCATCAAACTGATAATTAAATTGAGGTTCTACTCAACAAAGCTCTTCAATAATCTTTTTCACCAGATGCTGAGTCATGCGAAATCGACATTGGAAATCTCGATCAGAGTGCACACAATTGGGAAGAAAATAATCGTGCATCAGCTTCTGATGGTAAATTCCCCTCCTCGATAAGTATATCTCTTGACAATACTTCTTGTGGATCTGGAACTTTAGGAATTTGGACCGTATGTACTAGCATAAAAGTGTCGATTAGTTTATTATCTTCAGCTTAATCATCGTCAAGTTGTTGCAACCTCCTCGGATGCACTTCTTGGTGTAATCTAAACCGATTTATAATAACATTCCTCTCTTTATTGGATCTCGCCATTGATGATTATGAAATTTAAAATTGAGAATAAAGATAAAGAAATCGGTGAAATATAAGTAGAAGTAGGTGTGAATAACTTGGAAAAGTGCAAGAAAATATATATAGGAACCAACAGGGGGGAAATAGCCGTAGCAAAATAACTACTGGTTACTATTTATATTGCGCAATGAGTGGTATGACTTCAGAATATTCAAAATATCGCTAATATCGGTCGATAAAAATTATATCGCTCCGTGATTTTTCCCCATAGTGGCGCAACTCGTTTGCCAACCTACCTGATATGCCAAACAGATTTTTTTAGACATGTGCATGGAAATAGGCCTAAATCTGGTCAAAATGCCAAATCAATTGACTACGGTACTTACTACTACCTACCTATGAGTAGCACTTTCACCGAGGTGTTGCATTTTCCAGTCCTAGTGGTTCATGCCCATAACAGAAGAAGTTCATTACTCTGCACTCTATCACACACGAATCTAGGGTTTCAAAATAAAACCCCTTTGCACTTTCATGTCAACAAAATTCTTTCATATCTCTGAATCAATTCATTTGATCCGATTCATGTTTTTACAATCAAATGGCTGCTGCAATATACAGTCTTTTCATTACTAACAAATCTGGGGGTCTCATTTTCTACAAGGATGGAACTTCTTGAAGCCGATACCTTTGATCTTCATTGTTTACAACACGTAAGTAATTGACTATCTATGTGAGAAGCTGATTTTGCCCCATATTAAAATCCTTCCGTTTCTTTTCCCTATCACTCTTCCTTCGTTGAAGGTTAAACCTAGAAAATCACCAAATCAACTAAATTACCAAATTCCCTTCACTTCCTCTTCTTTGTTATGATACAAACCACAACACTAATCCAAACCCCAAACTTCAAAACAACCTCGAATGAAAATGATGGATTAAGTTTCTGGAAATTCATGATTGCAGGTTCAATTGCAAGGATTGTTGAACACGTGGCTTTGTTCCCAGTAGATATGCTGTTGCTGGGGGCATTGTAGTAGTCATCATCATCCTCAAATTGGTAGATTTTTACTTCAATTATGTGAAAAGTTCATTTAGGACTTAATAGAGGAATTGCAGCAATGGGTCATGGTGCTGGCCCTGCTCATGCTTTTTATTTCTATGTTTATGAATCCTGTACAAATAAGAATATGTGGTAATGAACTGGGGCATCATCCATTCATGCACTCGGTTTGTGGCATTATTGTCACGACTGCAAGCGATGCCATGTTGACTCCTTTGGATGTTGTTAAGCAGAGATTGCAGTTGAAAAGAAGGTCCTTATAATGCTGTTAAAGATTGTGTTATGAGAATGTTTAAAGAAGAGAGGTTTCGAGCTTTTTATGAGAGTTCTAGGACTACTTTTGTTATGAGCACCTTTTACTTCCGTGCATTTTGCTACATATGAAGCTATGAAGAAAGTTTTTGAGTGATATTTCACTGGAGAATGCTAGTGAAGAGCAACTAAAGGTTCATGTTATGGCTGGCGGAACTGTGGGTGCTATCGCTGGTGCGGTTACTACTCCATTGGATGTTGTTAAGACAAGATCACGGTGTCAGGTATGAACAGTGATCATTATATTGTTTCTTGTTTTTGATATTTGAGTTTTGGTATGAACCGAATAATCATGATATCATCCATCATTGTAGGTCGAAGTAGAAAACTTTATGTGTTTGTATGTGATAAATTGAATTTGTGGCGGTGATTGGGCTGGGATTTTGTATATGTAAAACTGATTTAGTTTTGATATGTTTGTGAAGGAAAATCTGTTATAGATGAAATTTGTTGCTGGAAGAGAAAACCTGTTATTATTATGAAATCCCAAACTTAAGTGACATTTGAGAAGAACGTAGTGATAAGGCCTTGCTTTAGGAGTCTGGCCTGTTTCTGTGTATACTTGAAGGTGTCCCTGTCTTCAAGTATGTATTGAGCACTTTTCCTCTGAGATTGGTAATATCATTAAGGCTTACTTGTTTCTTTTATCAGTCTTACTATTTGCATTTTAGAACTTAAGTTTTGGTGACTTAGTACATGAGTCCGCAGATTACTACTAGACACATAATGTGGTGTTAATAGTAAAGTCAAACTCTGTTAGGAGTTGATCAAGCAAACACTAGTTCGTTAGTTGGTGTGGGTCCTTGTATAATGGGTTCGTACTTGGAAGACGTGGGGTCAGTACGTGTGATTGAGGGTTGATCATTATGTTGTATGTTGGATAAGGTTTGTTAGTCAAGGTCATGTTAGTGGGAGTCATGCTCCTTGTAATTGGAAGTTTAGATCAGTTGTATCTAACTTCTATTTAAATGTTTCAAGGAAGCAGAAACAAAATGCCTAGTTTTATCTGTTTGAGTTTATTTCAATCCTCTCTACTATCTCTCCATACCCGTATTTCAACAATTTCGTGTCCACACACTTGAGCTAAAGGGAGTGCCAAAGCAAAAGCATCGTCACATTGCAGAAAATGGTGGTCTCACGTCAATGTTTACTGCTAATATACTATACATCTAGCATTATTGGCTCGGTGGCTTTTTACATCCCCTCTTTGCACTATCTTTCTCACCCCAACTGTGGAATGCTTAGAATTTATGAATGTTGATAAGAATTAAGCATGTGTCTATGAATACACCATCTCTTTACTGAAGTATTTCATTACTTTAAACGTTATGTGTGCAGGGAGGCTACTTGCAGCAGTCATAGCTAATTACATGGATTGGGAGCAATTGAGCCAAAACCTTAATGTTTTATCTACTCGACTGTAATTTGGTATGTAATTTGAAAGAATATCAATGTTGATTAGCATTTTGAATGAATTGGTTGAAATATTTGCTTACCCTTTCTTTTGTGTGCAGCAAAAGGATTTTGGAAAGCTGAGTAGAGGGGGATTGGAGGAAGCCCTTTGCTTTGAACTTACTTGGAGGGTTTTTGAAGTTTGAGGTGTGGTTTCAACTCTTTAAATATCTACTTTTCAAGTCTAATAAGATGGTCATAGTATATTCAACTTAGCCTTAGGCATCTAACTGAATTTTCTCTATCTCATGTTGATACAGACACTGGCGTATCCTCGTATGGGCTCTTGTGGGCACCTGCCCCTATGTGAATTTAGATGACGGAAACAGACTGTTGGATTTCAGCAGGATACTGTACCCGTTCATGTGAGAAGCTGAGTTTTCCCCAAATTAAAAATCCTTCTCTTTTTCATCAAAAATAAAAATAAAAAAATAAAATCCTTCCTTTTTCCGTTTCTCTCTCCCTTAAACCTACTGAAGCTTAAACCAAGAAGTTCATCAAATCTACTCAATTACCACCATCTGTCCGTCACCACCACCTAATCGCCTTCACTTCCTCCTCATTGTTATGACAAAAACCACAACACAGATCCAAAACCTGTAAATTGTAAGAACGGCTGATTACATGGCTATGTTCCCAGTAGATAGACTCAAAACCTGTATGCACATGCTCGGTGCAACATCTTCTTCGTATTATTTTTCCCTGCTGCTGCATCTTATAGTAGTCATCATCAAATTGGTGAATTTTTTTACTTTAGTTATGTGAAAAGAAGGCCATTTAGGACTTTATAGAGAAATTGCAGCAACTATTCTTGGTGCTGGCCCTGCTCATGCTGTTTATTTCTGTGTATAAAACTTGTAAAATTTTTTTAGCTGGTAATGAACCTGGGCATCATTCGTTTGTGCACATGGTTTCTGGCGTAATTACTATGAGTAATTACTGTGAGCGGTGTGTTGTTGACTCCTTTGGATGTTGTTAAGCAGAGGCAGTTGAAAAGAAGTTCTTACAATGCTGTTGAAGATTGTGCTATGAAAATGTTTAAAGTGGGGAGATTTAGAGCCTTTTATGCGAGTTTTAGGTGTACTATTTTTATGAATGCACCTTTTACTGCTGTGCATGTTGCTACAATTATGAGGCTGTGAAGAAGGTTTTGAGTGAGATATCGCCAGAGAATGCTAGTGAAACGCAACTAATTGTTCATGTTGTGGCTGGTGGGGCTGTGGATGCTCTTGCTGGTGCGGTTACTACTCTGTTGGAAGTTGTTGAGACAAGATTGCAATATCAGGTATGAACTGAGATCATTGATACATTTCTTGTTTTTCGATATTTGGTTTTTGGTTTGAACTGAATAATTATGATATCATCCGGCATTGAAGGTCGAAGTAGGAAACTTAATGTGTTTCGTATGTGATTAGTTGAATTGTAGCGGTGATTGGGTTGGGATTTTGTACATGTAGAACTGGTTCAGTCTTGATATGTTTGTTGAACTTTTTCTGTAAATGAGGTAATCTTTAGATGCATCAAGAATTCCGATGAAACATATAGAAAACAGGGAAACTTGTTATTGATGAAATTTGTCGCTGGAAGAGAACCTGTTATTATTCTGAAATCTCGAGTAGCGAAACTTTAATAAATGAAATATGAGAGGAGTGTAGTGACAAGGTTTTGTTTAGGAGTCTGGCCTGTTTCCATTTATACCCGAAGGTGTCCTCTGTTTTCGAGTATGCATCGAGCACTTCAAAATTTCCTCTGGGTGTTGATATCCTTGCGAGGCTTTTTTTTTGAATGTCAATCTCACTGTTTGCATGTTAGAACTTAAATTTTGGCCCGGGCTTGAGTTTTATTTCACCAAGAGAATATTTTCAGTTAAGAAATTTCTGCTGGCAAATCCGTCTCTTTTTGTGGTTTTGACTCGTTGATAATTACATCATGATTTTAGATGATTCTCCTGGTTGTATCATTTTTTCATCTATTCTTAGGCTAAGTCCTATGGACTAGATATCTAGTTGCTAGATTGGCCATCCACGTCAGTAGGGGCGTGCAACGGACGGACGGTTGCAGATTAGGGGTCACCCGCGTCCAATCCATCAATATTGCGGATTTGAAAAATCCAACCGTGTCCGGCCCAGTCACCCGCGGATTTCAAAACCGCGGATCAACGGATGATACGGTCCGGATGCGGATTAACCGCGGATTTAGATAGAAAAAAAAAGTAAAACCCAAAATAATACATGGGAGAACTAGTTTCTGAGTCCTCTTTCAATTGGATATGAACCGAAACCTTTCACCTTGATTGTACTAATAGAAAGAAGGATATTGTCATCATTGTACTAATAGAAAGAAGGATATTGTCATCAACACCCCACACATACGAGATCTTTAAGTTTCGCTCACGGATGCTTCATATCCTGTTAAGCACTTGGGTAGTTGGGTTCAAACCGAAAATCTAGTTGTGTACCTTCTGAAGTTTAATTGTGTAGGAATTGGCTCCATTTGTTTAGGTACGTCCACTTCCATCTCCTAATAGCGAAATCAAGAAACAATCTCAAGTGCCAGAGAATGTTGTAATCCTAATTTCAAACGATCAATATCTGGTAATTAAATCTTTTATTGTTGGCATGTTTTATTTTGAACTGCAAACTGTTTGAGTTTATCAAGTCTGTTATAGTTTCTTACAATGGATATTTGTTCTTCTGGGTGTATGTTTTTACCGCCCCTAGAGTTTACAAAAATATCCTAAATATTTCTATCAAATTCCCTTATTACCCTACGGTGCGGGTAAATCCGCGGATTACAAAGTCCAACCGCAACCAAACCGTGTAAACGTGCGGATTTAAGAATCTCACCCGTGTCCGGCCTATAACTCTTGCGGATTGGATTTTACCCGCAATTTTGCGGACGGATAGGGGTGAAATCCACGGTTCCGGCTTTTTTGCACACTCCTACACGCCAGCATGGGTAACCTCCTAAGTCCTATGGGCTAGATATCTAGCAGCTAGATTGGTCATTCATGTCATCTGGGACCACTATAGAACGATGTTTGGTTCAGCGTTTTAAATCTCAGCCGTTAGATCATAAAATTTAACTCCCAGCGCTGAACCGTTCAGCGTTAAAAACACTTTTTGAGCGCTGAACCATTCAGCGTTTCAATCTCGCTGATAGTTGAACTGCGAGCACTTGCTAGGAGAGTGAACTATCCAATGCTAGTGCTAATTTTTTTCCCACACCTTTTTCATGATTTGTAACACTTTTTGGCTAATCTAGCAGTTCAATCTAGCTCATAGGAATTAGCCTTACGACCAATAGGCTAACCTAGATAAATACTACCTCCGTTTCAGAAAAAGTGATACTTCCACTTTTTGGTTTTGCACTTTGCCTAATTTGGGAAGTTGAAAGTATTGCTTTTCGGAAGGACTAATATGATAATACTCCTCCTCCATACAGTTTTTCATAAATTACACATCTGGAAATTAGTCAGTTTCATTCAAACCAATACAATATAATAAATTAATGATAGTAGTAAAATGTATAGAATAATTTCAGTAAGCAAGCACAATCGAATTCCACCCAACAAAATGCAATCTCTCTCTTCTTTAGTTAAAAAATTAAGGAGTACCCCTCACAAATTACATCTTCTATCCCACCAATCCATCATCTCAAGGCAAACAACTATGGTCGGGTTACACTTTTTTTTTTTCATTTTTTTTTTTCAGTCGGCTGACTTAATCTCGTACTATCAAGAAAATTATATTTTAAAGAGAAAAAAAGTTCAAAAGGAATTAGGAGACAGTTTTTACCATAAACATTACAACATAGCTGATACTTATTTTTCAATCAAATCAAATCATCTTCAATCAATTAGTTTAACATCTGTGAATTATGACATTCATCGTTGAAATGTGGGATAAAGAACGAATTAATCATCAAGAGTAATAATGGGCAAATCATGAAGATCATCTCTTTGAGAAGAACTTCTCCAAAACCCAGTACTATAAAACTTATCCCACATTTCAATCTCCAAATCTTGAATCTCTTTCCCAGCAGATAACATAACCGTACCGGATTTACTACTAATCAATTCACCTGATAAATTATTATCCTCATCACCCCAGTCATTAGTAACAACACCCAATGGATGAATTTGAATATCGGGTTCGTCGCAACCGCAACAACATCTTTTCTTCTGTTGTTGTTGCTGAAAGACACCATTTTTCTTCAATCTTTTTATCCTTTTATTCTTCAATGCTTTCCTACATAATCCCGCTGGTAACTTATATACAGCAAGCACTAGTAAATTCATGATCCCACATGGACAACAACAACATATTGCTGCGCATTCTGCTGCTGTTCCTCCTGCTACTTCTGCAAATCTTTTACTTCCTCCTGTTGATGACGATGATTGCAAATTTCTTCTTAAACTTACTCCTCCTGGTGTTAATGATGATGATCCTTTTGTTAGTAAAGGTTGTCTCCTATCCGTCATTGATTGTCTTAGAACAATTTGTTTAGTCATTTTTCTTCCAGACCCTTGTGAGATTGATAATGGTAGTGTCTCAACCTTCAAAAGGATCTGTAAGAGCAAAGGTCATGAAAGATGAAACAAAAAGAAAACCAGCTTCACTACTCTAATGGGGGTTTCATTTTGGTTTTGTGTTGATAATTACAAACACGCATTAATCCATTCGGATTTGGAATAGGTTTAATTTTAATCTGCCACTAATATTTTGGTCCCGTAATATATGTTCTATCAATCAATTTTCATTTTCAAACGCAAAACTCGTTGGAATTTATTCTAATTAACTTAATTAAGAAAAAATGGTCAAAGATAATCTATTAATAGTTACACAAGTAAAGACTCGAAACCGCCTAAGAAAATTGGTTAATGATTTAACGGAAGTATCCTATGAAAAACTCAAAATCGCCAAAGAAAATCGGTTAATGATCCGGTGATGAGATTTGAGTTCAGAATTCATCAGCACTCAATTATTTATTGATACAAGAAAATAAATAATAATAGATAAATATTGGTTAGTGATTTAAAGTTTTTTTTTTTTTGAATCACACCAATTTTATTGATTTTGAAAAGAAAGGAGTTATAAGAGAAAAATTAAATGGGAAACTTAGGGGCAGGCCCAAAATTTTCATTTTTTTTACCCTCAGGCCCACAATTAATTTCTATTACCGTCGCACCCAGCATTAGTTGAAATTATTTTTAACGTGCGGAAGGACGTTAATACCCTCAGTTGTTCGTACAATTATATTAACTCCCAGAAACGGTCCGCACATTTATTCCCCACAAGTTTCTTACCGTTCTTCTTTATCTATTTCTCTACTCCTCCATTAAATCTTTCCTCCATTAACTCTGTAACGGATCTGCATAGATTTTCTTCTCCATCATTCAAAGAAAACAATCATCTGTTAGTTTATCAAACCCTATAAATCAATTTCAAATAATAAAATACCGTAGAACTACTTACTGTTTAACCCTAGAATTCAGTTTCAACAAAAATGGATGAAACACCTTCGAAAACGCGTCTTCAGAAGAAGAAACAAAAGAAATCAGGTATTGAAACTAGTTTTAATCGATGTATTATTGCATGCATTCAAGTATTGAAACTAGATTTAATATTTTTTCGATTTTAACTTTTGTTCTTGATGTTGAAGACGAAGAAGGAGAAATTCAGTCGAAGAAAAAGAAAAACAATGGTGAGATTTAGCATTTACTTCATCTGTTATGATTTTGTTTTTACCATATTTTTTTTTTAAATTTTAAGTTTTGTTGTACCAGAAGCCGATGATGAATTAGAAGTCGGAAATCCCCAAAAGAAGAACAAATCTAAGAACAAAAACGTTTCTGGTGAAATTTTCATCCTAAATATGTTTACCCATAATTTATTTTGCTCTATAACTTACCCACTCTTTGATTTTAACATCAATTTTACCTGATGATGTTGAAGATGAAAAAGGAGAAAGTGATAGTGACCGACCACTGGTGAAGATGAAAAAGAAGGCAAAGAAATATGCTGTGAAGAGAAAGGAAGTCTCTGGTATGCATCATCACTAATTGATGTATGATTCTGCATAAAAAAAACTGCATAACAAGTTGTTTGAGTGCATAATAGGTTATGCATGACTAATAATGCCTTATGCATGACAGAGTATGCAGCATCAAAACTAGTTATGCATCATGCATGAAAGGGTATGCAGCATCAAAACTAGTTATGCATCATGCATGACAGGTTATGCAGCATCAAAATAAATGTGCATAACTTGTTCTGCAGATGCATGACAGATTATTCTTTAAAAAACACTGCATAACACCCACTTTTAAGTGTTACTTTTTCATTTTAATCAATTTAAGTGTTAACATCATTGTTACCTGCTAATGATGATAACCTAGAAGAGGGAAAAGCGGAAATTGATGGTGAACAACAACAAAAGGAGACGAGAACCAACGTAAAGCCCGGAGCTTCCAAGAAGAAAAACAAAGTCTCAGGTATGCATTTACTTCATGTGTCTGTGATTCATGTTTGCATAACATGTTATGCAACAAAACAAATCTGAATAACATGTTATGCAGAATAAAAAAAAACGTGCATGACTTGTTATGCTGAAGCATAACTTGTTATGCTTACCAAAATTACTGCATAACCTGATATGAATAACTTATTTATTTGTGTGTCAATAAGATCCTGAGGCAACCACCCCATCAAGGAAGTCGCAGAGATTGAAAGATAAGGAATCACCTAGTTCACCTAAGCCTGAAGCAGAAAAGAAAACAAAGACTAAAAAGAAAGCTGCACCAAAGGAAATTTTGGGGGATGATGATACAGAGAATGAAGATGATAACACAGATGATGAGAAGGAAGTATATAATGACAAGGAAGTAGATGCTGAGAAGGAAGTAGATGGTAAGATTTTCTTGTGATATCTTTTGTGTGATATATTGTTTCTTTAGTGTAATTGATTTGTTTCAATATTGATTTGGTCCGTTTCAGTTAGGAAAGCTGTTGATCAAAAGAAGAAAAGAAAAAGACATGAACCCAAACAATCAGAAGACCTAAAAAAGATGATGAAGAAGAAGCTGAAAGTGAAATGGAATAAGAAGAAGAAGAATCTAATAAGCAATGTGTTGTGTATAAACAAGGTGCGTTGAATTCCTATTATGCATCAGTTCATAAAATTTTCTTATCATTTACGTGCTTATTAGATTATGTATGCATGATATGTTATGCACTTGACTGTGCGTTTATGTCATTTTAAGAAGTAGTGCATTATAGGTTATGCAGGGTAAACAAAAACCATGCTTAACACTTTGTCATTTTTACATAAGGCATAACTAGTCATGAATTCACATTTGCAGCTGCATAACTAGTTATGCAATTATTTATAGAGGTGCATAACATATTATGCACCTTGTTTCAACAATTATTTATAGTACATAACTGTTTATGAAGATGCCTGAAAAGTAGGCATGAGTAGTAATGCAGTTCTAGACAGCAGTTCTAAAAATGTATTTTTTTTTTGTTCTTTTGTTTATGCAGTAAAAACTAAATCAGCAGTTCAAGTAGGTAATTTTAGAGCAGGTTTTCTAAGGGCAGGTCACTTGTTTGGCAAGATAAGAGAAAGAGGTGATTTGACTCCGTTGCAGGCTAACATGATGAATGTGTTTCCGTTGGGGAAATTCTATAACTGGTTATATGCTGCAAACATGGCGTAATTGGATGGTAAGAGAAACCAGCTGATGGATGAAGTCCTTCTATCATATGACCATAATAATTTGAATCAACATTCATTCAAGGTGTCCGAAAACAAGTCGATACAGTCAACGTCTAGTGAGCTTGCAGTTAATTTTCTGATTCCAAGAATTAAGGAATGCAAAGGAAATGATATTCTTACTTCAAAGAAGGAGATGGACCTGACTCAGTCACATTCCCTCGTCAAGCAATTCCCATTCAAAACAAAGGCAGGTTATATCAGTACAGATCCCAAAGAACAGGTGACAAAAGTGTGGATAAATGATATTGAAAGGCTGGTGTTGGAAAAACTTGATATGAAAGGTCATGAAGAGGAAGTTGTCTGCCTTTACATGCTAGTCGTATTGTTCTTTCGTAGTTCAATGAGATACAATTTGGACGTCTCGTATGTTGGTTTGGTTAAGGATTTGGAAACCATGAACTCTGTATCTTTTCCTAATCTTATTCATGAACACCTGATGAATGGCATAAAGACTGTCAAAAGAAAGAATCACCGTATAAGAAATTGCAGTGGCTGCACTATATATTCTCTTGTGAGTTAGTTTTTTTTTTACTCTCTTAATAAACTTGCATTGTATATTAATTTACAGAATATATTATTAGTTATTGTTTTTCGCAGCTTTGGTTGGCTGAGCACTCCAACATAGATGAGATATCATCCAACATCGTCAAGGTCAGTCCCAATGCTACACCAGGAGTTGCGAAGTGGGAGTTGGCAGCAATGAAGAAAGCAATGATCAAGAAGCATATTACAAGCTTAAAGGTACTTGATTATGAACTTAAAAAAATGAATGCATACTAAGTTATGTTAGCAAAAACTGAAAGTGCATAATAAGTTATGCACCTTAAGAAAAGAATGGATAACATCTTATGCAGCTCAATTATGAATGTAGGAGTAGTTATGCATTGTTAATCAGGGTTGTGTTTTTCAAAAACTATGAATGCATAATAAGTTATGCACCTTAATAAATCAATGTATAACATCTTATGCAGCTCAATTATGAATGCATGAGCAGTTATGCATTGTTTAGAAATGAAAAGTGTTAATCAGGGTTGTGTTTTAAAAATCTATAAATGCATAATAAGTTATGCACCTTTATAACTCAATGCATAACATCTTATGCAACCTAATAAAAATGCATGACTAATTATGCGTTGTTTAAACTAGTTGCATTACAAGTTATGCATATAAAAAATGTTGTTATATTAGTTTTTCATTCCTTTAATGAGTGTTATAAATCATGTCGCAGTTCCATGAGAACTTTAGAGATGAGTACAGTGCAATGGAGTTGGAACTCTGTGAACCAAGAGAACCAAGGAAAAGGTTAGTGATACTTGAACTCGTTGCAATAAATCTTGAAGAGAACAGGGACAAGTATGAAGAAGCATTTCAGAATGCAATAAAGATAATTGAACAAGAAAATTATCTCGCCGAGAGTGCAGAAGCAAGATTGCAGATCATTCAAGCAAAACTAAAAGACATGAAGCAGACTCAGGAGAGGAACAGACAGAGTGGAGGAGACTTCAATGAAAAGTTGTATGATTACGTGAAGGAATTGCTTGTTGATTGTGGGAACGAAGAGGTGCAGGTGGATTCGTCAGTTGGCCATAGCGTTGATGTATCATCAGATGAGCCAAGCGTCCCACTGAGCCAAAACTTGCAAAGGAATGAGACTCTTGTTGAACTGGTATCTTCAACTGAACAACCTACACAAGAATCAGTGCCATAAGTCATCTGACTTGATAGCCAAGAACAAATGGCTAGTCAAGGAATCCAGTCTTCACCTTTCAAGTTCATGGACTTGGAAAAAGCTGTTAATCTCTCCAGCGACGACAAGGAAACAGAAACTCAAGAGGAATTGGAGACAACACCCAATATAGCAACAACACAAGAAATAATTGAATCACAAGAAAAAGATTTTCAGGCCGGTGGTGATGATAACATTCTTCCAGAAACTCAGAATAAAGCAGAACAATTTGAAGTGCCCACATTTAACCTGCATTGTTCACAACCTGTTGCTGCAACTAAAGATGATGCTGAAGAACCACAACAACAACATAAAAATGAATAACCACAACAACCAGAAGATCCAGTGGCTGAAAAGCTACAACAATCAATTGTTGAGACGGTCGTTGAAGCAGAAAAGGAGATGGTTGTTGAGACAGTCGTTGAAGCAGAGAAGGAGATAGTCGTTGAGACGACCAGTGATGTCTTGAAGTATCTGGCAGAGAATCCTCTAACTCCATCCACACAAGATGCTGAAAAAGAAAAAAGCTCGAATGAAGATGCAAAGATAAATACAAAAAACCTGGTACATAAAATATAAACAGATTATGTTTTTTTTTAAGAAAGCAGCATAACATCTTTATATGTTTTTTTTAATGTCGAATGAACTATGTACTATTTATTATTTTAATAAACTACAAACTATTTACTATGTTGCTATTTTGCACTTAATCAACTATTTCAAAATAAATTGTTTATATGTAACATATTTTGGTTACATGAATCTCTAGGAAGAAGAACATGGAGGGGAATTTATACCAAGAACATAATTTTCCAAGAGGTCACTAGTGAAGAAAAATCCAGCAGCAAAGCGAACAGACGATGGGAAGCAGGAACAGAAAGATGAGAACCAGGTGGAAATGGGAAGTAAGATAAAAATAATCAAGAATAGGACATCAGGTGAGGAAAGAATATCCAGTGTACTCCTCAAAGATTGTTATCTAGGGAAGCAGCCGAAGAAAATAGACAAGCCTGCAGATGATAAATTTGAAGAAGTAAATCCTCGTAAATCTGGTAATCCGTTCACAAAATTACCTTCACTGGAAACAATGGAATTCTTTCAAGATTACAAAGATACATTAGAACCAGCCAACGTGGAAGTAATGGAGAGATATTTGAGCATGCCAACATCCTGTGAGTACATCAAACTACTTTATATGCTTGTTAAAAAGTAAAATGCATAAGAAATTTTGCGTTATAAACAAACAATGCATAATAGATTATGCTTTAAAAACATCAATGCAGCACAAGTTATGCAACAAATTATGCTTCTAATATTTCAATGCATAACAAGTTTTACGTACAAAAAAAATCAATGCATAACAGTTTATTACATTTTTTGGGTCACTTAAAAAAAAAAAAACTTATTGTGTCTTCTGCAGCAATTCGGCTTGGTTTATCAAAGAAGGAGAATCAGATGAAGACCCGTACCTATGGGATATTCGGATTCACGGAGATGTAATAATGCAATTGCTGAACAATCAATACCTTAAATAAAATGTATTACGCTTCTACAACTATATATTGTTCCGTAAGCGGAAAATTGAGAAGGATCTGGTGAGTTATCAACATAGGTATACTGAGACGGCATTCATGAGGCCAGATGCTTGGGTAAGTTAAAGATCTGTTACACCCATTTGCTTCAGCTACATAACAACTGCTTTTGCTGCATGAAAAATTATTCATCATTGTTTTACTGCATAACCTGTGATACCCACATTGTTTCTTCTCCACAATAAGTTATTCAGCATTGTTTAATACATTTGTTGTGCACTATTTTGTTAGAAGCAAGGACCTAGTTGGGATTTCCAGGTATGTTGAACAATTCATCTTAAATCTACCTATGAAGGTTGAGAAAATGTTCACTCCAGTGAACTATATCACAAAGGATATCCCTACTGGTTCACACTGGACATTGTTAGAGTATGACTTCTCTGAGGGTGAGTGGAACTTCTTCAATAGTCTGTCGAGCTATAGAGTTAAATGCAAGCATCAAGCCGTTCAGATGGCAACTGTTTGTATGCCTTATTTGATCCAAAGATATGACAACCTGAAACTATCAGCAAATGTCGTGTATATAAAGAGAGAGAAACTTGTATACAAGGATATAGTTTTAAACAAGGTCCATGAACAAGGTTCTTACCCCGACTGCCTCATATTTGTCTGCTACTATATGAATATGAGAATGAAGTTAGAAGGACAAAATAAATGGCAAAAGTTGACGACTGAAGAAGCAATAGCGAAAGTCAACAAGAAGAGACTAAGTTTGGCATTGAAAATGCTGACAGATATTGGTAACAGTTGGGACATAGATGCCAATGAAGACTTCTGGGATGCAATATATGATCTTGGAGTTTGAACTGGTATCTATTTATAACAAGTAAAAACCTTCAGTGGTGTTATGTGTAAAGTTTAACTTCAGTAGTTGGTAAAGCTTAACTTCAGTCTATCAATATTAACTCGCAAGTAGTTGGTGTAATGTGTTAGTTTATCTTGTTATATTACTATGAATATTAGAAAAACTAAATATCTTGTTATATTACTATGTTTATATATATATATTAATGCATGTTTCAGTCCATCTATTTTTTTTTTCAAAACTTAGTTAACAAGGGGGCGCTGTGATGGTATTTTTGATAGTGGTAAATAGAGTTGTCATTCATTCGGACTTAGTTGAGATTGATTCTAGGCTTAAATATAAAAATAAGAAATTGTATACAAAATATGTCACGGGATGAAGAATTCACTTGGGACTCGAGATTTCATTGTTTTTCATATTCAAGTGGTTCAGAAATTAATCCTAGGCAATTATAGCTCCAAACACAAGAAATATTAACTCTATTCTTTGCCAAAATAGATTTCGTAAAACATCAATTGTAAATTACAAGCATAGTGTATCAAAAAAACCTAAGACTAAGCATACACTATCAAACAAGATAACAATTGATTAATAGAAATCATAAATCATTTATAATCGGTGCAAAAAGTAAATAAGAAATTAATTAAATTTACCACATGATGAAATTCAGCTTCGTCCGTCGTCCCAGCGATGGGTTCTAGCTCATCATGTTGAAAACCCTCTCAAAGAATTTATTTATGCTCAAAAATGGTTTACAAATGATGAAAAGGGGAGAAATGATGAAAAACCGGGTTTTAACAATTATGCCTGTTACAAAATAACTGTTACAAAGAACGATACAACTAATATGTCACTGTCACTGTAGCATGAACGACTGTCTACAGGCGTCTTATGTTCTTCGTGTTCATTAATGGAAGCAGCAGCAGCAGGTTTCTCAAACTTGATTTCTCTCCATTCTGTTCTTCCCTCTAACGCTCCATCCTCTTATCTGACTCCAAACTCAACTATATATACACCACAGAACCATAAATCTCTCGAGTAAATACCAGAAAATATCGTAATAAAGTTTAGGAGATTTTATTCTCATTTCCTCTATTAACACGTCTGAGTTGTCCGAAACATTTCAAACTCTCTCTGGATTATATAGAAACAAATTTTCAGAGAATATATCCTCTTAAATCCCACGTAATATGCTCTTATAACTCAAGTGTAATCCAAGAATATTTGTTACCCTGTTTAACGCAACAACCATTCATGGGCAGATTTTATTCCTTGTTTTCCTTCCAAAAACAGGTCCTGCGACCTATTGATTAAGTGACAACATAATAGCAGCATAATATCCATGAAAATCTCCCAGAAATATTTCCCAAAATCTCATCCAGTGGTGATGAAATATTTCCCGCCGAAAATGATTTTCAAATGAAGAAGAAGGGGGTGCCCCCTATCCAGAGTAGGGGCGCCTTTAACAGCAGGGGTGTCCTGGGGTGGACCTTATCCAAAATGAGGGTGCCTTTAGTACTTTCCCGGGGGTGCCCCGATCAACTTTTCGAGCCGAATTTTTCAAAAATACCTACAAACACATAAAATACCATAATAAGTACGAAATCGAGTACCAACAATACAGAACATTGATTACAAATTAGACACAAAAATGTGTCTATCAAATATCCCCCAAACTTATTATTTGCTAGTCCTCGAGCAAAACTAATCTAGAAAAATAAAATCCTTACTCGCTAGGTGGCCCTAGCGACCGAGTTACTCTCGGGAGGGTTTACCAGAGGTGTACCCGCAAAACCTTTACTCCAGACCCTAGCTATCTACGAAAAACCTTGGAAGGCACTAAAGAATCTCCTTGGTTGGCATACTCTCATTGACTATAGGAGGAAGTAACCTGATGCGAAATTCCAATTGTTGTACACGAGTTTGCACTCAACATACTAAAATTCATATATAAGTGACAGAGCTCTACTCAGATAGTTTCTGGACATCATAACCGGAGTCAACCAATCACATGGAAAGATTAAGAAAATGGATAAAGAGAAAAGTAGATGGTTTAAAGTGAACGGTGTTTCCCATATCTGTCTAATATCAAGATGAACCTATCCTAATGGACTGAGATACCGGTCTGACTAATATCAACACAACTGGCATATACAAGGGGACCAGTGGTCGATAAACCTAACTCTATGTCAATACAACTGGCATATACAAAGGCACCAGTGGTCGACTTTATTGAATTTATGTCGGTTGGTCTGGTATGTTTTTTTTTTTTGGTATCTCAATCACCCTAATTCACAATAGCAAAGGTAACAACTTGAATCGTGTGCCCCACCAAGTCACTTAAAAATAAAATAAAAACAGAAGTATTATGATTCAACGAGATATGGCGAAACTACCATGTTTTTTTTTTTTTTAAATTCTAACACCTGAGCTCTGTGCTTTTATGAATAGACTCTTTAGATGTTTCCATCTAATCAGATTGGTTCCTCAACTCCTACAATCTAGATTTTCCCATCCACTTAGATTGGTTAGTGCCAACCTTAATAAGCATAAATTTCTAGGCTTTGGAGTTTATTTATTGCAACTAAAAAGTTTCTCTGATACCCCCAAACTTAAATCTAACATTGTCCTCAATGTTCTAAATATAATATTAAAAGCATGAACAAGGAGAAATTGTTACCATTCGAAACAAAAGAGTTAAGGAAAGATATTACCGTGTTGCATGAGATTTGGTTACCTCCCAAGAAGTGCTAAGTTCAAAGTCTTCAGCTAGACATCGGAAGGAATTAATCACCTCATAGAATCATAAAGTAATAGCCGGAATAACTGCGGATCACCAAAACCAAATAGAGCTATCAAAAATAAAAGGAATCTGCAACATGCCAAGAAAATTAACAAATAAAGAACAACCTTGTCTAGTTTCCTGTTTAAGACAACTACATCTAGTTGTGGTTCAGGTTCTATAACAGGGTCTAGATAAAATATTTCCATGGGTTGCATTTCCTCATAAGTTAGATCCGAATGTTCAGGTTCTAGAGTCTGGAAAAACTCAAATACAAACTTAGAAGAACATAATAATAACCTGGATAACTGGGGATCCTCTAAGTCACTCATATTTGATTCACACATCTGACCACAATGAGAGTGGTGGTGTTCCTTAAACAAATGTGTTGACCCTAATCTCCTAAAGTAATTAGGTTTAGTCTCAAAACTCAATAACTGACACATTTCAAATTCAAACGTTCCCACAATTGGAATAAAAGTTTTTGGTGGGAAAACAAAATCAATCTGGGAATCATAGCCTGGGTAAACCACATCAACCAGAGGATGGGTTTCTAACAACTAAACTTCTTCCTGGACATTATTAGGTTCGGGAAAACGCGTATGAAGATAATCTTGTAAAATGGTTGAGGCACATATGTCAAGTCCCAAGTGAGGGACCTTTCTAAGAGTTAAAGCACATGGATAATGATGATCACCCACAAACTTAGAGTTTCAGTGTGTCTAGAAAGACTAGTCATAACTTTCCTAATTTCTAGGTCATCAGATTCCTGGAAATGATCAATTGATTCTTCTAAGCCAGGTTCATCCTCACTCAACTCTACGAGTTAATTTTCTTCTAAGAGTAGAGTTTCTAAATTTCTAGACTCGAAAACAATATTCTCAGGATAAACTAGTTCCTCTAAACCATCATTGGATTCATAATCAAAAGGAAGTAAAACTTCGTCTAAAACGGTATTATCTCTAGTCAAATTCCCGTCATTTTGAATAGGTGGATAATAATTAAAATTATCGGGATTTGAACCAGAAATATCATTATCATTATCAATCTCAATAGGAGTAACAAATTCCTGATCACCATGCCTAAATACTTCAGATTCTTCATCAACATTGTCCACATCATACTCATCATTATCATAACATGGAAATGGCTGAACCTCATCTACACAAGGAGTATCACCAATTCTAACCTCGATATCTTGATTATGCAAATAACTATCCTCATTTTAAAGAGTATTATTGGATACACTATATTGGAAATTCAAGTCATTTCGAGCAATACTTTCGTTCGTCTCTAACTCAAGTCTACGTGTCGACTCAACTATCCTCTCAAGGGTCTCTTCTAAATAAATCTCCCTAAGTGTTGGATCTAAGTTTTCACTTAACCTATTGAGGATATCTTCCAAAGAAGATTCAGTCGTTCCTGCAGTTCTTTTTTCCATAACTACGTTGTTCACCTCATCTAACTTGTATGTCGATTCAGCTAACTTACGTGATGACTCAGCTAAATTCCTGAGAGACTCTTCTAGAGAAGGAATAGTAACTGAAGGATCATAGAAAGGACTACTTTTCAATAGTTTGATTGTATCCTCTAAATACGAAGAACTAGTATTATAATCTTCTTTCTCGTATGACCGATGCGCGTATGGATAGTAATTGGGCTCACCATGGTATGACCCAAAACCTTGAAAAGTTTGGTGTGCCAAACCACTATTCACACTATGATCATAAGAAGAGTAATGTCCATGTTGTTCAGTTGGATAATCATTGTATTGGGTATACCAGTTCGACATCCTAACTGCAAGGGAATTCTAAACAAGCATAAACAAGGCTGACTCGACCACAACAAGCCTATTTTATCTAGCGAACAAAAATCATGATGGCTCCACTTAGATTGTTTCTAGACTAGCTTCTATTCTTTTGAAAAGTATTTCGTTACAATCTGACCAAACCTCTCTGGAATCAATCCGAGTTGAAGTAAGTTGAATAGAGACGAGGGAAGCTCAGTGGAGCTCTGATAACCAAGGCCTCACCGGCGTTACAAGGCGGCGTATTCAACTCAGAGAAACCATGATGAACTTCAAAGTATGCTCAAAAGAATAACCAATATTTTTCGAACGACTTTCCTAATAAGCTCGTTACCCTATCGGTCTCGTTCTAGTCCAAATTTTAAGGCTTAGGTTCGCGTAGGTTATGTGTTCCTAAGGCGGGAAGAAGGAAATGGTGATGAAATCCGAGTCCTTATCTTGATTTGGCCAGGCCTTGCCCTTTACTAGAAAATTAAATCCGATTTCAGGTCCTCAACATATATGCATACAAAATCATCCAGTAAACCCGCTGACAGGGGATTCGCGGGTGTTTAGAATTATTACCTTCCGTTCCAGACGGGGGATGAACCGTTGAAGTCGACTCGGGCCACCGACTCCAACGTCAGTGTACGAACCCGAGGGACCGAGGCGATATCGTAATCGCCGTCATTCCCTGTGCAGTTTATATTTAAACTAACCCTTCCTTAGGGTTTTAAAAATAAAGTCCAATGTTCAATGTCCAAAACAAATCCGCGTCGGCGCCTTCAAAATGATGGTATTTTTGATAGTGGTAAATAGATTTGTCGTTTATTCGGACTTACTTGAGATTGATTCTAGGCTTAAATGTATAAATAAGAAATTATATATAAAATATGTCACGCGATGAAGAATTCACTTGGGACTCGGGATTTCATTGTTTTTCATATTCAAGTGGTTCAGAAATTAATCATAGGCAATTATAGCTCCAAACACAAGAAATATTAACTCTATTCTTTGCCAAAATAGATTTCGTAAAACATCAATTGTAAATTACAAGCATAGTGTATCAAAAGCACCTAAGACTAAGCATACACTATCAAACAAGATAACAATTGATTAATAGAAATCATAAATCATTTATAATCGGTGCAAAAAATAAATAAGGAATTAATTAAATTTACCACAAGATGAAATTCAGCTTTGTCCGTCGTCCCAGCGACGGGGTCTAACTCATCATGTTGAAAACCCTAATAATGATGTTACAAAGAACGATACTAATAATGTGTCACTGTCACTGTAGCATGAACGACTGTCTACAGGCGTCTTATGTTCTTCGTGTTCATCAATGGCAGCAACAGCAGCAGGTTTCTCAAACTTGATTTCTCTCCATTCTGTTCTTTCCCCTAACGCTCCATCCCCTTATCTGACTCCAAACTCAGCTATAAATACACCACAGAACCATAAATCTCTCTTGTAAATACCAAAAAATATCGTATTAAAGTTTAGGAGATTTTATTCTCCTCTCCTCTATTAACACGTCTGAGTTGTCCGAAACTTTTCAAACTCTCTCTGGATTATATAGAAACAAATTTTCAGAGAATATATCCTCTTAAATCCTACGTAATATTCTCTTATAACTCAAGCGTAATCCAAGAATATTTGTTACCCTGTTTAACGCAACAACCATTCATGGGCAGATTTTATTCCTTGTTTTCCTTCCAAAAACACGTCCTGTGACCTATTGATTAAGTGATAACATAGTCGCAGCATAATATCCATGAAAATCTTCCAGAAATCTTTCCCAAAATCTCATGCACTGGTGATGAAATATTTCCCGCCGAAAATGATTTTCAAATGAAGAAGAAGGGGGTGCCCCTATCCAGAGTAGGGGCGCCTTTAACAGCAAGGGTGCCCTGGGGTGGCCCTTATCCAAAATGAGGGTGCCTTTAGTACTTTTCCGGGGGTGCCCTGAACAACTTTTCGAGCCGAATTTTCCAAAAATGTTTATTTCCGAAAAATACCTACAAACACATAAAATACCATAATAAGTACGAAATCGAGTACCAACAATATAGAACATTGAGGACAAATTAGACACAAAAATGTGTCTATCACGCTGCCCCCTAGACCCCAGATTATAAACATAACATGTTAAAAATCTTACAAAGTATTGAAGTGAAAACAGGATGCTAAAAGAATGAACACATAACAGGTTATGCAATACAAAAAAAGAATGCATGACATATTAAACATTGTAAGAAAAGAATGCATAACAAATTATGCATATTTTAAAAAAAAGCATAACAAATTATGCATCTAAAAATAATTGCATAATAAATTATGCATTTGAAAAACAAAAATGCATAAGACGGGTTGTGCATTTATAAAAAAAAGGCATAACACACAATAAAAAAGAAAGTTCTTTTTCATAAAATCAATACGTAAATGAAATATGAATTAGGTTCAAACGTAAAAGTAATAGTCTGAAGAAACCAACAAGCTAAATGCTCTCCCTTAATTTCCCTTGGGCTTCTTCTGCGTCTTTGGCGGCTTCTTGTAACATGTAGGCTTTGTACAAGTTTGCTTGTTGTGATGGACAATCTCACAACAATTACCACAGCGTATAGTTCTCCTGGGCGGCTTCTCGTAACGGCTCAAATGTCTATTAGCTTGTGGTCTCCCTGGCGGCCTCTTAACATCAGGTACATCGATAATATCATCACCTTCATAAGCTTCAGGCCTGTTGTAGTTCGGAATAGAATGAATTGCATGTCTGTAGGAATTATTGAAGTATGCAGTAGTGAAATAAGGTTTAACAAAATCATATGGATTAGAACCAGACATTGTTATCGACGCAAAAGCATGCACACATGGAAATCCATAGATGTGCCACCTCTGACAGGTACATTTCCTTGCCTCAAGGTTAACACTATGAGAACGTTCGCCTACCTCCACTTCATAAACATGAGTATCGGATTGTATAACCATCCAGGTTAAACCCTCATCAATAAGAGCCTTCATCTTATCTTCATTCTTCGATGTGAGAATTGTTATGAAACTTTTACCAGTATTCCGCCTTTCTGACATCATACTCATCACATCCTTCCTTATCTGATCCAGAAGAGCATTTGTAGGGAGCTTCTTGTGTACCTTCATCCAACTATTGAAGGATTCAACAAGAGTAGAAGATGTCCTACCATACCTACAACCCTGAAAAAAAGGCATTTGACCCCTTCTATGGAGGGATATCTAATATATAGTATGCAACCACAACCAAGACCCCTAATCGTAGCGATGGCAGTTTGGAAACCGTCGGGACTAAGAGCATACGCAGCAGCTTGAAATGAATCAGTAACGGCACCATACCTTTCGTCAGATGCATTAATAGGTAAGTTCATCTTAAGATGATAATAACAGAAACTATGGAAGGATCCAAGAAAGTAAAATGGAATCACTCTCTTTAATCCTTCTGCACGATCAGATAAAAATGTGATTGGCCTTTGATCATGATCAAGAACATTACTCAAATTCCTCATGAACCATTCCCAGTTATCATTATCTTCACCAGGTACCAGGGCCATGGCTAGTGGAAAGAACCCTTCACAACAAAAAATATAAAATCAAGCCAGCGTCTACATGAAGTATGTGCAGCTAAAATGCATAATGTCTTATGCATCTAAACTAAATGATGCATAATACGTTATTCACTTGCATAAAAATGATGCATAAGATCAGAAAAGTGAAAACAATAATGCATAAGACATTATGCAGCTAAAACAAAATAATGTATAATGTCTTATGCATCTAAACAGAAATGATGCATAACCAAAAAAGTGAAAACAAAAAATGCATTAGTGTATTTGAAAAAGAGGGGGTCTAACAACACCACCCAATATTTCGCTTAGCAATCTGTATGGATAAACTCGAATATACTTTTAACAGAATCAACAAGACTCAATCAATTAAAAGTACATCAACGAGTTTATATATCTCTCTCTTGATTTGATTTCCTCAAACAGAAACTGCGAGTACTAATCAAATACAAGTAATAACTTGGATGGTACCAAAGACCAATATCCAAAGATCAATCAATGACAATCAACAACCAAAGGTTGGATTACTCTAATTGATGATCTAACGCATAACCTGTATTATTTCAATTATAAAGATAAAACAATATAATGCGGAAACTGAAATAACACAGACACCAGAAATTTTGTTAACGAGGAAACCGCAAATGCAGAAAAATCCCGGGACCTAGTCCATATTGAACACACACTGTATTAAGCCGCTATAGACACTATCCTACTCCAATCTAACTTCGGACTGGACTGTAGTTGAACCCCAATCAGTCTCCCACTGATCCAAGGTACAATTGTACTCCCTACGCCTCTGATCCCAGCAGGATACTGCGCACTTGATTCCCTTAGCTGATCTTACCCACAACTAAGAGTTGCTACGACCCAAAATACTCAACTATATTAATTACAAGAGAACCCATAATTAATCTAATTGGAATACACAACCAAGCTAATTACAAAAGCAATAAATTTAATTGTCATTTGTTTTGCTCGACATAAAAAAGATTTATGGAGCAATAACTAAATAACCAAACAAGATGATTAATTTAGTTCAAGAATGCTCAACATAAAGTACCTTACAGAACAACCAACAAAGCTAATCAAAAACTAATCAACTTGGTTTTATCGTGCTCAACATAAGACACATTACAGAGCCTCACAGTATTACATAAAATATGAATCAGTGAAGATCAATATTGTGGAATACACAAGGATTCATTCTATCTTCCATCACTAGTTGCATAACGATATTTAATAGACATAATCCTTGAACACAAAAGATTTTAACCTATCTTCCATCAAAGAATTGACAATATAGGCTTAACTATTGTATGCGTCAAAAGTATATTCATCCTTAAATCAATACATGAATACCGATCATGAACGACTTTACTTTTGACATATATGGGACAACATAGTTCACGGACGTAAACACCAATATCCCATAACAACTTGCAATATAACAAATCATAAAGATTAAATACTGCAAACCATCATCCTCCAAATATTTTTAGAATTTAAACCAATAAACCTAAAAAAAAAGAACAAGAAGATGAAAAATAATAGCTATGTGTAGTCACAATCATTCCTATTCAAGCATTAGTTATTCTTCCAACTAAACCAAAAGGAAGACATACTAGGCAACAATATCATTGAGAAATTCCTTATCATTCCCGAACTCCTTGTCGTCAACAGCCATCGGAATATAAGGTTCGTGGAGGAAGGAGTCAATACCAACAAACCGTCTTGGCTGATGATTTCGAACCAGGGACTTTTGAATTTCCAAAGATCTTAAAACGAAAGCCTTTATTTCACTAATCTCCTTTCTTTCTTCCTTCAACTCATCAAAAACATCGGAAAACTTCTGAGAGTTAGAAGGGACAACCCTTGGCTTTCTTGTATTCCCCCTCTTTCTTTTCAATGAAGGAGTTACTGGAGATTTCTGTTTTTCCTTGATTGATAGCTTAACAATCATGTTGACATCTTTTCCATCCAAAGACATGATGCTTAGAGAACAGTTATAAACAACTGGTTTTTGCGAGTGGAGTTCACAATCTCATCAAGCACTCTTAAGATATAAAAGATATCAGAGAGGAAAAAGGAATGTAGGGTTCGCAACCTTTAAACAGGTTCGTGGACGCCCAATTCTAAACCCTATAAAGAGTGGAATTTTCGATAATAACCCTTTACTTTATTTGATAGACAGGAAAAAAAATCCCAAGAAAAAACTTTTCGTAAAGCCTGAGCGGTACACAATCTTTTCTATTTTTGATCAGGCACATGAGACAAGATTTACCAAACAATACAATTAATTTGTGTTGTGGTGAACAAAAATTTGTCCACCATTTTCCTCTTGAGAGGAATCCTCAGACTTCTGTCTATCAAAGCGATTTGACCATACCTTCTTCTCTAATGGTCTTATTTTGTCTTTGGAAACACACTTCTTAGAAAAAGATAAAATCCTACTTTTGATGGTGGTTTTTAGCTTAGGGTTAAAATCGTAAAACCTTGCATCTGGCATGACGTCACTACAACCACTAGCGCATTTATTGAATTATTCAACATACCTACGATAAGATACCAGGGTACCATGTTCCACGGCATAACCCTTAGTATTGACCGACATCATCTTTGTACATACCAAACCCTAATTCTCATGCTACCGCGCCAAGGCATGCCAACCATGCCATCCGCACCACTGTGCCAATGGAAAACCATGCCAGCCACATCTCCGCGCCAAGGCATGCCAACCATGCTAGCCGCAACACTGTGCCAATGGCAAACCATGCCAGCCACATCTCCGCGCCAAGGCATGACAACCATGCCAGCCGCACCACTGTGCCAATGGAAAACCATGCCAGCCACATCTCCGCGCCAAGGCATGCCAACCATACCAGCCGCACCACTGCGCCAATGGAAAACCATGCCATCCACATCTCCGCGCCAAGGCATGCCAGCTGCACCACTGTGCCAATGGAAAACCATGCCATCCACGTCTACCGCGCCAAGGCATACCAACCATGCTAGCTGCACCATGCGCCAATGGAATTCCAAACCCTTGACTCCACCATGCCAAGCCAACCGCATCTTTCCTTGTCCCCAACCATGCTAGCCGCACCATGCACCAATGGAATGCCAAACCCTTGGCCCCACTATGCAAAGCCAACCGCGCCTTGCCCTGGCCCCAACCATGCTATCCGCACCATGCGCCAATAGCATGCAAAACCCTTGGCCCCACCATGCCAAGCCAACCGGACCTTGCCTTGGCCCCTAACCATGCTAGCCGCACCATGCACCAATGGCATGCCAAACCCTTGGCCCCACCATGCCAAGCCAACCGCGCCTTGCCTTGGCCCCAACCATGCTAGCCGCGCAATGCGCCAATGGCATGCCAAACCCTTGGCCCCACCATTCCAAGCCATCCGTACCAAACCCTTGGCCCCACCATGCCAAGACATCCGTACCAAACCCTTGGCCCCACTATGCCAAGCCATCCGCGCCATTGGCCTTGGCCCCACCATCCCGTCCTTCCTTATGCGGCTACCAAAACGAAGGCGTGCGACGATCACCGGACACCCTTCCATCCTTGATGCAAATCCTAGCCGTCCAAGGTCGCCAAACAACGCATGGTAACCTTTGTCCCAAAACCCTAGTTTTGGCCATGCCAAACCGCACCAAGGCATGCCATGCCACATGTGCCAATGGCATGCCAACCACCTTGGCGCCATACCATGCCGACCTTCTCCATGCGGCTACCAAAACGAAGGTGTGCAATGATCAACAGCCACCCTTTCATCCTAGATGCAAATCCTAGCCGTCCAAGGTCGCCAAACAACGCATGGTAACGTTTGGCCCAAAACCCTAGCTTTGGCCACGCCAAACCGTGCCAAGGCATGCCATGCCACATGTGCCAATGGCATGCCAACCACCTTGCCGCGCCATACCATGCCGACCTTCCCTATGCGGCTACCAAAACGAATGCCTGCAACAATCAACGACCACTTTTTCATCTAAGATGCAGATCTTAGCCGTCCAAGGTTACTAGCTAACACATGGCAACCTTTGGCCCTAGTTTGGTCGCTCCTAAACAAAGCCAAAGGACTAACTTTTGGTCGCGCCTAAACTGGGACATATTAAAGCCATACTGATCATACTTTCATGCCACTGGCTACCAAACAAAAGGTTGCAATAATCAACGGCTACCTTCCTCTTAAAATGCAAAATCTCGACCGTTGAAGGTCGCCACCGAGCCGACAAGTCTCCCAAGCTCAACTTTCCAGACAACAACAACATGCTACCTGTTTTCCACGAAAACACTTGAGACATCAACACATGTCACAAAATGGAGGATGCTCATTGGGTATTGGTTTGGAGGTTTACATCTTGCGGCGTACACTACGCTCGTTATAAGAAAGTGTAATAACGATGAGGCGGTTAGTAAATACATGGAGTAATGATGAAACACTTTCTTTTATGGAACATCAATTCCAAGCTTTATCGGTTACCACCTCCTCCCATTTACTCACCCATTTTCCATTTCTTAATGAGACCAGAGTACGTTTCACTTCGACTTGTATAAATAGGCACTCTTTCCACCGAACAACAAGTTCTGGTCAGGAGCATACAACAATCAGAAAACGTTTGCTAGCTTTCCCATATGTTAGATTCCCACTTTCTGATACAAGTCACAAAAAAACTACTCTTCCAGAATCAACTATTCTGGTCTCAACACTCTCTTCGTTTCCCTCCCCAAAACCAACCCTTCTCCTCCACTTTGTGACCGAAGTAAGTATGGAACGACCATTTCTTGGTTTAGGCCGGATTGTACAGATTGATCTCTCGAATCTAAAGTACTCCCTTGCAGTACATTGTTTAGGGTTTAGATTTGTTTCTCAACCATATCACACGAAATTACCGAAACCAGCAGAAACTGTTTTCACCCTCAAACAATTGGTGACCACAGTGGGAGATTGGTATTTCGGTTACAATGTCAATTTTCAATCCTCGATCTCATACTTCGACCCAGACGTCAAGACGGTAGAGGAAAACGATCCACTCAGGGATCGACGAATCAACTACCAGATAGCCCGATACGATCCGCTCAGGGATCGACGACTCAGTTACCAGACGACCCGGTTACCAGTCATGACACGGCAAGGGGCGACTTGGGACTTCCCAGAGGTTAAAAGCAAACGATACGCCCAGGGATTGACGTCTCAATTATCAAGTGGCTCGGGGACGACTGGGGACTTTCCACAATTGCGGTGCTTCTCACAAAACTCGGACTTGCACCTGACTCATTTTTCGTTAGCAGATCCAAAAAACCGAGTAAGTCTTTCCTAGACAAAATACATGGTTTACTATTTTAAGTTTTCACGGGAATGATAAAATCGATATCCATGTTATGTTTCATCCCATGTCATCTACCGACACGCAACATTCACGGTTCCATATCTTCCATGGGATGTTTGTGTCACTTATAATCATAACCAAAAATGGCATCATCCTAAAACAGTTCATCCCGAATAATAATCCAAAACCCTCATAGGTACACTTGTCTATCAACCCAAAAATCCAGAAAATCAAAACCATAAATCCAGGTGTTTCATTTGCCTTTAAAAAAAAACAGAAGAATTTCAGAAGACAGAAAGTGCATTCAAATGAAGCCATTCAACGGTGTTTTTCTCTTATTGAAGAAGGCGTCTTTCGTCATTTGGAGGACCGCCTGTTTCAGCTCCAACTCTTTGATAGCCTTTCGACCTCCGCTTCTTGTTGTTTGACCACGTCCGCAGAAGGACCTTCGGTCACCTTGTCCTGCAACTTTTGGGTCTCAGAGAAACACTAACGCCCAGTTCCTCGTGGAATCAGTCACCTACCCGTACGTACATACTTTGCATAATAATGATTACCAGTCACTATTCATGAGGTAGCCGACGCTACTACAGTGATATTCGAAGAGAAGAACAATATTTCTACAGATTCATGGAAGGCATACCTATGGCTAGGATTTTCCCCAAAACATGAAAACAAATTGAAAGAGAAACGCTGAAGTACATATCTCGAATACGCTTGCGCACTTTATTGCTACCGCGCTACCGCTAACACAAGGACGTGAGATCAAAGATACGAGATAAAAAGGAGAGCCAACCCCTTTCATACGCATAACACTTTTGGAATTTGAATAAGGAAATGATTTCCTGTTTGAGCTACGTATGGAAAGAGGCAACTGGGACCGCAAGAACAAGTCCGCGACACGCCAAGCCAGTGCCGTGCCAATCCAACGCCGTGCCAAGATAACAGTTCGTGCCATGCCCAGCCAACAGTCCGCACCATACCAAATCCAAGCCAGCGTCCACGCCAAGCCAGCGCCCATTCCAAGACGATCCATCGCTAACAGCTTGCATCTTTCCAGCGCCAGCAACTTTCATCCTTCCAGCGCTAACATCTTGCATCTTTCCAGCGCCAACAACTTGCATCCTTCCAGCGTTGCCTTTTGAACACCCAGTAGAAGGGAATTAGCAATCTAATTTCATCACACGTAAAGATCAGGAACGACTTCTTCAAAATCTATGCAAAGAAAATCAGTAACCCCCCTGAGTTCACAAAGGCTCTCTTCCTGTTAGGAGCTATATGATTTCGGGGGACTTAGCCCACAAAATCGTGCAGTCTATGATGAAACACTTATGTGAGATTCTGTAGGCGCAGCGTCAAGACATATTCGCAGCCCTCAACCACACTGCATCAGGGAAGCAGCTGTTTCCAACCAGAGAAATCGTTCCCAAAACCCAACCTCTCCTGGAAAGCACGATTGATAGATGGAACTGGGGACTCCTAACCATTGTTCGCTTGAAGGGTGTCCAGTTTGAAAAAACACTGATTAACGTATCCGCTCCGCTTCAACGTTCTCTCCAACATCCTCTTCACTTCAACGTCCTCCAGCAGCGGCTCCGCTTCAACGTTCGCTCCGACAGCCGCTCCGCTTCAACGCTCACTCAAGCATCCGCTCCGCTTCAGCATTCTCTCCATAAGCTGCTCCAGAATCCGAAGCCGAAGCTTCAGCGTTTGGCTCCTTAAGTTTCACAATCCTTTCCAAGAGCTGAAGCTGCTTCAATGCCGTTTCTTCCTGCAAAGGGTCGTACCACCACGCTCCCCATGTCAAGGATCATGATCAAAGCCAGCCAACCTTCGTAGTCATGACCACATTTTGATCCATCTCGCCAAAACTCGTGATCATGGACAGTTTGCTCGCTTACGCGTCCATCCAATCCTTTTACTTCCATGGATGCCCATACAATTCCAGCCAACCTACTTTGTTACCACGACAATGTAGTCTCTTATGATTACATATGCTACCAAGAACTGTTGCCGCTCATTTTTTGATACCAACCAGAGCTTCACCACAACTGTAATCACTACAAAAGTAACTTGTACTCCTCCATATTTTAAGTTCCACGTGGAAGAAGTAACAAAATCACCAGTACGAACGCACGATGGTGATGTCTTTATCATGGTCAACCCACTGACCATGCAAGATGGAAACATGTAAACCTTACTTGGGGACTGAGGATATACACGGAATCCCTTCACTGTCAAATCTCAGAAGACACGTCCAACCAAAAGGTCATAGCCACAAAAAGGTCATCTACTCTTCAAGGGTTTAGTGCAAGAAAATCATCAACTATTTGTGCAGAAGACGCATTCAACACTTTACAAGGCCGCGGAGGATCCCGAGCCTGCTCAGAGGAAAACAACTTCAGAAACTGAAGAAAAATGCGACTGGGGACTGTTCATCGCAGTCCATCCCGACGACCATCAAAGACTCATGAGATAACTCCAGAGACGCGGCTGAAACATTTTTTTGAAGAAACAGATGGATCCATGATAAACAACATAACTCTCTCATTCCTACCACTTTACTATCCAGGATATTTCATCAAGTGATATTCTGATCACCCCAGCGTCACATCCAGAAGAGTACGATAAGCTTATATCAAATCCCGTGGACGTGGATTCAAGGCGATGCAATAAAAGTAGGATACACATGGGGACTACCAACATGGGACGCTTTCACTCCCCTCAACCAGGTTATTTCTGATTTCAACATCATCACTGTCGAAGTTTTACGAGCCGCAGGAATTTATCAACATGAATCCGTACATGTGCATCGAAAACTCCACATGCACGCCACAAAGATACATTCACATATTCGGCCAAGCCATCGGATCTAACAGAAGCATAACTGAGGAATGCTCACCACATCCCATTCCACATGATAGTCCAAGATTCAGAAGATGGTTCCAAGTGGCAAGTCCTTGAAGACTTTATAGTAGCACATCGCCAACGAAACGTCTCCCAACTCATCTATTTCATCTAGTGTCACCAGAAGATTTCGACCAATACAAGCATCCACAACATATTGTCATCATGATCAGAGGGTCCAGGCACTGAACAACCTAAAATCAAGGATGGACTGAAAACGTAACCACATCCATCCGTCCCAAGAATGCAATGGAGTTTGATAAATCCGAGTTCGTACGATAATTCTACAGCGATTCTAGTAAGGGGCGCTAATTAGGGTTGCAGCATGCTAAAAACTGAAGCAAGTTGTTACCTTCCCGAAGCCATTCGTCACCTTCCCAGGGAACTGAAGCAAGTTGTTATCTTCCTGAAGCCAGTCGTCAAAATCCGAGTTCGTACGAGAATTATACAAAGATTCTAGTAAAGGGCGCTTATTAGGGTTTCGGCATGCCAAACCCTAATTTAGACAATGTTTCCATCATCCCATGAAACTGAAGCCGGTCTTCATCCTTCCACGGAACTGAAGCCAGTCGTCATCCTTCCAAGGAACTCAAGCTAGCTCCAATCCAAGCCGAGCAACGCAAGCAACTCCACTTCAAGACGACCAACACTGACGGATCCCATTCCAAGCCGACCAACGCCTGCGATTCCCATTCCAAGCCGACCAACGCCTGCGACTCCCATTCCAAGCCGACCAACGCCTACGGCTCCCATTCCAAGCCGACCAATGCCTGCGGCTCCCATTCCAATCCGACCAATGCCTGCGGCTCCCATTCCAAGCCAACCAATGCCTGCGGCTCCCATTCCAAGACGACCAATGCCAGCGGCTCCGCTCAAGCTGCACCAACACCGACAACTCGCTAATCCAGCACCTCCGCATTCCCTATCCCAGCCAAGATGACGCGTGACCAAGACAAGCCGACAGTCTGCATCTCAACCAGCAACCGCCTCTACCATTTCAAGGTCTAGCCAGCAACACAACGAGTATAATTTACGCAAGGACGCCCACACAAGAATCACGAATTATCCTTACCTCTCGAAAAAGGTTAGTCGGGACTTCCTGACCAACTTTTCATGATTTTCCATTTCGATTTTGTCCTGGCCAATCACCATCTTATGCTTACCTCGCAACAATGCTCATGTTCCGAACTAAGCACGAGACTTAATGTTGATGGTGGTTTTTAGCTTAGGGTTAAAATCGTAAAACCTTACATCTGACATGACCTCACTACAACCACTAGCGCATTTATTGAATCATTCAACATACCTACGATAAGAATTACCAAGGTACCTTTTTTTTATATACATGTGTCATGTTCCACGGCAGAACCCTTAGTATTGACCGACATCATCTTCGTACATACCAAACCCTAATTCTCATGCTACCGCGCCAAGGCATGCCAACCATGCCAGCCGCACCACTGTGCCAATGGCAAACCATGCCATCCACATCTCCGTGCCAAGGCATGCCAACCATGCCAGCCACACCACTGTTCCAATGGAAAACCATGCCAGCCACATCTCCGCGCCAAGGCATGCCAACCATGCCAGCCGCACCACTGTGCCAATGTCAAACCATGACATCCACATCTCCGTGCCAAGGCATGCCAACCATGCCAGCCGCACCACTGTTCCAATGGCAAACCATGCCAGCCACATCTCCGCGCCAAGGCATGCCAACCATGCCATCCGCACCACTGTGCCAATGGCAAACCATGCCAGCCGCATCTCCGCGCCAAGGCATGCCAGCCGCACCACTGTGCCAATGGAAAACCATGCCATCCACATCTCCGCGCCAAGGCATGTCAACCATGCCAGCCGCACCATTGTGCCAATGGCAAACCATGCCAGCCAAGTCTACCGTGCCAAGTCATGCCAACCATGCTAGCCGCACCATGCGCCAATGGCTTTTGAAACCCTTGGCCCCACCATGCCAAGCCAACCGCACCTTGCCTTAGCCCCAACCATGCTATCCGCACCATGCGCCAATGGCATGCCAAACCCATGGCCCCTCCATGCCAAGCCAACCGCGCCGTGCCTTGGCCCCAACCATGCTAGCCGCGCCATGCGCCGATGGCATGCCAAACCCTTGGCCCCACCATGCCAATCCAACCGCACCTTTCCTGGGACCCTAACCATGCTAGCCGCACCATGCGCCGCTGGCATGCCAAACCCTTGGCCCCACCATGCAAAGACAACCGCGCCTTTCCTTGTCCCCAACCATGCTAGACGCACCATGCGCCAATGGCATGCCAAACCCTTGGCCCCACCATGCCAAGCCAACCGCACCTTGCCGTGGCCCCACCATGACAAGCCGTCCGTACCAAACCCTTGGCCCCACTATGCCAAGCCTCCGAGCCTTGGCCTTGGCCCCACCATGCCGACCTTCCCTATGCGGCTACCAAAACGAAGGCGTGCAACGATCAACGACCACCCTTCCATCCTAGATGCAAATCCTAGCCGTCCAAGGTCGCCAAACAACGCAAGGTAACCTTTGGCCCAAAATCCTAGTTTTGGCCACGCCAAACCGCGCCAAGGCATGCCATCCCACATGTGCCAATGGTATGCCAACCACCTTGTCGCGCCATACCATGCCGACCTTCCCCATACAGCTACCAAAACGATGGTGGTCGACGATCAACGGCCACCCTTCCATCTTGGATGCAAATCCTAGACGTCCAAGGTCGCCAAACAACGCATGGTAACCTTTGGCCCAAAGCCCTAGTTTTGGCCACGCCAAACTGCGCCAAGGCATTCCGTGCCACATGTGCCAATGGAATGCCAACCACCTTTCCGCGCCACACCATGCCGGCCTTCCCTATGCGGCTACCAAAATGAAGGCGTGCGACGATCAATTGCTACCCTTCCATCCTAGATGCAAATCCTAGCCGTCCAAGGTCGCCAAACAACACATGGTAACCTTTGGCCCAAAACCCTAGTTTTGGCCATACCAAACCGCGCCAAGGAATGTCATGCCACATGTGCCAATGGCATGCCAACCACCTTGCCTCGCCATACCATGTCGGCCTTCCCTATGCGGCTGCCAAAACGAAGGCGTGCGACGATCAACGACCACCCTTCCATCCTTGATGAAAATCCTAGCCGTCCAAGGTCGCCAAACAACACATGGTAACCTTTGGCCCAAAACCCTAGCTTTGGACACGCCAAGGCATGCCATCCCACATGTTCCAATGGCATGCCAACCACCTTGCCGCGCCATACCAAGCCGGCCTTCCCTATGCGGCTACCAAAACTGCAACAATCAACGACCAATTTTTCATCTAAGATGCAGATCTTAGCCGTCCAAGGTTACCAGCTAACGCATGGTAACCTTTGGCCATAGTTTGGTCGCGCCTAAACAAAGCCAAAACCCTAACTTTTGGCCGCTCCTAAACTGGGACATATTAAAGCCATACTGATCATACTTTCATGCCACTGGCTACCAAACGAAAGGTTGCAATAATCAACGGCTACCTTCCTCTTAATATGCAAAATCTCGACCGTTGAAGGTCACCACCGAGCCGGCAAGTCTCCCAAGCTCAACTTTCCAGACAACAAAAACATGCTACATGTTTTCCATGAAAACACTCGAGACATCAACACATGTCACAAACTGGGGGATGCTCATTGGGTATTGGTTTGGCGGTTTACGGCGTGCGGCGTACACTACGCTCGTTATTAGAAAGTGTCATACGGATGAGGCGGTTAGTAAATACAGCGAGTAATGGCGAAACGCTTTCTTTTATGGAACATCAATTCCAAGCGTTACTGGTTACCACCTCTTCCCATTTACTCACCCGTTATCCATTTCTTAATGAGACCAGAGTACGTTTCACTTCGACTTGTATAATTAGGCATTACCTATTTCCACCGAACAACAAGTTCTGGTCAGGAGCATACAACAATCAGAAAACGTTTGCTAGATTTTCCATCTGTTAGCTTCACACTTTCTCATACAAGTCACAAAACAAATACTCTTCCAGAATCAACTATTCTGGTCTCAACACTCTCTTTGCTTCCCTCCCCAAAACCAACCCTTCTCCTCCACTTTATGACCGAAGCAAGTCTGAAACGGCCATTTCTTGGTTTAGGAAGGACTTGTACAGATTGATCTCTTGAATCTAAAGTACTCCTTTGCAGTACATTGTTTAGGGTTTAGATTTTTTTCTCATCCACATCACATGAAATTACCGAAACCAGCAGAAATTGTTTTCACCCTCAAACACCTACATACCTCAGCAGTCTTTTGAGCAAGTTTAAGTTTCCTTGCCAATCGATTTGATCTTCATTGAAGTTTGTTGGCGTGCCTCATTTTATGTTTGTACTTGTAACATCTTGATAGTTCATGACCCTTCTGAGAACAAAATGAGCACGTCAAACTTGGATAGTATTCAGGCATCTGTGGTATGAAAGTAGCTAGACACATAGTAGATCCTGAAACATTACAACCAGAGTTTCCAAAGGATGGGTCAATTGATTCTTCCAGCTTGATTGGATTCTCTTCTTCACCGAAACCATCAAGGTTGATATATGTATTGCTACAATTATCAAAATCAATGTTTTCATATAGAAGGCCAACACTTGATTTCCTATCTTCATCAGAATCATAGATCTCAGACATCTCATCAAGTGTTACAGCAAGACCTTTGTTCCCAGTGTATTTTCTATGATTTGGGAACTCGTTTGCAAAATGACCAAAACCTTTACACTTAAAGCACTGTGGCATATCCTCGTCATCAACCTCGTCAGCATCCCTGTTTTTTAGGAGGAACGCGATTGTGAGGTTTATCTGACGACCTAGGTTTGTCTCTTGAAAACCGTTTAATTCTCTTCAATATAAGATCCCTAAAATGTCTTGTGATCAAGGAGACTGATTTGTCAAGATCTTCATCCGAAAAATCACCCTCAGACTGATCATCCTCAGAGACATAAACACTTTTACTTTTATCAAGTAACTTAGTGTTCTTCTGTGCTTTAAAGGTAACATCCTTTCCGATTTTGGATGTATGCTCATGATCAAAGATATTTAGCTTTCCAACCAATGTATCTATGGAAAGATAATCAAGGTTATTTCCCTCGACAATTGCATGCTTCTTAGACTCGTATCTAGATGGCAGCGATTTGAGAATTTTCATCACAATGTCCTTTTCAGGAATAGTTTTACCCAAATCAAAAGATACATAAACAATTTCAGTCACTTTGTGATTAAACTCATCAAATGTATCTTCATCTTCCATACGAAGGTTCTCCCAATCGGAATTAACGTTTTGAAGCCTAGATTCCTTTTCACTGGAGTTTCCTTCAAATACGGTTTCTAAGATATCCCAAGCATCTTTAGACCTAGTGCAATTTGACACATGGTGCTGAAGATTTGGGGTAATGGCATGTATGATGGCATTCAAATGTTTACATCTCCAACTGCCACAACGGGAGCATCATAGCCATTAACAACTTATACCCATGATTGAAAATCACGCGCTTGAAGAAAATCTCGCATAGAAATTTTCCACCATAAGTAATTAGAGCCATCGAAGACTGGTGGTACGTTAATAGAGATAGCACCTCTGTCCATAGAGTCAGATCGCTACAAATACAGACTTGTAAGGTATTGAACGTGTTTACCTGCTCTGATACCAATTGAAAAAGCGGGGGTCTAACAACACCACCCAATATTTTGCTTAGCAATCTGTATGGACAAACTCGAATATACTTTTAAGAAAATCAACAAGGCTCAATCAATTAAAAGTACATAAACGAGTTTATATCTCTCTCTCTTGATTTGATTTCCTCAAACAGGAACTGCGAGTACTAATCAAATACAAGGAATAACTTGGATGGTACCAAAGACCAATATCCAAGGATCAATCAATGACAATCAACAACCAAAGGTTGGATTACTCTAATTGATGATATAATGCACAACCTGTATTATTTCAGTTATAAAAATAAAACAATATAATATGGAAACTGAAATAACACAGACACCAGAAATTTTGTTAACGAGGAAACCGCAAATGCAGAAAAACCCTGGGACCTAGTCCAGATTGAACACACACTGTATTAAGACGCTACATACACTAGCCTACTCCAAGATAACTTCGGACTGGACTGTAGTTGAACCCCAATCAGTCTCCCACTGATCCAAGGTACAGTTGTACTCCCCACGCCTCTGATCCCAGCAGGATACTGCGCACTTGATTCCCTTAGCTGATCTCACCCACAACTAAGAGTTTTTACGTCCCAAAATCGCAGGCTTTGGCAATAAACAAATCTGTCTCACACAGACAAGTCTATCAAAGGATAAATCTATCTCCCACAGAAAAACCTTAAAGTTTTTGTTCCGTATTTTGATAATAATCAAGGTGAACATGAACCAATTGATAATCCGGTCTTATATTCCCGAAGAACATCCTAGAGTTATCAATCACCTCACAACATTATTAATCGCATGGTAGCGAAACAAGATTTTGCGGAATCACAAACAATGAGACGAAGATGTTTGTGATTACTTTTTATATCTTGCCTATCGGAGATATCAATCTCAAGCCAATCAATCCTATTGTACTCGTACGATAGAAGATGCAAGATCAGATCACACAACTACGATAAAAGTAGTATCGGTCTGGCTCCACAATCCCAATGAAGTATTTAAGTCGTTAACCTGGTTTTAGAAGAAGAAAACCAAAGGTTAAAGGAGAAACGACTCTAGAAAGCAAACTAGTATCACACGTGAAGTGTGGGGATTAGTTTTGCACAATACTAGATGTCTCCTTTATATAGTCTTTCAAATCAGGTTTTCGCCTTGGTCACAAAGCAAACAATATTCACCGTTAGATGAAAACCTGATTTAGATTCAATCTAATATTTCTCAACCGTTAGATCGAAAACTTAGCTTGTTATACACAAATGAAATGCACGCTTCTAGGTTTGTTAACCGTACCCAAAAGTGTACATTGTTGGTTCAACAATAGTTAACCAAAAGGTTAGCCATATGAGCATTTCATACCAACCATATTCTTCTTCACCATAACTAGTTCAAATGACTTCAAATGAACTAGTTAGAGAGTTGTTCAATTGCAAGGAAATATTATGTACTACACAAGACACAATTGAAGCAAAGATGATTTGATTCACTCGAATCGGTTCATGAACTTTATAGCCACGGTTTGCAAATTGCATTCGTTAGTCTTTATAAGTTTAAGTTCAGAAATCAACTTCAGATATATAACCTTCTTAAGTTCGCACACTAGGTTCGCGGAATTAAGCAACCGGGTAGAGTTTACAAACTCCAGCAGAAAATCTCGGCAAAGACTTTCCGCCGGTTCGCGGAAGGGTACTCACGCAACAAGTTTGTCAACTCCAGCAGAATTTCTCGGGATAACAAGTTCGGAAGTTCGCGGACTGAGTTCGGGGACTTGGCAACAAGCCATTCTTCCAGTTTCTCTTGATCAACAAAGTTCGCAAACTTTGGTTCAAGGTATAGGACTTATGCACATATGTGTTTCCACAACAATACTTATGTCCATCATTGGTTATGTAATCTAAACTCCCATTCCAACCATTGAAACATTCTTAGAGGACGTTATATAGTTGTTACACCATTTCTCGTCAAAGCAATTTTCAAAGTGATTGAAACATATCATGACTTTCGTCACTAGGTAAAGATAAACATGGTCGAAGTGAAACGCTTACTAACACATATTTCGAGATATAGATAGGCGAGATATACTCGGCTCGAAATACCAAATGTTTATAATCTAAGTCTATATATAGCATACGACTTTTTGTCTCAAGAAGTAGGAGATAGAATAGATAGACTTTTGAGTGACAGATAAGTTCAAGTCTTCACATAACTTTTTGTTGACAAGTTCCACCGGTTCCTTGAGTAGTTCTTCTTCTTGTATGATGAATCGCCATGAAGTCCTTGAGCTCAACTACACTTTCTATCCTAGTCCGAGACTTAGCTACAGTAGACTAGAAATCAAGACTTATAGTTTTGATTACTAACATTGACAAACATGCTTGAGATAGCAACACATGCGAGTTCGACCGAGCAATGCTCTAACAGTCTTATGCATAAGAAATTATGCACTTGCATAAAAAGGATGCATAAGACATTATGCAGCTAAAACAAAATAATGTATAATGTCTTATGCATCTAAACAGAACTTATGCATAACCAGAAAAGTGAAAACAATAATGCATAATATATTATGAAGCCAACATAAATAATGCATGAGACATTATGCACTTATATAAAAAGGATGCATTATTAGAAAAATTACCATTTTCAGCATTGATAGCGGTTGCAGCCATGAGGTGGTAGGCTCTAAAACCTACAATAATAATACTGCAAGTGCACAATGTCTAACTAGTAGAAAAATGGCAAGTACAGGTCGTTCCCACGAGGAGTGTGAAATACTCTACCAACTAATACCAAAAGCTAAATAATCAACAAGATAATGTTTTAAGAATTTTCAGAAATTCGGAACAAAATAAAATAATAATAATTCAGACAATAAACAAAATGGTAACAGGTTGCTAGGGTTTTCGATCTCCACCAATTCAATCATATAAAACTCTACTAATCTCTATTTATCACTCAAGACAAATTTCGAAATCAATCTCATGTCTCGTAAGATGGTATATTAAATTCTAAAATATAGTTGTAATTTCTTTCGCTTCATGAGTAGTGATTCTAAAGCATTACATATCAATCCTAAAGCATATTACGTCAAGGGATTTAACCAAAGAACGAAATATCAATTGAAAAGCATAAATAATCAAGAAAATCACATAAACGATTAAACACCAAGCTATATGGAGAGAAATCACTAATCAATGAATCATTATTAGAAATATCATCGTAGAGTTTATATAAATAAATTGGTTTCAATCTAAACCCTAACAAATAACTTAGCAAATCATGATAAATAAAACTCAAGACACCAAACCCTTGTCGCCTCTTCTCCGTCCAACGGCACTGCGGCCGGCCTCCCTCTTTTGTTCTTCTCTGTTCCCTTATATCTCTTCCAGCGAACAAGTCACAGAAATAAGACCTAGTAGAAATCTGTCAAGGCCCAGTCCAACACCGGCTTTAGACCACGTCCAAATTCTTTCCAAAATCTGGTCACCAACCAATCTGTTCGTCCCTGACCAGCTAGAACATCTTGCTTCACCGTACAGCAGCTTAGTCATTTCAAAACGCGTCTAATTATTATCACCTGCATTAGCACCTAGATTTGCTGCTGCCTTTCCATTCAAGTGCCTGGAAGTTCAAGTACACACCAACCATCACAAACATCAATAACCAACAAATTCCATTGATACACAGAGAACAAACCCCGCCGGAATCGAGCTGGCCATCAACCACACAACCATTACTTGTTGTAACTGCTCTTCTTTGCATCTGCAATTCGTCTTCAATTAGCTCGCAAAACTCATTTACATAGAACCCAATACCACCAGCAGATCCACTCCATCACCTCCTGTGTCTATTGACCAACCAATTCTCGTGGCCACCACTGTCCACCATTTTCCTGCAACTCTTCCAGCCATGACAACCATCTCAGTTCCATGACCTTTGTAACTCCAGTCACAACATCACATTTACCATCTGCAGTAATCTCTCCACTGCCAACTGCCCATTTCAAATCTCAGTAAAGAATCCTTCTTGCATTGCTCATACTTCCATCGCAGGTAGCGCCGAACACCATTTTTCTTCGCCACTGGAGAATACAGCTCAACACTCAAACTTCCCAGAAAAGGCAGCACCCAGTGCTCTTATCTCGACACTAAATCAAGTTCGCAGCACCATTTCCTTTCTGTTTTCAGCCCGTCCAACTCTTGGCACCTTCGGTCGAGACCATTTAGCATAGCACCTTCTTTCTCATGTCCGGGGAAGCATTTATCACTGCCTGAAATTTCATCTTGCCTTCCGTTTGCAGACCTGCATATCTTTCTGCATCTCCGCTGCCTTGAGTCCGTATGTTCACAACTCCATTCTTCTTCTTACTGACTATTCTCCAAGGCTTCACCGATGAAACCCATCTTGACTGCTTCATTCTCTTCTGCTCTCAGCCATGAAGAACAACCAACTCCAATACCTAGCTTTGCCTCCTTCAATATCGAAGTACACCACACAAAACCATTGTTGTTGCTGCTAACCATTTCTCCCAGTCGTCTGCGACAGCTTAACACCGACTACCACCACACTTTCTTTTCCATTCTGTCCATCTGCTACAGAACCCATACATCGATTGCATCCATAATTTCTCCATCTCGAGCTCAGTATTCTTCTATTAGTTCTCACAGATAGCTACCGTATGAGACATAGTTTCGGACAACATCTAATCTTCCCACTGCGATCGATCCATGCCATTAAGCTGCTTCGATGGAACCACATAACTTAATTACCACTGAATTGTTGTTCACCTTTCTCTTGTAAGAAGATTAGCTTCTTGAGACTTTCATCTGGCTGATGAGAAACGAGATGGTGGACACTATCAGACTAGGAGTTTTAGTATAATTGTTCTTCCTTGAAAACCAAGGAGAGACCAGGAGATATTTATATTTATGTGTACACAGAATATCTTACAGGAATATCTTACAGGATCACATATTTGAGGAAAGCCTAAATACTCACTACACTAGTTTCCTTATCTTACAGGATTCTCATAACTACCTATAATCTTAGGATATCTTCGGTGTCGTCATAGTATCCTTGACACGCCCCCTCAAGCGAAAGTCGGTGACAACAAGATTGAGCTTGTCTCGTAGAAGTGTAAAACGTGGAGTAAAAAGTCCCTTGGTTAGAATATCTGCAATCTGGTCTTGGGACGAAATAATACGTACAAGGAGTTCTTTCTTAGAAACCATGTCGCGTACAAAATGGAAATCGATCTCAACATGTCGACTGCGAGTATGGAAGACCGGGTTTGCAGTTAAATATGTAGCTCCTATGTTGTCACACCATAGAGTAGGAGGAGATGTCAAAGGAATGTTGAGCTCACGAAACAATGATCTGAGCCACACCACTTCAGTTGTTGCATTGGCAATGGCTCGATATTCAGATTCTGTGCTTGATCGAGAGACTGTAGGCTGTTTCTTCGAGATCCAAGAGATAAGATTGTTGCCATAGTAAATAGCATATCCCCCTGTTGATTTTCGATCATCCAAAGAGCCTCCCCAATCCGCATCTGTAAATATGGATAATAGCGGTGGAGAATGATGATAAAACTGTAACCCATGGGTGAGTGTATGTTTTAAATATCGCAATATTCTTTTAACCAAAGCCCAATGTTCGGTAGATGGATTATGCATGAATTGACATGCCTTATTGACCACAAAGGCAATGTCTGGTCGTGTGAGTGTCACATACTGAAGTGCACTCACAGTGCTACGATACATGAAAGGATCCTGGAATGGTTCCCCTGAGTGTTTTGTGAGCCGTGTGTGTGCAGCAATCGGAGAAGAAATAGGCTTAGCATCTTTCATGTTTGTACGTGTCAGGAGGTCAGCAATATATTTTTGTTGAGAAATCACCAAACCCTGTGAATTTGTCGTAGCTTCCAGACCTAGAAAATACTTGAAAACACCCATATCTTTGATTGCAAACTCACCACCAATTAACGAGATTATTCGAGAAACCGCAGCAGAGTTATTACCTGTAACCAGTAAGTCATCAACATAGACCAAGAGATAGACAACCACCTGGTGTGTCCTATATATGAACAAAGAAGGATCAGTTTTAGACCCTTGAAAACCAATGGTGAGGAGAAACTGATGGAGTCGAGTGTACCAGGCCCTAGGAGATTGTTTTAATCCATAGATGGATTTTCTTAGTTTACACACATGTGTAGGATGTGATGAATCGATAAACCCTGGTGGCTGGAGCATATAAACTTCATCATCCAGATGTCCATTGAGAAAAGCGTTGTTGACGTCGAGTTGTCTAATCACCCAGTTATTAGACACAGCAAGTGCGATAATCGTTCTCAAGGTTGCAAAATTTATCACTGGGCTAAACGTGGTCGTGTAATCAACTCCATATTGCTGGTTAAATCCCTTCGCAACTAGCCTGGCTTTGTGACGAGCTATGGTGCCATCAGGATTATGATTTAAGGTGAAAATCCACTTGTTGCCAAGGACGTTCATAGAAGGAAGGCGAGGAACTAAAATCCAGGTTCCCTGTTGAAGCAATGCATTCAATTCATCAAGCATTGCCTTTCTCCATGCGACGTATTTAAACGCCTGGGAGGCACATGTAGGCACCATCTCAGTTGGCGTAACTGCGGTAGAAAGGGCCAGTGGATACCGAGTCGCAGCAAAGACCTTCTTTTTAAATATCCCAGATTTGGATCGTGTGTGCATCCCCCGAGTAGGAGAAGATGTTGCAGAGACAGGAACTGTAGGATGGACAACATCCAGTGGGGGATCAGCATCAGATGTTGGTGGTAATGCAGAGCCTATGCTGGATGTGGGAGATGATTGTGGAACTGGAGACGGTGGTATGTCATCCACAGTGTCAACAACAGGTGCAACATCAGTGGGATGTTGATGGACAACCAAAGAGGGGAGCTGCACAGAAGTTACTGGCAGTGATGTAAGTGGAGAGACTGTAGTGTCTGCAAAAAGGAAGACAGACTCGTTAAATACAACATGTCGAGCAATAAAAATTCGTCTTTGAGTTGGTTCATAACACTTGTAACCATGGTGCCGTGAACTATATCCCAGAAATATACACCGAATGGATCGATAGTTAATCTTGTGTTTATTATACGGACGTAGGTAGGGGTAACATGCGCAGCCAAACACTTTGAGAAACTTGTAATCCGGTGCTCGTTGAAACAAGACTTCAAATGGTGATAAATTGCGCAGTGAAGGAGTGGGTAATCTGTTGATGAGGAATACAGCAGCTTCGAAGGCATGATCCCAGAAGTGAGTTGGAGTATGAGAGTGATCCATAAGTGTGAGCCCTGTATCAACCACATGCCGGTGTTTTCTTTCCACCGCACCATTTTGTTCGTGTGTATGAGGACACGACACACGATGAGCAATGCCAAACCGAATAAAGTATTGTTCTAGTTTTTGAAATTCACCTCCCCAATCAGATTGGACTGATTTTATAGTGCGAGAGAACATGTTTTCAACCATTGCCTTAAACTTCTCGAAAATACGAAACACATCTGATTTAAAAGTGATCGGATAAATCCAAGAATATTTCGAGAAATCATCCATAAATAAGACATAGTATTTGGAGCCAGATGTTGATATAGTAGGTGAAGGACCCCAAACATCTGTAAAAATTAAATCTAGAGGAGCTTGAGAGATTGAGTGAGTCATTCTTAGTGTTTGTCGATGACTCTTACCCAATTGACAAGCTTCACAGAATGAAGAACTCCTATTGTTACTCACAGGTAACTTATTCTTATTTAAAACTATTTGAACAATATTATGTGCTGGATGTCCCAGCCTATGATGCCATACTTGTTGTGTTGTTTTCTCCCCAATTCCAATGAAAGCCTTCCTCGTTTTATTAGGTATAGTTGAAGGAAGGTGGTATAATCCATCTTTACTCTTGCCGACTAGAAGAACTTTCCCCGACATACGTTCCTTGATATAGAAAACATCAGGATGAAATTCAAAATAAGCATCATTGTCTCTGGTAAATTGTTGGACTGATAATAAATTTTTCTTAACTGTAGGAACATGAAGTATATTACGCAATGTAAAAGTACGAGAACGTGTATCTAAACAAGAAGACCCAATATGAGTTATTGGCAAACCTGATCCATTGCCAATAGTGACAACATCATTGCCGTTGTATTCAGCACAGTTTTGTATGTTTCTCACATCATGAGTAACGTGATGAGTTGCTCCTGAATCAGGATACCAAGATGGATCCGCATAGTTATATCCAGGAACATGAGCTGCGACATTTGCAATAGCCTGCTCAGCACGATGGCTTCCTTCATTATAGCGGCTGTAACAATTGATGGCAGAATGACCATATCGGTTACAGATCTGACATACAGTGGGAGTATATGCGTTAGAACTATAACCAGTGTGGTTGTTGAAGCCACCACGACCACGTCCACGACCACGGCCACGAGGATTGAAGCCTCCACCTCGATTAGTCATCGGCTGTTGTTGACTGCGATTCTGATTTGGAGCAGCAGAGAATGAGTGTCGCTAGGAATTGTTGATGGAAGGAGCAGCGAGTTCAGTAACATGTTGATCAGCTAAAAGGATTTCATGGCTAAGCAAGTATCCTTGGAGATCAGCAAACAACACAGGTTCAGAACGTATAGTCATAGCAGTAACAAAAGGGGCATATTCAGGACCTAGTCCATTCAAAGCATATAAGACAAGTTGTGAGTCTGAGATTGGCTGAGAAATAGCAGCTAAACTATCAGCATAAAATTTCATTTTTGTAAGGTAGTCCAAGATATTGAGGGCTCCTTTCTTAGTGTTTACCAACTGCAGCTGGAGCTGCATCATTCTAGCTTGAGATTGTGAAGCAAAGATCCGTTCCAGTCTTTCCCACGCCTCTTGAGAGGTTGTGACTCCAAGCATCTGAGTGTGCACACTTTGTGATAAAGAAGATAAAATTCCACTAAGCAACAATTGGTCTTTTTGCTGCCATGTTAAAAAGGCTGGATTGGGGCTTTCGATGGTCTCCTATGAGTCTGGTACGTGTAGCATAACAGTTGGAGGTGGTTGTGGATACGTTCCATCGAGAAATCATGTGTAGCCATGGCCACGAACGAACGCCATCATCTGTGATTTCCATAGCAGGTGGTTGGTATCATCCAGCTTAATGGTGAGTACATGATTAAAATTGAAGGAAGAAGCCATTTGTAGGTAAAAAAAAAAATTGTATAAGAAAACTGATAACCACAGGCTATCTTGATACCATATCAGACTAGGAGTTTTAGTATAATTGTTCTTCCTTGAAAACCAAGGAGAGACCAGGAGATATTTATATTTATGTGTACACAGAATATCTTACAGGAATATCTTACAGGATCACATATTTGAGGAAAGCCTAAATACTCATTACACTAGTTTCCTTATCTTACAGGATTCTCATAACTACCTATAATCTTAGGATATCTTCGGTGTCGTCATAGTATCCTTGACAGACATGTGACACCACTTTCTTGTCCACGCCCACTAGTGGGCTCATGATATAACAAAGAAAAGCTATTCTTTGTTTCTTTTTGACAGTAAAATGGTTGTGGTGATAAATAGGTAGCCTAACATCCCCCTTTGTCTCAGGTCGGCACAGTGCGTAACTATTATGGTTGCTGATACATGGAAATACCAGGCTAACCATTTTGGTTGATGATATATAGAAATATCAGGCCAACTCCATTTCGTCATCGTGGTTGCTGATATATAGAAATACCAGGCCAACCCGGCTGCTGATACATGGAAATACCAGGCCAGCATAGTAAGTGCTGCTGATATATAGAAATACCAGGCAAGCATAATAAGTGCTGCTAATATATAGAAATACCAGGCCAGCATATTTGATCATTGTGGTTGATGATACATGGAAATACCAGGCCAACCACATTTCATCATTGTGGTTGCTGATATATGGAAGTACCAGACCAACCACATTTTGCCACTTTCGTCGCAAACACCATTAAGTCTCACATTTTGCTGTTTATTCGCTGGATGATCGAATTCACTTGTACTTTATACAAAAGCACTAAAATAGTATTAGTAAATAAAATATTATATCCTAGTTAATATAAATATGGGTATAAAATGTAGCATTTACATGCTTATCAACACCCCCACACTTATATTTTGCTAGTCTTCGAGCAAAACAGAGATATTATGCAATTGATTTTTTTTTTAATTCCTAAAAAAAATAAAAATCTACAAAAATATGGATAATTACCCACTCCCCCACACTTAAACATTACATTGTCCTCAATGTAATTGACTCATTCAACGTAGAAATTAAGATGGGAAATGCAAAAAAAAAATAAAAAAAATAAAAAATAAGAGATAGAGTAGAGAGAACAAATCTGATGGGTTGACTCCCATGAAGCGAAAGGTATATGTTTCCTTGCTTTCAGTAGCGCGTAATTTCACACAAAATGAGGTTGATACCCCAAAGTAAGTTGCGAATCATATATATAAAGCATGAAGAGTTGGGGATCAATCCAACTAATCCGATTAGTCGAAAACATGAACCTGCAGTAAGAAAGACTAGTACCCAGAGAGCTAAAACTTAATTCAATCTTATTCAAAACATAATTCGAACCTTGAATATGAAGTAAATCAGGTTCGCAGATGATTAGTAAAGATTGTCTAAAGAATTGAACAGTTGTTTTACTCCCTAAATCTGGTTCTAAGTCAGCGGAAATAACTTCCACGACTGATATTGGTTCAAATTCAGCTAAGTCGGGCACACGATCATATGTTGGTTCAAAATCACTCGTTGAACAAGGCCTCAATGGAGTGATAATATCACGACTAATAGACCGATTCTCATCCACAACAGTTTCATTATCAAGATGAGAAAAATAAGACCCTGATAGGTCAGGCAATGGATTAATGTTCAAAGTCGGAGCTTTCTCGACTGATGAAACTAGTCGAGACTCGGGAAAAACTAGAGGTTCTAGTCTGGGCTTCCATTTATTAGTGTCTAGCAGTGGTGTGGAGTCTAATAAGGCATTGACTTCACAAATTACACTATCATCATCAAAATCATACCCAAACTGAGCTAAGCAAACCTCTAATGGATCTTCCGAGTGGCTCTTGCAAAATCCCTGCGAGTGCATTGTCCTTTTTCGCCCACAGCACTTCAGGCTAAGGTACCTAAAAAAAATCAAATAAAATGTGTAAAAGGAACCAAAAGAAATCTAAAAGAAAACAAAATAAAATTATGTACAAAAAGATATCGATCAGAGAGTATTTTGCAACCACTCCCCGGCAACGGCGCCAAAAACTTGGTAGGCTCTAAAACCTGCAATAATAATACTGCAAGTGCACAGTGTCTAACTAGTAGAAAAATGGCAAGTACAGGTCGTTCCCAAGAGGAGTGTGAAATACTCTACCAACTAATACCAAAAGCTAAGTAATCAACAAGATAATGTTTTAAGGATTTTCAGAAATTCGGAAAAAAATAAAATAATAATAATTCAAACAATAAACAAAATGGTAACAGGTTGCTAGGGTTTTCGATCTCCACCAATTCAATCATATAAAACTCTACTAATCTCTATTTATCACTCAAGACAAATTTCAAAATCAATCTCATGTCTCGGAAGATGGTATATTAAATTCTAAAATATAGTTTCTCCGCTGTAATTTCCTTCACTTCATGAGTAGTGATTCTAAAGCATTACATATCAATCCTAAAGCATATTACGTCAAGGGATTTAACCAAAGCACGAAATATCAATTGAAAAGCATAAATAATCAAGAAAATCACATAAACGATTAAACACCAAGCTACATGAAGAGAAATCACTAATCAATGAATCATTATTAGAAATATCATCGTAGAGTTTATATAAATAAATTGGTTTCAATCTAAACCCTAACAAATAACTTAGCAAATCATGATAAAGAAAACTCAAGACACCAAACCCTTGTCGCCTCTTCTCCGTCCAACGGCACTGCGGCCGGCCAAAGAAAAAATCTTGCTTCACCGTAAAACAACTTAGTCATTTCAAAACGCGTCTAATTATTATCACCTACATTAGCACCTAGATTTGTTGCTTCCTTTCCATTCAAGTGCCTGGAAGTTCAAGTACAAACCAACAATCACAAACATCAATAACCAATAAATTCCATTGATACACAGAGAACAAACCCCGCCGGAATCGAGCTGGCCATCAACCACACAATCATTACTTGTTGTAACTGTTCTTCTTTGCATCTGCAATTCGACTTCAATTAGCTCGCAAAACTCATTAACATAGAACCCAATACCACCAGCAGATCCACTCCATCACCTCCTGTGTCTATTGACCAACCAATTCTCGTGGCCACCACTGTCCACCATTTGCCTGCAACTCTTCCAGCCATGACAACCAGCTCAGTTCCATGACCTTTGTAACTCCATTCACAACATCACATTTACCATCTGCAGCAATCTCTCCACTGCCAACTGCCCACTTAAAATCTCAGTAAAGAATCCTTCTTGCATTGCTCATACTTCCATCGCAGGTAGAGCCGAGTGCTCTTATCTCGACACTAAATCAAGTTCGCAGCACCACTTTCTTTCTGTTTTCAGCCCGTCCAACTCTTGGCACCTTCGGTCGAGACCATTTAGCATAGCACCTTCTTTCTCATGTCCGGCCAAGCATTTATCACTGCCTGAAATTTCATCTCGCCTTCCGTTTGCAGACCTACATCTCTTTCTGCATCTCCGCTGCCTTGAGTCCGTATGTTCACAACTCCATTAACGTAACAGAAGCAGATCAAAAATAGGAGTGAAAAAATAAATCAAACAAAAAATCGAATAAAACAGAAGCAAACCTAAAAAATTGGTGTATCAACATCAGAACATGAAATCGAAACAAAAAGATTGAATCGAAAAGATCTACATTGATCGTAACAATTTCAGAACCTAGAAAAAAAAAATCAAAAACAAGCTTAAAAGATCTAAAAACCGATTCGAAAACTTAAATTAAACTTCGGAAACCTAAAATAATAGTTCCTAATCTTACATAAACTAAAACCTAGAATCGAATCAATATTAAACAAAAATCAGAATCAAGATTGGAATGTAGATCGAACGAACCTGAAGCTTGAATTTCAGAGTAAATTAAATCTCTCAATCAGCTCCTTCTGAATCTCTCAGCTATCAATCTCTCGAAACTGAATCTCAGAAACTGAAAGTGAGGCTAAAGCTTGAATTATCTTCGCTGAGTAAATTCAATCTCCCAAATCATCTCCTTCTTCAGCTCTCGATAATTGAATCTCTCAGCTCTAGCTGATATTCTATCTCCTTCTCCTTCTTAATTGCTCGCTGGTAGTCTATCTCCTTCTACTTCTCAATCGCTCATCTATAAATCTCTCTCTCGAAACTGAATTTCTCAAAGCTGAAACTGAAACTGTGAACTGAATTTTTGTTTGGTGAAGTTAAATTGGGAAATATAAAAAAAACGTAATTTTGAAAACTCTGGTTGACGGAATAATTTCCACAACCGGTTTGGGTGCGCATGTGATATTTCACGCGTGTGGGTTTTACAGTAGGAAAAAGTGTAAGGATGGGTCTCCCTGTAGTTTTCACAAATTAATAAGAATGAAATAAAGGGCTCGTAACAGATTACAACATTTTAACTAAATTTAAATTACTTCACTTCTGGCATTTCTATTCTCGGCAGAAAACCGGGTTAGTAATTTAAAGTAAAAAACATGCAAATAAATAAATAAAAATTGGTTGAATTCATCTCATCCTCCACTATTATAAAAAGATGTCCCACCCAACCTGAAAATTGCACTATCATGAATTACTTGACTGATTTTTCTAGAGTTTATAACAACCAGTGACACATTATTGAATAATTACTTAATAATAAGAACATCCTTGAGTTCTCCATCTTCCTGATGATAATCATCAATTTTCTTACAGTTTTCCTGTCGCAGCAAAACCTTGTCGATCTCTTCAAGTTGTAACATTTGGGTCTCTGGAACGTAGAAGTAGATGAAAAAACCCACTATTGCTGAAAACAAACACAACAAAAAGAGCATTTGTGCAACTGAAAGATAGCTCCCCAAGCTGTCGAAGAGCAAATCTTGCACAATCATCTTTGAACACCAGTAAGCAGTGTTGGCCATTGATGAACAAACAGTTTTATATTTCATTGGATATATCTCGGAGTTTATGATCCAAGGAACTGTTCCAATACCCAACGAATGGAAAATTATGTGCATTGCTAACGCCAACAATGCTAACAATCCCATACATGTTGCTCTTTCTTCATCGGTATTGTACCAAAAATCTCTATTCTCATCTCCAACACTACTGCTCCCAATACAGAGCAACCAAGATAATAACCCGAGAGATAATATTATTCCGGACATGCTAACAAGAAGAAGTCTTCGCCTCCGGAAACGATCAACTAGATTGGTACAGATTAATGTACCAACTAGAACAAGGGAAGATGTGATGAGAGGGATCTCCTTAGAGGACATCATACTTGTACCGTTTACTATTTTACTATTACACCGGTTGGTCGTTAAGCGAAATATCGTGTAGCTGTAATGCATGACCATGCTTATACCCACAAGTTGCTGAGCCACAAGAGAACCAAGACCAACTATGATTCTTCTAAAAGGAACTTCCTTAAGCAAAACATCCTGAGGTGTCAGTTCGTTTTCTTCTTGTGTTTCGGCTACTTCATCAACTTCTTCAACTAACGGTAACTCCATGGCTGTTACTTCTTTAAAAACTTCACAAGAAGATTGCCGCATCATCTTTAATGATACCTCCGCTTGTTGTTTGTAACCATTTCGATAGAGCCACCTAGGAGATTCAGGAAGCACTCCTGCTATGTAAACAATAATATGAATTATAGGAAGAACAGTGGCTTGCAGCCAATGCCATGTATGGATTTCCTGGGTGGTGGAGGAGCTTATACAATTGAGAAGATGATAAAGTACTTGCCCCCATCTGTTGGAGTATGTGGCGCGATGTAAACTACATATGTAGCTAGGATAGTAACACATGGAATAAGAGGAAGTACATGTGCTTGGGCATCTCCTTACATAGCACCGAGGTCTTCTAGATTAAAATCCCACACCTGCTGCAACAGATGTTTAAGTGGGGACAATATCGGTGCTATGTGGTCGGGCCCAGAAATAGAATCCAGCGGTCCGTGAAGATCCTAACACAATCTATAAGAAAACTATACTAACGAGGGCACCTATTTTGGGAGAAGGAGAAATTTCTGAGATGTAAATTGCCAGAAATATTAGAATTTGTGCTCCGCCAATACCTAGATACATTAATCCTATAATCTGCCAAGGCCAAACATCAGGAGAATACATTGCCAGGCAAATCCCCGAAAAAGGAAGGACGAAAAGGAATAGCACATCACTACAGAAAAGTAACGTTAATGGCTTAATATTTTGATAAGAACCGGACAACGATAAAACACCAGCAACAGCAGCTCCGAATTCCATTAAAATCAGCCAATTGATCTCTAGTTCCCGTATGTATGTCCATGGAGATCTTTTAACCTCCTCTGGAGCATAAACAGTTGCACAAATTATTGTTCAATAATAGCCGAAGAGGAGCGCAGGTATACCAGCTGCACAGACCACGAATTGAAATCTTTTCGTATTCATGGTCTGATCCCGATGATGACAATGACCGCTGTGCAAACAAGATTGACCTTGATGGTAATCCTCTAGCTTGCGTTGAATATATAGCACTTGCTACAATATATGTTGGCCTCCAGATGCTCAGGAATCCCACATCTAATCTAATTAGTTCTTTGATTCACTTTCAACCACTTAAACGAGATTTATAGTTGTATTTTTTTGTACAGTTTGAGCACACACAAAAAGGGATTCAGCATTATCCCATGCTAATTAGTAGGAAGCAGGGGCCTATTTTCCATTCAGCTCAGACTCTTTGTCAAAAACTGTCAATTCGTATTGGAGTTTAATACTACTAAAGTGTCTTTAATGGCCAGACTTTTAAACTGAATGAGGTGATTCGGGACATCAAGATTGATACTTTCAGCTGGGTAAAGGGTCTGGATTAATGCTTCAAAGGAGTCAATACTTCACTTGTTCTCGTTGAGTGGAAAAATTTCTTTGTAACACCACATTAATTCTCTGTTTCAAATTGAGCCTGCGTGCCTTGGGTTATTTTTTGTTTTTCCCGTCGGCATGTCTGTTGAGCTTGTCTAGCCTTTTTTGGCCGGTGGGTTTGGTTATTCTTTCATTCTCTCGATCTAATTCATTACTTAATTTGCCGAGCAAAAAAGTCTAATAATACTAAAGTGTCGGTAACTTTGCCGAGCAAAATATCAGCATGGCCCAGATGACCCCACATCCCCTGCAGCTGGGAGAAAAAAACGGAAAATGATTAGGAACATCTCCAGCCGAATATTTAATCCTTTTGATAAGCCACCGAGGGTTTATCCCGACTCAAAATCCGCCTGAAACAAATTTCTGGTGGGGCCCGAAACCCACACCCCTATTGTTTCCGGTGGTCTGAGGGGCTGTGAGAGTTAGGACGCTGTGCGGGATGAAGAATCGGTGGCTGTATATCTCCCGAAAAAAAAAACAAAAAAAAACTCGGATTTTCTCCACTGAAAAGAAGTCAAAGTCTAAAACTCTCTGCAACTTCACTGATGGCGGACCCAAATTCACCAAACCGCACCACTCAAACAAACCACAATTGAATCATACATGCGAAGTACGACGCTTAGTTACCATTGCGGATGTATTCACAAGTGACGCTGTCTTGTCCTCTTTTTTGGGATGACACCACTTTTGGAGCTAACCTATGGCATAGATGTAGTTGTCCACCAGATTATCTAGCTCCCAAGCTTAATGGTAAACTATTCAAATTTCGGCCTTTTTAGTCTTTGGTTGCCCTTCCTTGAATTTTTTTCTTCCTTTTAATCTTCATGCTGTAGTCATGAAGAATTTTGCCAAGTACTCTTTTGGAAAACTTCCAGTCGAATAAGATGGCCATTTTTAACTTTCAAAGTGGTCTCACAATAATACACTCTACTACTGTTGATATGGTTAAGAGATTTTCTTGATGAGCAGCATCGAAAAATGCAATGGAGCGAAAGACCATAATTTACCAATTAAATGTCAATGATATACAGAAGACCGCGGCGAACTCCATGATTGGATATTCATTTGATGAAAATTATGTTAAAATTTATGGGAACGAGAAGTACGGTGCGCAAGTGGAGTTACAAACCTTATGAATTTCCAATTGTCCATAGTAATAATGCATGCAGGTCCAAGTCGGTTTAAATATTTTATACTACTCTCTCTGTACCTGTTATATCGGCGGAATGTGACATTTTCTTTGTACCATTAGATAGACGGAGTGACAATTTTAAGATGATTTTTATCCATTTTACCCCTATTTATGTTGCTTGGTTATCTCACATTTAAATTTATGTTCTAACACAGGGAATATAATAAGAAGTAAAACAGAAAAAGCCATGAATATTTATGAAATCAAAAATTATTAATCTAAGAGATTTGATCCCTTCACCTATATATGTGGTAGGGAGGGAGTAATAATCTAATCTTGAAATTGTCAAGATTTCAAAAGACTGAGCTAGGCGTAATTAATTTGAATTTATCACAAGTATATTACGTTCTTATATATTATTATATTAGCAAGATAGGGGTGAAAACAATGTGACAAATTCTTTATAAAACTTCATTCTTCTAGAAATGCGATAATCTTAGTTTGTTCATTTTAATTACAAAAATTCCAGTTCAGCGAAGACTTTAAACTACTACTATCAAGTTAACAAAAGCCAAGTATCAATATGCCGACATTAGCATGAATATATATATATTACTCCAGGCAAAAAAATCAAAGATTACAATCTTTTCGTGGGGACGATGACTATTGCTTTTGTTTGTCCTTAATCAAACTCTTGGAAGAATTAATTATCCCTAATTAATTTCAGACATGTAAACACATCACCTGAGTCATATCTCTCCGTATCTCGGATCTCTGTTTGGACTTATCAAGCACCTACACTTTTGGTGAAAATTAGATACTGTTAATATGCTTCTACGTTGATGAAGTCTATAGGATGCAAGGGAGCTTTCAAGATTAGAATGTAACCAGAAGTATGCAACGAATAGAAAAGAAAACAATGAAAGATTGGGTTGAACTCGTACTAAACGGCTGCAGGATGCAGGCAATTTTCTCTTGCCTTGTTTTGTGTTACTTGGCTAGCTGTTCTTTGAGTTTTGGCTTGTTAGCTCGCTCTTTTCTGTGTTGCTTTGTTACATGTGTGTTGTTTCTCTTTTTTCTTTTTATCAATAATATTTTAACGTTTTATTAAAAATAAATAAAACTTCTATTGTGATTTTATCAACAAATATTTCAGCCTCTTCTTTTATTATGCACAAAATTGGTTAAAAAGACCAAAATCAACAATTCCTGGATAAAAAGGACATTTAGATTTTGATACTATTTAAATGGACAAAAATGTAAAAATATTCAGGATGTAAACAGTTTCATCCTACCCATTTTTAAATTTTTTTCTTATTTTTAATTTACATCAGGATGCATCCAGTTTCATCCTTCCTATTTTTTAAGTTCAAGTCAGAATGAATCCAGTTTCATCCTTGTTATTTTGTTGGTATCCATTTCACCCATAATAATTTTTCTGTCCATTAAACATGTTTTAAAAATATTTGGACAAATAACCAATTTTCCGTTTACTATAGAACCATCAAAATTATCAAATTTAATTACAAAGCAAACTCCACTGAACATCAATAACAGATAAACTAGCAAGCATCTACAACTAACGCTACGTTGTCACACCAGAGACTAGAGAGAAATGGAGAGAGATTGTTCGAAGAATCCGAAGATTTCAAACTCACACAAAAAGATGCTTCAAGAAGCCATTAATTAAGTATTGTTTTAAGAACAGGAGCCAGCAGGGTGATGCAACATGGTTGAGTTGAGTCTTGACAGCTAAGAAGCACCACCTGACCACCTTACATATGTAGGTGGATGCGGGTTACTGCCTAAATGAGCTAAAAAAACGGGAGTGGAGGATCTAGTAATTATAGCATGAAAGGCTAGCTAGCCTCTTGATGATAATGCTACATAGTATATACATGTCAGAAAGCCAAATAAAGTAGTGATGAGCTTCATCCATGTAACGGCGACATGAAGATGAACTAAACTCGAGTCGGATACTAATTCTTCATTATTTTCGCTTGATCCCTTAAACAACTGAACGCAGACTCTTAACAAGATCCGTCACTGTTATACAATGTTCAGCATTCATCTGCACAAAATAAGACTGTGTTTTAACTCATGAACCATATGATTGCAACTCTGCACTAACGTACATATTAAGCTGTATCTAAAATATTAAAGAATAGAAACCTGTGCCGTTAAGGTTATAGCAAGAGATGAATTATCAAATGGTATGGCATTTGAACTGATAATAGAGAGATGAAGTTTCTCAATCTGTGAAAGTATTTTAACAAACACTCCGTTTCTTTTTTGACAGTGAATTCTTATCAAAACAGTCTTGTGCGAAGCACTTGCTTCAATCTCAGGTAATGGTTCACCATATGTGGATCCAGCGACGGAATTTTCACTCGAGGAAGATGAGTCAATATCATCAGCAAAAATTTGAGTTTTCTTCATAAAGATTACTGATTCTAATGTTTTCTTTGTAGTTTGCTCCTCGAGTAGTTTCACTTTTTCTTGAAGCTGTTTTATGTACTTTATAGCATCCCCAAGAACTGAAGCCTTGTCCATCTGTGAGATAAGACGTACATAGATGAACGACTGAAGGAAATTACGCATCATGCGCGTGAATTGCTAACTTTATGTCATGAGTGTACTGAAAAGATAGGGTACCTTTTTTAAGCCTGGAACTACAGCAGACAAAGCTATAAACCTCTGGTTAAGCTTCTCTCTTCTCTTCCTCTCCGCCATTACATGATCTTTATTAGCACAAGACTTTTCATTATCTTCCGTAGCAGCAGTACTAGTCTTCTTTTTCCCTTGCTGTTCGGATGCAGAGTTCACGTTCATGTAAGAAACATCAGATGGGTCCATCGTGCTTTTGTTTCCAGCTGGAAGAACTACCGCCTCTTCTTTAGGGTTGACAGGACCACCTATATTTTCACAGACCTGGGACGCCTGATGAGGAATTGTTGGCGAGGTCTGACCATTCTTATCGAAAGAAATCAAGTTGGATAGAGAAAAAGACTCGGGAGGAGCCGATATGTGCTGATTATTGTGATCGGCGGCAGTTCTCCTACATGAAGTCCAGCTATCAGTAGTTTTGAGTTGCTTTACAGATCTCTGGTGAGTTTCCATAAATGCTGGATAAGTTGAAAAGCTCTGGTTAGAGGAAAAATATTGTCTAGTGAAATTTTCTCCAAATGCAGCTGCTATTTGTTGTGCACTGAATTCATCTATGGTGTTCATGTATGAATATTGGTTGTTAAATATTAGATCCTCCATTCCCTACACAAAATCAAAAATAAAAATGGTCGATCTTTAGAGACGACAAGAAAGAAGGAGCCATATGAACTAAGAGTACTAAATAAAAGATAAATACCATGTCTGATAAGCACTGAATGGACGAGTTCTCCATTGTTGATGACTGACTACTATTATGAGAAAACAAAAGAGCTACTGTGTAAGTCAATGTTAGTAGGTTTTAAAAGCAGTAGCATTATTAGGACAATGAACTCATACCTTAAAAAATGATTGAAGATTTTGAAGAGTTTGTCAAATCCATAAAGTTGGTTTTATACCTCAGTCGACAGAGCTTAAGCACTTAAATTTCAACATGTGAACACATCAGTTGTCTTGACATTGTTTCCACTCCTGTTCTGCTGTTCATACTATGTCTGTTTCTACTTCTTAAATCAATAATTCTCACGCTAACTGATGGCGTGATTCGATTGGACAGCATATGTGCTTTCTACTTTTAATTCTTTTCTAAGAAATTTCTTTCCTAGAAAAATTAGAATTTCTTGCTGAGGACCAAGGAGATTAATTAGTGGATGCAGGCGGCAGCCCCAAGAACACAGATTTTTGTATGTTTAAGTTTTTTGTCGTCACCTGTTTGTATGTTTAAATTTTTGTCGTCACGTGTGAACGGTGAATTACACAACCTAATTCATCGCATATTTTGTATGTGGTGTGTCGACTGTTGACAGCAACGTATAGCTCATAATACATGAGTTTTGATTTTAAAATATAAACAGATCTCCTACGTACTGTAGTAAATCGCACATTTTGAATTGCTGTCATCATAAATCATTTCTAAATTGTTTTATTCATTTTACGCGATAAAGATAAGGAAATGTAACTTAAATTAATAACATTTGGCCCATGTGTGCTATAATCTAGTTATATAAGTCCTCCTGTAGAGCAAGCCGTTTTGCGATGTGATATTCAAGTAATTTTCAAAAGCTGGACACAAATGCTTGTATTTTCAACCTCCCTGTATACATCAACAACCAATTTAGGAAATACAAATTCTACTCTTGAGATCTAGATATCTGACCATCAGACTTGCCTTGAATGAAAAGATTGGCTGAATTGTTCTTAAATAATTTAGTAATAATGTCTGAATGTTAGCTACTACTTGGCCAGATGATGAGGTTAGATTTGGTAAGGTATACTCGATGTTTTTTTATTTTTTTGATCCCCAAAGTAGAATGCATATCCTGGATTTTATATATACTAGTCCATGGATCAAGGTCATGTTTCACCGGGAATTTTTTCCGCATGTAACAGGGTAACAAGAGAGTCTTTCTTTTCTTTCTTTTTTCTTTTTAAAGGTTGTATTTGTATCTGTTATCCATACCAAGATGTACTCTCTGGGATATCTGTTTATTAACTTGTTACATGAGTTCTACGGAGCGCTGCTCTACATTATTTTATCTGGCTTGATTAGGATATAACCAAATTAATTGGGATAATACCAATTTTAAACCCATTTAAGATAGTGTGTTAAGAGGTGTCTAAAAGATCAAATTGTCTTAACTATTTTCAACCAAATTTAAACCTTGCTGACTAAAACCTAAAACCTGTCAAAAAAGAAATTCAAAATCTCTTTAAGAATGGGTATGATTTCAAAATCTCTACATGATGAAATCAAAAAAAAAGAAAAATGAAAATGAAACAAAAAAAACATACGGGTTTTGATATTGAGTATAATACATACTCGAGTTGAGATTGGGTACAAAATCATACCCAATCTCAAATCCCGTATGATTCAACATTTTTGCTAAAAGTCGGCAGGGTATTTTTTGTCGACCTTGCCGACTAATAGTAGTCGGCAGCTTCCTAAGTTGAATATCATGCCGACTTTTCATCTCTGAAATTAGCATTTACAGGGTCGGCAAAATATTCATCCTTATACCTTGCCGACTATAGTTTAGTCGGCAGGTTATGAAATTAATAACTTTCCTACTAATCATGCATTTGTAACACCTTTCTATGTACTGCAAAAATCCTATAATCAGCAGGGTATTTTTCTGTCGACCTTGCCGACTATAAGTTAGCCGGCAAGGTAAGAAATCAATAAGATGCCGACTAGTGAAGCATTTACAACAGTCTCCTGTGTGTCAAAAAAAAAAGGTCGGCATCTTCTTCATCCGACGACCTTGCCGGCTAAAGTATAGTCGGCATCTTCTTCTTTCGACGACCTTGCCGGCCAAAGTACAGTCGACATCTTCTTCATTCGTCGACCTTGCCGACTTTTCATGGTTTCAGAACTGAAAATGTTGATTTCTTTTATAATTTTGAGTATGATTTCATATATCATCTTTGCAATCCCCTATGTAGAAGTGTTTGGGTAGTATGCTTCCATTTCCATTGCAAAAACTTTTTTCGAAACAAAATTTTTTCATCAAAAATCTTCTCACATGAGTTCAATCAAAAACAAAATTTCATAACTTAAATTCATAAATTTTAATCTACTCATAAGTTTTAATCTAAATTCAATCAATTAATCTAATTAGATTTTTTTAGTGTTAATTAAACAAGAGTATATTAGCCATTTAGAAAATACAAGGTTAAGGGGTATCCTATTTTAATTCAAAATGATCAAAATTTTATCTCATTCGGGATACTAACCCCAATCTCGCCAGGTTATTTTACCCTCCAAATAAATAAATTTTATTCAATAAACTAACAAGGTCAAGATAGTAGATAGATATGGGAGTCTATTACAGACTGCATTCATACGTATGGTCTATTCCATTTTTGTATTAGAATCCAAAATTCATTATTTGTTAAAAGATATTTCAGATACGTATTTTTATTATTATTATTATTGCATTAACTAATACTTATCACAAATTCGAAGAGGCTTGAAAATGTTTGTTAATGACCCTGATCAATTTGTTTCAGTTTATTCTTGCCATCTAGTACCCTCTACCATTAGGTAGACGCATACCAAACATCTGGATAATTTTTTTCTCATCATGTTCGGTATGTGAAGACAGTATAAGATGATAAAAATGGGAAGCAATTACTCCAAAAATGGGCGAATGTGGGTCTAACTAATTTAGTTGGCTCTGTAGGAATTTGGTCTCAGCTGAATTTGTTATATTTCGGTGAGAAAAACCGTTTTTTTCTCTTAGACAAAAGGTAAAACAAAACAAAACAAAAAAATTAAAAAACTGTTTTAAAGACAAAACTTAGAGCGGATATATAAAATTTTCAGACAAAACCGATTGTTTAATCTTCAGACAAAAGTTTCCGGTGTTTTTTGATGATATTTTATTGCCTTGTGAGGGTTTAGCTGTTTAGAAACCTCGAGCAGACTGCTCGCGGATTCAACAACAATTTTTTTGACAGAAATAGTGAATATGTCGAATTATATAACGAAGTAGGATTTTCAGCATTGTTCCCCTCAAGTGCCACCACATATGTTAGCCCTTGCCGACCCGTGACCTCAAAATCTACAAGCTAACCAAGTTGAAAAGTACTTGCTTCAAAGTGGGTAAATCAGAAGATGGATTTATTTATTTGGCCAAATAATAAAGTTTTATTACCATATTACTAACAAAATCATTTACAAAATTGATAACAAACATAAGAAACAATGAGATACTGAAGAAATCTTACGATTGAGGTTTCTAGTCTATTCAAAAAGCCTGCAGGTTGACTTGGGTCTTCCACCAACTTCATTGTTGAAATTTTTACCATCATTTCATGAACGGGATGTTTCTTAGGGGATTCCGCGTATACAAGTGAATTCTGATTCTAACAATCTGATCGCTGATGCCATCAAATTAATAATTGGCCTACTTTTTTACCCGTTCCCACCACATCTCTTCTCCGCTCTAACTCATCTCTACAATAATAGACCTTCACAGGTGCTGGAATTGTGCCAAATCCGACCGACCGTCTGCCAGTTCCCGAACCTGACACAACCATATCCGCAACGGAATTGATCGTTCTCTTGTACATGCTAAGCCATTTCGCTTGCATATACCCATTTCTTCTCCACGGTGGAATGTGCATATCATTTTTCTCTAACGATTGTTTACTACCCTCGCACATTATTCTCACTACTTGTTTTAGTTTATCCGGTTTCCCAACAAAAATTTGAGGAAACGCTTCGAGCAAAGTAATGTAACGATTTGTTGGTCTAGCAATGGTGAATTCTCCAACAAGATGTACTTCAACAATGTAACGGTTTCCTGAGACAATCACATCTACATACTCGAACGTTCCTGCTGGAAACCGACCCGTTTTTTCCCATCTTGATTTGCAAAGACCTGAATATGTCAATACATAGAACAACCATAAGCATAAAAAATACACCCTTTAATAGTTTGACATTTTTCCTAATATTGCAACAACAAAGTAAATGAAAATAAGTACCTGCATCAAAACCTCTTTGACGTAATCTAGTCATTAATCGTCTTCTAAATCCATCTTCTGAAGAGCTCATTCTGGTATCTTTAAAAGCTAATTCCGTTTCATCGCGAATTTTTCTTCGAACTTGAGAATCCCCATCTTGGGATCCTAATAACAGGTCTTTTAACATATCTTTAGTTTCAGAATCATCCATAAACTCATCCAAATCATCATCATCAGATCCTTTCTTCTTCTCTTTAACTTTAACTACCTTTTTTTCATGTTCTTGAAACTCAATTTCATTATCATCATATCCTCGCTCAAGAAACAAATCAACCAAGTCAGAAAGATCATCAGGTGAAGTATTATTATCCCCTACTGCTGAATGTTCACTTCCACTACTCTCTGCACACATTCTTGCCTTAGCTCCTTGATTAAACGCTTCTGCTATTCTCTTAAATCTCATTCCTAGATTTTTCCCCATTGTTGTTGATGTTGATTCCATCAAGTACAATTACGTATACTTTTCTAAATAATCTTTTGATTTTCGGTTTCTTTTTTCCTCTTTTGGGTGATTGACTTGTTAAGGAACTTGAGATGCTTATAAGTTTATATAGTGATTAAGAAAGAGACCAAATTCACGTCCTTGAATCAATGAGACCGTATACACGTCTATGTTCATTTATCTCGTTTGAAGGGAACCGATATTATGAATGCAACAACAGTGTCTAATGCAAACAAAGATAAGTTTGTTATTTAGAAGGGATATTTATTTGGTTCTCTTGAAAGGTAAACGAATCTAGCCTTGTTTGTGTCCATATTCATAATTAACCCTTGAAATTTGAATGTACCCTCTTAAAAGCACAACTCTCACTACATCTGTCCATGACCCCAAAATTTAATACACTTCATAGCCTAACCTCGTTAAAAAATAGGAAGTACAGTACTGCTGTACTGGGATTATACAAACACGGGATTTTCTTGCACGCATGTGACATACGCTCAAAATGCAGGCTTACTCCAGATGGTCGAATCGTTTCTTGCACGCATGCGACATACACTCAAAATGCAGGCTTACTCAAGATGGTCGAATACGGAACGATACTGTATCACTGAGTAAAGAACATAATCAGACAATTTTTATTGCATATAGCGCATTTGGATATTAAAAGTACGAGTGCTTCTGCTAGAAGTAAAATGTTCTTGATTCATAAAAAGTTGACTTTTCTACTCCTAGAGGTTGTTCTGAAATTTTACACCCAAACTAACTTCTTACTTTTTGATTTTTAGATTTCGAAAAGCTATTTCTGGATATGTACCAAAAATAAAGAACACAATCAACCACTATTTATTACTTATAGCGTGTTTGGATACCAGAAGCAAAAGTGCTTCCGCTATAAGCAAAATGTTTTTGCTTCACAAAAAAGTTGACTTTTCTGCTTTTAGAAGTTGTTCTGAAATTTTACACCCAAACTAACTTCTTAAATTTTGACTTCATAGAAGTTGAAAAGTTACTTCTGAATGCGTATCCAAACACGTTTTTAATAACATAAACATCACTAAATATGAGTCATATTATAACAACCCAAATGCTATTCTCCTCCCTATTCTATGTGGCGAGCTGAGTGGACAAAAAATTACAACCTTCTCTCTCTACATGTGAGCTGAGTGGACTACTTCTTCTGCTCTTCTCTTGTTCTTCTTCTCTCTTTCTTTTCTTAATCTCTGATCATAAATGTTTCAGTTACTGTTGCAATCATTCACAACTACAAACCCATCTTCTATTAACTTCTCAAACCATTCTAGCACCTCCATTCAGCTGATTCAATACCTGAATCATACATCCACAGAACCCTAATCGATTATATCCATGAATCACAAAATCAACAGCAACAACAGTTCTTCTTTATAATTTTGGGCTACAAACACCACTGCAACACCATCTGTATCTTCTTCAAATCATGGCATCACTTAAACCCAAATTCCCATCGAGTAGCACCATCAATCCATGAGAAACATCAACCACCAGATCAATTCCCTCTCTGATCTTCTTGAGCACCATTGATTTTCAATTATCAATCAACAATTAAAAACTCTTTACTATTTCTAAGAATCTCGTCGGTCACTTCCATTACTACCATTACTAGTTTACGTCACACTCACCACAACATCAAAAGTCAGATTATTAATTAAATTGCATATGACTCATTTGTTTAGAATCATTATGAACTAATGAACCAAATTGTTACCATAAACCTATTTCGGATCTTGATTTTTAGTTTTCATCATCTTGCTTTTTAATCAAACTTGTTGTGGTTGTTACCTTCTTTTTAATCGAACTTGTTGTGGTTGTTACCTTCTTTAGATCAATTCCAAAGCCCTTATCGATATTCTGTAATCATGCCAGTAAAATAAATCCAGAAAAACTAAGTTTTCCAATGAATTAATCAATTTAGATGTTTAGATCTAGTTTTTATTTTTGTTGAGATGAAGCAGAACTTTGAAGGCCTGTAGCAGATGATTTTGAGCCGTCGATCTATAACAAGATCATGATTCCAATGACTTTAGAGTTTAATGTTTTTTCCTTCCTATTTAGAACTTTCTTTTAAGTTTCTACCCAACAGAGAAAGAAGAAGATGAGAAGGGAAAAGAAATTCGAAGGATGGAATTGTATTAAGGATATTATATGACGTGTTTTTTTATTTTACTTATTAGGTGCCACATGGAAAAACACCTAATCAGGAAGGAGAGTATGGAGGTGAAGGGGGAGGTGTATAGCACTGCTGTTATGACAACCCTAAATCCCTGATTTTGATTTTAGGTGTCACTTACGATTAAACAGCTGTCTGGAATAAACTTTAATCTTATTGGAAGTCTTTGTTGTCTTGGACTTCTTAACCGTTAGGGAAAACACACTTTTATGATTAGTGACTATCTCTGCATTGTTTTTGGAATATGGTGCATATACTTTTCTGAAGCAAGTTACTTCACATGCATCAAGAAACGTACGTAGAAGATTCCCGGGAAGAGAAGACTAAGTCAAATATCTTGAAGATATTTTGTAATATTTTACGTTTTACGGATAATTATTCTCGTACAATTTTAGGATATCTTTAATACCTTCCGCAACTCTATAAACATAGAGTTCTGGATAAATTATAATCATCATCTTATCTCTAGATCAATAATATATCATCAAATCTATAGGGTTTCTCCGCGAATATAGGTCCAGATGACCAAACCACGTTAATCATGTCTCCATAATAATTTTGGCATGTAGATTAATTATTTTATTTTATTTACTTATCAATGATTGATTCTTATATTATTTTTCATCATCAATGATATCTATCTTAAATTTGATCTGCATATCAAAATTAAGATGCTATCAAACTAGAAATACTCGATCAATTGATTTTGTATCCATATCAATTAAATAAAATGTTCATTTATGTTTGCGGAATAAATATAGTAATATAGTGTTTTATGGTGATTTTTATGTCTCTTCCGTTATTTTTACTTAGAACATTATGGATTTGGATGAGTAAGCCTTAGACAATTAAATTGTCCATAACATCTTTAGATATTAAGGATGTATTATTCTTGCACTAAAAGTGTATTATTATGACTTAATTCATTATTATTTTTTATCAGCAATATTAGACGCGATTAAAATTTGGTTATATATTCCTGGTAATATATCTTATTTCCGAAAATATGTATCGTGTATTTTTGAAGATCAATCCAACACATATACTCACTCTTATCTCGAAGAAAATATCGGTATATTTGGAAATATACAAACATAAATCACTTCAAAATGATTTGGATTTTCCAAGTTGATGTATATATCTTCTTATCAATATCTTTTGGCATGAGTAATCTCATTAATTACTTATACTAGTGTCCAAAACATAGTAAAATCAAATACCGGAGGTATTTTTCATTCTGGCATATCCGTCACTCTATCAATCATATATATTCTTCCAAAAGATATATCTTATCTAAACGATTAATTAGTTTTGTTAATTATTTCGTGGTCGAGCCATACATTGCCATTTCAATATTGATTCGATTTCGGAAAAATTTCCATGACATTAATCATTATTTTTGATATGAATTTCCATTTCTGAAATTCTATCTAATGCTATTGATATTATTTTTATAAGGAATACCAATTGAATTCCAAATATCATTTAGTCTTATGATATTTCAAAACTTATGAAAATATTGTTTATCGTATTTTCTCGAGTTGCGATTTGGCCCTAGAATAAGCCAAATTTTTCCTTAGAATTCTTACCATCTCCCGTGATCATGTGTCATTTCCAAAAATTTCTCTATGTTGGATTTGGTACCATCATAATTAGCCTGTTAAGCATTTTTATTTGATTTGATTTGATGAATAATTTATTAACCGAAATTATTTTTAGAATATACCATCCATTTTTGAGAGTGTGTAATTACCTGTAATAATAATTTCATATCTTGGCAATTCGTTCTAGATGCCTCACTTGTACTCTTGTCAGTCTACTACAATGACTTTCGGTTATTTTAATAAAAATAAATAAATAAACAAATAATAGATAACTTTTTTAAGGAAGTCTGTCATGAAGCTAAAACCGATGGTCCGCGATCGAAGAACAACACAACACTTATCGAAGTTCAAGAACTTCATGTGCATCAAGGCACCTATGTATAAGATATTCCGGAAGAGGAGACTAAGTCAAATATCTTGAAGATATTCTATAATATTTTACGCTCATAGATTATTTCTCATTCAACTCTAGGATATATTTATTATACCTTCTCAGCTCTACAAATATAGAGTTTCGTGCGAATTATAATCATCCTATTATCTCTAGATCCATAGTATTTCATCAACCCATAAGATTTCCTCGTGGACGTAGTTCGAGATGACTGAACCACGTTAATTATGTCTCTATAATGGTTTTGGCATGTTGATTAATTATTTTTTTTTGTTTATTTATCATTGATTAATTCTAGTATTAATTGTCATCGTCGATGATATTGAAAAAGTGGGGATCTAAAAACCACACACAATATTTCATTAGACAATCTGTATGGACTAACTCAGATATAATTCCAAAAGAATCAACTAGACAGTCAGAATCAATCAAGAAAAATATATCCAAGAGTTATATCTATGTTTGTCAATGCAATCAGCAAATCAAACAGATAGGAATCCTCGAGCCTGATTATTATGAGAAACAGCTTGAACGATATTCAAGACCAATATTCAAGTGTCAATCAATTTCAATCAACAACCAAAGGTTGGATTTACCAATTTATTGAACTACACATAACCTGTGATATTTCAATTATATAGAAAATATAATGCGGAAAAGAAATAACACAGATACCAGAAGTTTTGTTAACGAGGAAACCGCAAATGCAGAAAAACCATGGGACCTAGTACATATTTGAACACCACACTTTATTAAGCCGCTACAGACTCTAGCCTACTATAAGTTAACTTCGAACTGGAATGTAGTTGAGCCCTAACCAATCTCACACTTATCAAGATACAGTCGCGTTCCTTACGCCTCTGAATCCCAGCATGACTCTACGCACTTGATTCCCTTAGATGATCTCACCCACAACTAAGAGTTTCTACGACCCAAAGTCGAAGACTTTTATAAACAAATCTGCCTCCCACAAAAAAGTCTATTTTAAAAGATAAATCTGCCTCCCACAGAAATACATATGAAGTTTTTGTTCCGTCTTTTGATAAGTCAAGGTGAACATGAACCAATTGATAATCTGGTCTTTTATATTCCTGAAAAACAACCTAGAAATATCAATCACCTCACAATAACTTAACTATATGGTAGTAGAATAAGTTATTGCGGAATCACAAAGAATGAGAAGAATAGTTTTGTGATTAATTTTTATATCTTACCTATCGGAGATAAATCTCGAGAAAATCTTAGAGAAGATAGTACTCAATACGATTGAACAAGTAAGATCAGAACATGCAACTACAGAGAAAATAATTGGGTCTTGCTTCAGAATCCCAATGAAGTCTTCAAGTCACTAACCTATAATGATTTTAGGAGAAACTTAGGTTAAAGGAGAATCGACTCTAGTTGTGACACTCCGTGCCATTTTCTCAGTTCGGTTCAAAATAATAAAATTTCTATTTGGTAGTGTTTAAGAATCCTTAATTAGGATGCTTCCATGATAGTATGAGTCTGCCCAAATCCAAAATATAGATTTTAAAGAGAAACTAGTGGCTCTAATCCTAAACTTGGGTGCCTAGAAGGCTCCACATGCAGTTAGACATGTGTCATTTTTTTAAGAGAAAATAAATAACAAGAAAACGGAGAGAACGAGGAGAGGGAGGGGGTGGGGGTGGTGGAGATTTCCTGTCTTCTTTCTTTTCTCCTCCTCGGTTTGTCGGTGCGACAGAAAAATCTTGATTTGGTTGAAATGATGCGTGCATGAACCTGGTGGAGATACAGCTAAGTTTGGCTGATCCCGTAAGCAGATTGTTGTTCCCGCTGGTTGGTTTTATAAAGGGTGTGGAGGAATTTCTGTGGATCAACTTGGGAATTTGATTTGAGGCAAGTGTTTCTCACTCAACTGATTGAAATGACTCGTTTAAATCTGTAAGTGTGTATCACACTCGATGCATGTCTCATTAAGTATTTGTTATAAGTTCTTCTTTGAATTAATGGAGTTGCAAAACATGGAAATTAGGGTTCATACTCGTTTTGGGGTTTTATTATAATTTGATGATTAAACTTCTCAATTCAAGCAATATCAAAGCATGGGATAACTGTATTTTACGGTAACTTGAGGATTTTCAAAGTTGTATAGTTGAAATTGATAAATTTGGGGTTTATGAAATTTGAGGCATTTTCTTAAATTTGTTGGAAATGTCTAGCTCATGCTAAATGCTTCCATGGTTATGAAAATTTATTTCATTATGTGTACAGTGGTGATACTGAGCTTAATTTCTTATATATGGGATTGGAGACATCAGTTCTTATTTTCTTTTCTTTCTTCTTCTCACTCTGGCAACTGAAATTGAGAGGAAGTGACTGAAATCACGCGCAAGTGATCAACTTTGGGGATACATGAGTTTATTGAGCTGTTTTCCATGTTGGCTAGTTCCATAAACGGACCAAGGAAATTTCTTACTCCTGATTTTCATCTTTATGGGAAACGTTTGAGGTAATCATTTCTTTACTTAATAGAGCAAAACGATTTTCATCAATTGGTGGGTTGGTGTTTTTGCACTTAATGCATGTTTTGAATATACACTTTACTAGTATTACTTCTTAAAATTCGAATTGTTACAAACCCAAAGAAATTTGGGTTCATTCGAATGTAGAGTTTTGTAGAAATGGTTAATTAAACTTCAATTCAAAGCATGAAAATAGCCATAAGAAGAATGCGTACATATTTCTTTGGTTTTATAAAATTTCCGCCAACTAAACGAGATTGTTCTGTACTATGAATGAGGAAAATGATTTCAAGTGGTTGTGCTCACTATTTTTAAGGAGCTCAAGTTGTTTGCAGAAATGATAGTTAGGACCTTAATTCTTGTATCACGAGTTTTGTAGAATTTCATTATGATCTTCATGAAGTGGTTTATGGGTTGATTTGTATACTACATATATTTTTAGTCTTATGTGGATGCCTATAAATTGATGGAAATGCTCTGATGTCATGCTAGTGAAATTCCGAAATTTGTCATCGTGGTTCATAATATGTTTGTTAAAATGTATCAAAGGACATTAACTGATGCATGTCCCTAGTTTGCTGACATTTTTTTTATGCTTGTTTAGAGACAATATAACACCTGAACTAACCTCATGGTTTAACTAAGAAGTTGTGAGAGATTGTCTAATTTTTCTGAATGTCATTACTTGTTAATTTGGGACTAACAGGTTGAAAAAATATATTCATTTAGTCCATGTTCCGATGAAAATTGGACAAGTAAACAAACAACCTTTTTAGGCCAGTATCCGTGGGATTTGATAAAGAGTTAGCCAATGGTTTCTTCTTGGAAATTATTTGTCTCGGTGTTTTCTGTGACCTCTTAAAAAGGCATGATTTTTAGGCTTGCGGTTTGGAAATCATGGCTCATAATGTTTAGGCAGTTGTAACTGGAATTTCTGAAAAATGCTAACGTTCCTTGTGTTGTCGCGATCTTTTAAGAAGTCAGTTGATTTTATTATGCCTTCTAATTCTCGCCGAATCTGTCTCATTTTAGCACTTGGAGTTTCTAGCTCCTGAATTCTTGTTTTATGTGGAATTTATGGTTAAGGTTGATAAACTTTAACTAATGAATAATTGTCACACTGATTTTCATATTTTTCTTTATCTCATTGACTGATGAGTGTAGTTCTTGTATAAGACTTTGATTTTGGTTGGTGATTGTGCTAATGTTTCCCAACAATGGCGGCAGCTGCAACGCTGATCCAGATAGGATACGATTTCAGCGTATTCAGGGAATTGTTGGGTTCCATAAAGATGTAAGTAGCATTGCTAATGTCTAACCCTTAATTTGTGTTCTACTATTTTTAGTTGGCGTTAATGGTAAAACGGACGTATGTGTTCTGTGTCAGCATGGGGTGATCTAGTTTTGTGGAATTTTTCTGATAGTGATTAAGATGATTGGTTTAAGGTGATGATGTACCCATTTGTGTACGGCAGGTTGTAGTCATTTTTAAAGGGACATAAATTGACGTTATCAGTGGATTGATTAGTCTAACTAGTTAGCTGGGAAGTGGTTTCGTAAACTAACTTATATCTTACTAGCTCACTAAATATAAGATTAGTTTGAGTTTAATTGGTTGATTTAAAGTTCAAAGTTGAAGTTTAAATGAGACATAGAAAAAGAGACTTTGTTTGAGTAGTTTTCCCACACAGTACATTTTGAGGTCTTTCCTTTAATAGGATTTAGTAGCTTTGGGGTTTCTCTTCAGTTTCCTTTTTGATTTTAAGTACTTGGAGACATTCGGTATCAATATGGAATTTTGCTATTAATATTGTGGCTACGCAATTCATACCATCTATAGTAAGAGATAATTGCTACTATTGAAGGTAGTTCATATTATCTAAATAAATAGCTGACGAACTACGGTCGTGCCTGATCCCTTCGAGCAACAGAGAGGGTACGTAGGCAGCCGTTATGCGGTTCATCACAACTCTACAAGGTTGTTCATATCATCTTAAAGTCTTGATTATTGCTTTGCAGTACATACCATCTATTCAGAGATGATTGCAACTTTGGCAAGTATATATCATGGGAAATTGGTCGTCTGTTATTTTTGGGCAACTGGCCCGTGTTATTTTTGGGCAACTGGCCCGTGTTAATTTTGGGCAACTGGCCCGGTTTACTTTTGGGCAACTGGGCCCTATTATTTTTGGGCAACTGGCCCGTGTTATTTTTGGGCAACTGGCCCGTGTTATTTTTGGGCAACTGGCCCGGTTAATTTTGGGCAACTGGCCCGGTTAATTTTGGGCAACTGCCCGTGTTATTTTTTGGGCAACTGGCCCGGTTAATTTTGGGCAACTGGCCCGGTTAATTTTGGCAACTGGTCATCTCTGAATTTTGGGAAACTGGCCCTGTTGATTTGTGCTTGCTTTTAATGTAGCTTGGGTAATTCGAGTTCAAGTTGCTCAGAAGAATTTGAAGGTCCGGTCACTTGAGTGGCGTATCGGAGAGTCGGAGTTCAAGTTGCTCAGAAGAATTTGAAGGTTTGGTCACTTGAGTGGCGTATCGGAGAGTCGGAGTTTGCTAAGTGGGCTGAAATCCGATTCGCTGGGAGTCCAGATTTTCTGATCCGTCACACTAGTCGTAACTAGTATCACACAGGAAATGTCGGGATTAGGTTTCCCAGTTATTTCAGCAAAAATTCCTTTATAAAGTTCCCAGTCAGCCTCCCGATTTTTAAGGAACTGAACCACCCATAAAATTAACGTACACAGAGTTAGTTGGATTTGTCCTTGTTTTTTCTGCGTCCGATGACCTGCCATATTAAATACTTCCTCAGTCCCATTTCAGATTGACCTATTAGTACAATAGAAATGATTTATCTCACAAACTATAATACGGATATTCGTAAATTTATTAATGACAGTGGGACAAAATATAAAGTTATTTGGTTGCTGATGGTCTCAGCAAAATGGTATATGACTACAGGAATGATACATTCACCGGGAGAATGTACAGTGCATTCTCCTGCGTCTTAACGGTTAGCTCCTGGTGGGGCCCGGGGCTCCCTTTTTGTGAGACGCGGGAGAATGCACGGTACATTCTCCCGATCAACGTAGCATCATCCATGACTCCATCGTAATTTGTAAGTCTGTGAATAGTTTGGGGGACCCCAATACTACGAGTGCAGCGCGTAATGCAAACAGACAGTTTATTACGCAAGGGACTTTCAGTTCTTCAAAGATTAATGAACCCACCCTTGTTTGCGTCCATATTCTTAGGATTCAATGATTAACCTGACCATGTTTCGATAGACTCCCGGCACTCAGCAGTACCAACCTCACGGTTGTGTATACTGTAGGGATTTAAATCATTAAAACCCAAGAATAGCAAATTTCTCGTAAAACCATGAAAAATCGTACTCACAACGTTTGTATATGCATCGAGTAAAACTAAAGGTCCGTTTGGTACATGATGTTAGATTTTATTTTTTGTTCAGATTTTTTTTTTTTGTAACTGAAAAGTTATCGGAAAAAGAAAGACCGCTAGAACTCCACACTCAAAGCCCAATTAATTAAAATTACATATTTGGGTGCGCTCAAGATAGCCTCCCACTCCCAGTCCCAGCTAAGAATTAAATCCTTGAAAGTGTAATCCTTGAACATGGACAGACCCATTGATAAATAAATCATTTTACTTCATTAATCATGGTTTATATTTCTCTATGCCTCTTCTTAGCCATAACAGGCCGGTTCCTTTCGAGCCAAATGGTCCATATATTGCAAAGGGAAATATGTTTCATATTTTCTTTGCAATTCTCTTCCTTGATACTGTATAAGAGTCCATTCTTCTAGCTGCTTTTTTATGGTGTTTTTATGAGACCGACATTGTTCATTCTTGATGTGGAGTAGCTCTGAATTTCTTTTGAGAAGTTGCATTGAAAAAAGCAGGTGATTCACATCTTCCCGAATATTTGCACATATATTGCATTGAGTTTCAGTTACGGTGCATCCTCTATTATGAGGTGATCCGCTGTAGGGATAACATTTTGTACCATCAACCAAGCAAAGAATTGAGTTTTTTTAGGAGCAAGGTTTCTCCGGATGAATTGAAAATCAGAAGTAGAGGTCTTTGTATTTGTTTTCATCCACCATTCATAACCCGCTCTTGAAGTATATTCTGAATTGGATCTGCAAGATATTGTATCCTTTCCTGAATCCAAAATTGGTGGGTCTCCTAGTGACTGAAGTAGCGTAGTGAATTCTCTCATCTCATCTTCATTAGGTTGCTTCTTCAGCTCAATGTGCCATTTCCCATTTTGAATTAGATTGCATCTTTGTCAGCTGTTAATTTGAAAACTTTTTTGTGTAAGAGAAAGAAAGGTGCAGAGTCCAACCATTTATCCTTCCAAAATTTCACTGACCTTCAATTTGAAATTTCTATTGAGCAGCATTCTTTTTTTCTTTTCTTTTTTTTTTTTTGATACTAAATAGGAATTTTATTAATACGCTGCATTGCAGCTATAATCATTTTTCACCAGTACAGATATGTATTCTGGAAAATTTGACATATAAAAGAAATTGGCTTCCTCATCTCTTGCTTTACGAGCTAAAGAGTGAGCTACATTATTGCCAAGTCTATGGATTAACTTAAAAAACCAAAGTTTATTATTATTACTACTTTTAATTTTAATTCTTTCAACTATGCTTGAGTTGAACCAGTGAACATGCGACTGATCTTCTATGACCGACTTTATCACATTGTCACAATCCATCTCGAACACAACTTTTTCTATCTGCAACTCTTCTATCCAGTTAACTGCCACTTCCAATGCCTTACATTCAAAGTGTTCTGCTCCATAGTCTTCATCCACCTCTTAATCAAATTTCATACCTTGAGCACCTATGCAGAGACCTTCAAAATTACGAATTATCAATCCAATGCTTCCTTTTTTAGTTACTGGTATGAATGAATCATCAATGTTAATTTTCACAAAATCTTTATCAGGAGGAATCCAATGTTTAATCTGAAACATGTTCAGTGTAGAAGTCATAGTAACAGAACAATCAACACATTGACTAACAAGATTATGAATTTTAGAGATAACACTTTGAAAATTTGGTTTAACATTCTGAAAGATAAGAGAGCACCTATCCTTCCAAATATACCACATAGTACACATAAGTCTATAGACATAGTTAGCATTCTCTAGGCATAAAACTGAATTCCTGTTATCAGCCACAGTAAACCAAGATAGAATCCAATCTTGGACAGTAGAGAAGCTTCCTGCAATAATGTCAATGTGAATATTCATACTTAACCAGATGGATCTTGTTGTATTGCTTTCCAGTAACCTTTACCATGAAGTTTTGTGTACTTTTGAGCCTTTAAATCTTGAGCATCTGTTCGTATTTTAACTTGAAACACTTTCCTCCAGAGTGCATATTTTTATTGTGAGTATCTCCGTCCTCATTCGTTTAATAAAGTTTTATTTGTCGTTCTGATATTTCTCAAACCCATGCCGCCCATCTTATTTGGTTTGCTAATCCTATCCCAAGATATCCAACTAATTTTATTTTTCTCCGATGTACTTCCATATAAGAAATCTCTCATTATCATTGTCATTTTCTTCTATTCAGATGCAGGAATCTTCATCAATGACATGAAGTAAACTGGTAAGGGCTCATTTGATGAGGGTAATATTTTTATTCCTTGATAGAAACCTTCTTCTCCATAAAGCTAACTTCTTTTGAAATTTGTCTAAAATAATCTCCCAGATTGAAGTTTTTATCCATGAGATACCAAGTGGCTTTCCAAAATATTTGAAAGGAATTTTTCCATTTTGCACTTCATGATATTAGCTAAATTTTGCACCTTGTTATCTGCTCCAATGCTGATAATGGTGCTCTTCTCCAGATTCACTCTCAAGTCTGTTATTGCTTCATAAACTTGAAGTATCATCAACAGATTTTCCAATGCTTCTTCCTTAGCTTCTAGAAATATGAGTGTGTCGTCAACAAGTTGCAAACGAGACACATTGGTTTCCAAGTTAATGCGGAAACCTGATAACATGTTCAAAGTTTTAGCTATTTTAAGTAGCTTAGTGAGTACTTCTGCCACAAGAATGAACATAAAAGGAGATAAAGAATCTCCTTGTCTTAGGCCTTTATGACGATGAAATTTGGTCGTGGAGCTACCATTTACAAGGATTAAAGACTGTGCAGATGAAAGGCACCAAGAGATCCATCTTCTCCATTTCATTTCAAAACACGCTCCAGCTAGGAGGCTATATCAACATAGTGTCAGCTTCCAGGGATATTGGATTTCATCCTTTCATCTAATAATTCTCCTGCAAATTAAGAATCTATATTTGTTTTCGTCTTATGAAGGCTCCTTGATGTTCTGAGATGAGTTAAGGAAGCACATTATTTAGTTTTTCTGCTTATAGCTTGGAGATGATCTTATATACTATTCCAACTAAGCTAATTGGTATGAAATGATGAGGTAAATATGTTTACTCTTCTTATGGGATATTAAGAAAATCAATGCACAATTCATCCTCCATTTTAAGTTCTTTTCTTAATAGAATTCATGAATTACTGCCATGAGATCCTCTTTTTTCTATTCTTGATTTTTCTTAACGAGAAGTACGGTACAAATGGATCGGTTTAAGAAAAATAAATCAAGTTTGATCTTTGTTTTAGCTTAACGAAAAAGGTAGGTTGTATTGTTTTAGTCAAATTGATTCCTAATAAGAAAGACTAAGTTAATTCTGATCTTAATTTAGGATTACATCGAAATAAGGTACGATATATTCAAGTCTAATCGAAATAAGGTACAATATATTCAAGTCTAATCGGATCCTTGATAGAAAAAAATAGTTATCTAACCTAGTTTGTCTTGTCTAAATGAGGTACAATTATTTATGAATAATTGGATCATGATAGCAACCGAGTTAATTCATATCTTTTTCTGACTCATCATATTAAAGGGAAATTTTATTTGTGCAATTGTTCCCTTGATAAGTTACTAAAACAAATTACTTATGTAGTTTCGGTTTAGTATTGCTTGTCTAAAATGGTATGTTAAACCTTCATGCTTAACACTTATATGTCGTATGAGTTCTTATGAACTTGTAAGATCCTTTCGGTTTGCTCTTGTATTTTTTCATGTCTTTGTCATTCTTGTGATAAAAAGGGGGAGAAATATATGGAGTATACGGGTGATTTACAATCACTGATAAATGATATATGTTCTGAAAAGTATATTTCTAACAACAAAGTAAAGCATAAACCAAGGGGGAGAAAACATATTATCTTGATGTGTAGTATTTCATACTACAATAGAAAAATAACAAATAGGTTCAGATTGAATATCTACCTAGCTTTTCTTCAGGCTGATCTAAGCTTTTGTTATTCAAATGCGTCAACAACAATATTTATTTTTGAATATGTGCAGATTGTTGTGCTGCTGAAACTTGAAATCAAGCATACGAAGAATGATGTTATGTAATGTCATACCAATATCTTTTAATTCGTGTATTCTCCCTCTTACTAAAGAAAAGAGGTATTGTTGGTGAAGCCTTGGTCTAACCCTGATATTACTAATATGAATTTTAATATAAATTATCAATTCACAAATATTTAAGGGTAAAAAGGTACACTAAATCAATATTTACATATTCAACCTTACATATATTTAATAGAGTGTTCTCACTAAAAATTGACAAAGAATGAGATTGTTACAGCACTGCTCGGTTGAGCCCACCAAGTGTTGGTATGTCAATGTTGGTTGTCATATTTTAGTGTCAAAACTCATAGGTCGCTTGATTAAATTACTAGAGTCACTTTATTTAGGTTAGAATAGAAAGTCTAGAAGTTTTGAGAAATACAAGTATTGCTCTGAAAACCTAAAGATTCTGAAGACGTATCGACATCAACGACGATATCATCCTTCCACTTGAGGTTGGTAATTAATACATAACTTGACTTGTTTCCATATCTATATCGTAAGCTTTCAAGTCGTTTCTGATTGAAAACACAACATGGGAAGTTATATATATGAAATTCTAGTATTAAAGACTTGATCATCATATTGTGATCAAAGTGTAAATGAAAAATATATCAATAGTTATGAATGCTTTAATTCTTATTGGTGTATTGAATTACGAAGTATAACGTTTATCTTTTGAACTTCGTAATCGTGACACCGACATAATCTTTGTAAAACGTTACTAGATTGTGTGGTGAACATAGTTTTGATTTCATACCTAGAAATATGTATTTAAGTTTAAGAAAGTAGACGTACGAACTTGTTTCCTAGTTCAAAGGAAATCAATAGGATTGAAGTTCCAGCTTTTATTGAACAACTAAGGTTAGACCGATCCTTACTTATATAGGGAATCAAGGTAGAACCACTCCCTACTTATCTTGGGAGTTAAGGTAGCACCCATCCTAACTTGTTTTAGGAGTCACGGTAGAACCGGTCCTAATAGGAAAAACCGATTTTCATAAGTCATGTATACTTTAGGGTTTGTGTGATTTTAGAAATTAGGTTTCCAAAATAGGAAAGTTCAAGATGTCGAAATAATGGGTAATTTAAAAATGGTTTGAAATCTTATTTATTAATTGTTCAAAGATATTCTTTGATACTCAAGGTAAGATCCCAAACTGAAATATTTGAGAATCTTTTGAGATTTTCGAATTATATATTTTTGTTTTACCAGCAAACAAAACATATCTCTAAAAACATACACTCCCTCTGTTTCAAAAAGACCGTCCTCTATTCCATTTTGGTCTGTTTCAAAAATGTGTCCAACTTCTGTTTATAGTCATATTTTTTCAATGAACTCTCTAACATACCCTTAAATTTTTCTATATTCATAAATTCTTTTTTAATGGAACCCAATCTAAAATATTAATGAAATTTGTATAAATAAGGAAACAAATATATCCTTCATTCCTTTTCGAAGGGAAATATATATGGTTCCAAATTAAATTCCTTATAAAAATTATACTCCAATATTTAGAATATTTTTTCTTTTACTTTATTGACACTCCATAAATCGATATGTTTTAGTTTTTTTATTTATTTTCTGTTTACAATCCCATAACAATTTTTGGTAGTTTTTATTACTAACATTTTTATTCAAATAAATTAGGAAAGTAATTAAGGGTAGAATGTAAACTATTATGGTCTCCTTAATATCTTGACAAAGTCAAACCAGACTGTCTTTTTGAAACGGGGGAGTATTAGTTAAGTTCTAGCTAATATTGAGTTTTCCAAAAGGGATGTCGGTTATACAGCTGGATATCGGTTGGAATTAGAAGGAAAAAAAAACGAATTTAGGTGCTTTATTGCATATCTTGAGAATATTTTCGGTTATGGAAATTGCTTGATTTCCAAACTACCTTGGTCTATAGATAGTGAATTTTGTTCTTCTTACAAACTCATCCTGAGGCAGGCACTTCTTTTCGTAGTCACTCCTGTGGACAACTAATAGTATTCTCGTAATATTATCTTGAAGATGATAGTAACCTAATTAGGAGAAATCTTTTACGTCCCCTAGTTTAAAGACTTATTTGGGATAAAGAAGTGTCTACTAGTATCGTTGGTCGTAAAATAAAATTGCATTGTTATTTTAGTCTACGACTATTGATTTGATTGACTAATGGTTTGTTAACTCTTGATTCCACCTAGTTTGATTATTTTTGAGAGCATTCTCTTCTGACATAAAGTCACTCAACTAGATCAAAAGATTAACGGTAGTTCAAATCTGATTTTAGATCTGAAGTTAACTTCTGATGATCAACTGTTAAAAGAATCTTTTCTGTGTGTGATCGATCATAAGTTGGATTAATAAAGTTTGTTATTTTGCAGGTACAGAAGACTATTACAGATTTGAAAACAAGAACATTTTTTATTGGTTTCGTATCTTTGTGATTTGCTTCGTGCACAAACTTGATTGGCTGGGATCTGGCTAGATCTAGTTTAACTTTTGATAGACTTGTTATTAGTAGTCCTAGTTAGATCGACAAGCTATCATTTTGCGGTACTCTTTAGCATCCTAATCTAGTGGTTCTGTTTGATTTGATCTGGTTAACTTGTTTAATCCAGATCTTGAAAGATTTAAACCCGACAAAGGAGTTTAATTGATTTTAGATAGAAAATCCTTTGTCACGCTCAACTATTATATCTCTGATTAACTTCATAATATAGGAGAATGGTTACCAAACAAATTAGTCTTTTGTTGTTTGAAAGACAATTGAAAGGGTTGAGTGCTTAAAGTGTTCAGAGAGGCTAAAGCAACTTAAGAAAAGTCGAATCTATCTTAGGATTCACGTCTGTTGGCGAGATTGTTTGTAGGCGTAGGGATAATGAGGAAACTAGGTAGTTAGGGGTAGTTTGCTTGGTCTCAACAATATGAAGTTGGTAGTGGTCTTTGTATAATGGATTAATTTTGAGTATTCAAAACTAGACTAGGTCCCGAGGTTTTCCTACATTTTACTTTACTTTCCACATTATAATTTGATTAAGTTATAATTAATGTGATTGCACTTCCCAAAAACTTGGGTGGTTGTGTTCGGTTTCGAACTAGAACTATATACCAAGTGTATACCGTGTGGTTTCTATCTTCTTGATAGTCTACGTCTATATTAGATCACGCAAGGTATATGACTTATTGGTTGATATCGAAAAAATTATGGTGTACTTGGTACCCTCATCATTTCAAATAGCTCTGTGAAGTGGTTCAGAAATTCTTACTTGTCCTCTTGGTTGAAGTTGTCAACACCATTTACGTATACCTTATGGATTTTATTTCATCTTCTTCTACTATTTGCCAGTTGATGAAGATATTTGGTATTACTATCTCCCCCTTTAAGATATTTTCCTTTTGATCTTGCAAGCCATCTTATGTGATTATCCAATCTGGATTATTTGAGTTTCAACTTTCGTTGCACCCTACATACGAACTCAACAATACTAAGCATCATATTTTGTTCTTTTTCATTTAAAGCATCAATCTTCTGAATTTGTTCTTGTTTAATGCTTGCAAGGTCACCATACTGTTCTCTGCTCCATTTTCCTACGAAATATTTAAGGTTTTGAAGTTTCCTTGCAAAGGAAAAACTTGGAGAACCTTCAAATTTCATTGTATTCCACCACGTATTCAAGTTAGGTATTAATTTTTTATTTGAGAGCCAAAAAGGTTCAACTCTTAACAGAAGATTGTGTTTTTGAATATTGCAACTAGTGAGTAACACTGGAGCATGATCTGACATATTTCTAGAAAATAAGGTTTGATCAGTATTTCGGTATTTAATTTCAAAATCTGTCTAACCTGCAGAGGATTAGGTTTGGCTGCGTATTTGATCAAGAGTATCGTCCCCCTCCTACTGGCATTGCAAGAGGGGGACTATATGCAGTTGCTTGCTGCAGGTAATTGCAATTACATGACGTTGGAATTACCGACATGGGTTTTTTGTAAACTCTCATCCATACCTATGTCATCATCAGTTTGTTTTTGTTTTCAGTTTTTTCTAGATTTTTTGAATTAATTTTCTACAAATAAGTGACAAGTGTATCATATATATATATATATGGATACAACTACCATTATAGATACTTATCAAAACACAAATTTTAATTATATTCTATGTTATTAAATACCATTTTTTGTAGGTCTCCATATAGGATAAATATTCGTACACCATTGGAGATGCTCTTATTTTTAGGTATTTTTTCCTGGCTAAATTGGGGCATATGCCACTTAATTGGGGCCTATAACTACATGATAAAATAGGGTTATTGGGAGAAAATTCATAGAAACCCCTTATCAAATATTTATATTAATGCCCAATATATCCTTATTAAATTAGTGCTAATTCGGATTCTTAAATAATGTTTAATCAAGTTAATCCTGAAATTAACTTTCATTAATCGATAATCAAAACTTGTAAAAAAAAATAATTTTTACTCGATCCAGAATCGGTTTATGTTAGTGCATTTGTAAACCGATTCTGGGTTGAGTTTTATGCTTAGGAAGATGTAAACCCAGAATCGGAGTTTGATCAATACCCACATAAACCGATTCCAAAAATCGGGATTTTTTAATGCACATGTAAACCGATTATTCCTTACTTTCAGAAAAAAAATATTCATTACATAGTTTAGGAAATTTGCCCACTACATATATATAGGACTCAGTATGGGAATTATAGAATTTGGCACATTAAATGCTCACCAATGAACCTCCGAGCACGTCGGTACAACGTCGTATATTCTTTGTGGTGTATGAACTTTCTTTCCCCATTATGAATTCTCCATAGCCCGTTGAAACGTTCCAGCTGAAATTCAATGAATTCTTATATGTTAGTATGTGAACTAGTGTAGTTGACATGGGTATAAAAATGATAGCATTACTCACTTTTTCTCCAAGAGGAGCTCGTGGATGATAGTGGTAAACCATATTTCTAATAATTACGTACTCTCGCATTGCGCCTTATTATGTAGTTGAATCGAAAATCCAAGTCTCTCCATTTTCGGTTATTGGGGTTCGCGGTACGCCAGTAAAAGAACTCTTTAACTCTCTTCCAAAAATTGAATAGATTTCATTCGTATGTTTTCGGATCGTATTATCAAAGGATTTTACCATACACAAATCTTCAAACGGTTCACATTCCATTTTCTAGGCTAAGTTTGTGATGTGGGACTGGCTCAAAGAGGTTGTCCTTATATAGATGAAGTCTCAACGACTATTTTTTTTAACTCAATTCAAACAATCAGATTTTATATGTTATCAAATAGACCTATTTTGTCCTTACAAAATCATATAAATTTGCCTCTAACAAATCGGGCTTTTGGAAACACATGTAAACCGATTGTAAAAGTTACAAAACTTTTCTTCAAGAAAATCGGATTACATATTTGTACATGAAACCCGATTCTAAAGCTGAACATTTGGGAAACTGTCAGAATCGGTTTACATATAGTTATATGTAAGCCGATTCTGACAGAAAAAATGCTAGAATCCTCCATTTTTTCTACACACATTAAGTCATTCATAAACTAGAAACCAGATTAAGTCATTCATAGACTAGGAGTGTAACCAAACATAATTCGATAATAAGTTTAAGACAAAACATAAGTTTTGACTCCATAATTATTCATACTTAAAAGACATAAACATGAATAAAACCATTCATTCATGAACATCCTCACCACGACCACGTCCACCGCCATGACCAGGTCCACCGTGATGTGTTTTCAAAGTTGTTGTAGTAATAAATAGAGTTCGTTCAAGACTTGTGAAGGTTGTGCTTTTAGATTTAAATTTTAAAACTAAAGAAAATAAAGAAAATTAAAATTGATTATATTAGAGAGACCGGGGTTCAGGATTTCACCATTCACCAAAATTCATGTAATTTAATGTTAATTTTGATCATGCAATTTTAGACAATATAACTCCAATCAAAAGAAATTGTGATTCTAATCATTGCCTAAATTAGATTTTCAAAACATCAATTGTTAATCGCAAGCATGAAGTATCAAAATCCCTAAACTAAGCATACTTCATCAAGAGAAAACACAAATAATTAATAAAAATCATTACTCAATTTTCATTCGGTACAAATAATCATAAAAGAATTGCATAAATAAATTAAAATAAATTTTACCACATAAATTTTGGAAGAATGGCTTCCTCCATCGCCCCGGAAGATTGGGTTTAGCTCATCATGATGTTGGAAACACGCTCAAAAATTAATTTCATTGCTCAAAGTAGGTGTACAAATGATAAAATGGAGAAAATGATGAAAATCAGGTGTTTGCAACATTTATAATTGTTGCAAAACACTGTTACAAAGAACGATAAAAAAGAACTGCTGTTGTTGTATCTCTGCGACCCTCGTGTGGCTGTCGTTGTCACTATTGATAAACGACTGCCTCTGGTGGTCTTTTGTTCTTCGTGTTCTTGGTGCAGCAGCAGAAACAGAGTTCTGAAAACTCTTGATTCTCGCCTCCTGAGCTCTCCTATCGACCCCAAACTCTCCGTCCCCCTTCTCTATGATCCCAGCAATCTATTTATACTCCTCAGCCTCATTTAATCACGCCATAATTCTCAATATTCTTCATTGAACTCGGGCAGTAAAGAAAATATTCTGGGAATATTTTCTTCCCTGATTTAGCTTCTCACGCGTTTCTACATCTGCAAAATCTCCTTATTTAACTTTGTCAAGTTCCAAAGTGTTGCTCGAGTCATCAAACATGAGCAGAACATGTTTAAATTCTCCAAAACTCATGCAATCCCGTGAACCATGCACGTGCTTCCCTGTTTTCTTCTCACGGATTTTTCAGCCAAATTTGATCGAAACAAACACCCATACCAGCTCTGTTAGGACATTTCACAACTACCCATTTGATTTCAGCCATTGAATCTCCCTAAAACGCCTTCAAATCACGAACCCTAATTTTGGTGTTTTGATAATAGCTTTTCCCGCCAAATTCCAAATTCAAATGGAGAAGATGACCTCCCCCTAATCCTGTACGGGTGTCCCTTTATCACTTGCCTTATTGGGTGTGAATAGTAAGGAAGGTGCCCCTTATCCGTTGAGGTGCCCTTAGTAATTGAGTGCCCCGTATCTAACAGTGCGAGTTCGAATAACATGTGTCCTCCAGGTGCTTTAGACAACTTTTCGAGCCGATTTTTCCAATAATGTTTATTTCCCAAAAATGCCTACAAACACATAAAATACCATAATAAGTACAAAAATCGAATACCAACAATACATGAAATTAAGGACAACGTAGACGCAAAAATGTGTCTATCAAATACCCCCAAACTTATAATTTGCTAGTCCTCGAGCAAATCTAGAAAAATAAAATGACTACACTTAGCACGTGCAGCAAGCCGTTAAACCGTTAAGTGGCCCTAGTGGCGAAGTGTTGTCTCCGGAGGTTTTACCAGAGGTGTACCCACAAAACCTTTACTCCAGACCCTAGCTATCTACGCAGAACCTCGGAAGGAACTAAAGAATCTCCTTGGTTGGCATACAATCATTGACTATAGGAGGAAGTACCCTGATGCGAAATTCCAATTGTTGTACATGAGTTTGCACTCATCATACTAAAATTCATATATAAGTGACAAAGCTCTACTCAGATAGTTTCTGTACATCATAACCGGAGTCAACCAATCACATAGAAAGATTAAGAAGATGGATAAAGAGATGGTTAAAAGTGAATGGTGTTTCCCATATCTGTCTGAAGGCCTCTGCCAAGGTGAACCTATCCTAATGGACTAAGATACCGGTCTGACTAATATCAACATATCTGGCATATACAAGGGCACCAGTGGTCGACTTTATTGAATTTATTCCGGTTGGTCTAATGGTCTGGTCTCTTTTTTTTTTCTTTTTTTTTCTCTTTTTTTTTTGTTGGTATCTCAATCACTCTATTCCACCCTATCAAAGGTAACAACTTGAATCGTGTGCCCCACCAAATCACTTAAAAAAATAAAAACAGAAGGATTAGGATTCAACGAGATATGGCGAAACTACCATGTTTTTTTTTAATTCTAACACCTGAGCTCTGTGCTTTTATGAATAGACTCTTTAGATGTTTCCATCTAATCAGATTGGTTTCTCAACTCCTACAACCAAGATGTTCCCATCCACTTAGATTGGTTAGTACCAACCTTAATAAGCATAAATTTCTAGGCTCTGGAGTTTATTTGTTGCAGCTAAGAGCTAACAAAAAGTTTCTTCCCCACCCCCAAACTTAAATCTAACATTGTCCTCAATGTTCTAAAGATGAAATTAAAAGCATGAACAATAAGAAACTGTTACCACTTGATGGATGGAAAAAGAAATAAGGAAGGATATTATCGTAAGCATGAGTACCTCCCAGGAAGTGCTAAATTTAAAGTCTTTAGCTAGACATAAAATACCTCAAAAAGGATTGTCACCTTCCAAAGTCAGATATCAATAGTCGAAACAATTGTGGGTCCATAAGACCAAATAGAGATGATACCAGTATGGGACAACTGCACTGATTCAGAAAAATAAAAAGAATCAAGACAACTGGGTTTATCTGCGGAGCGTAATTGAACTTCATATGTGTGTCTCGATAAATAGATTCATCTGAAAAACGGGTCTCTAATACTTGAGTTACCTCCTGGACAGTACCAGGAGGATCGAGTTGCGAAGTCTGAAAAGATTCAAGTAATATCTCAGATGTACAAGGCTCGAGTCCCAAGTTAGGGACTCTAATTAGGGATACGATACAATCACAAGAACCATCACTACCCCCGAACTTAGGGTTCACAGACAAACCTCTAACTATTTCTTGAATTTCTGGATCTTCAGAGTCCTTAAAATACTCGAGAGATTCTTCTAGTTCTCTACCCCTAAACTTAGGGTCATCATTATTCTTAGAAAAACCTAAAACTATTGCCTGAATTTCTGGGTCCATAGAATCTTTAAAATACTCAAGAGCTTCTTCTAAAGATTGATCACATATCTGATCTAAGAGAATGGTTTCCTCAAAATCATCTAAAGAATCTACCAGTAAAGTGTCAAGCCAATTATACTGAACCAAATCCTGAACTAAAGTGCTAATCATATTCACTTCTTCTAAATCATCGTTCTCAGAAGGTTGTCTAGTAACATTAAAGACATTTAGTTCAGTGGTCATATTACTAAAGGATATGTTCATAAGCCCAGTCCTACAGTTGATGACAGCGTTAGATGTGGCTAAAAATGGGCGACCTAAAATCACTGGGATTTGACGACTTGGGTCCTTAACAGGCTGGGTGTCTAGAACAACGAAATCCACAGGATAAATAAACTTATCAACCTCAATCAGAACATCATCTATGACACCACGAGGGACTTTGATAGACCTATCAGCTAATTGTAGTGTCATTTTAGTCGGTTTCAACTTACCAAGACCTAGATGGGTGTATACATGATACAGGAGTAAGTTAACACTAGCTCCTAAGTCAAGTAAAGCTTTATCGACCATGTGATTACCAATCACACAACATATGGTGGGGAATCTAGTATCCTTATACTTAGGGGGTGTTTGGTTCAGAAGAATGAAACTTACCTGACCAGCTAAAAAAGCTTTCTTATGGACATTAAGCTTACGCTTTTGTGTAAAAAGATCTTTAAGGAACTTGACATAAGCAGGCATCTGCCTAATTGCTTCTAATAGCGGAATGTTGATGTTCACCTGCTTAAATGTTTCCATTATCTCGTTGAAAGTAGACTCCTTCTTTGTTGGGGCTAACAAATGTGGATATGGGGCTTTAGGAACAAAGGTAGACCTATCAGGAATTTCTTGGGAATCCTTAGAGACTGTTTCAATTTCCTCGTATACGGGCTCCTCTTGGGAAGTAGAAGGTGTAACTACAGTATGTCCACTAGGCATGGCTACCTTATTGTCTACCGTTTTACCACTCCTAAGGGTTGTTATCGAGTTCACATGGTTTGATGATTTCTCACCAGCTAAAGATATTTGATGGACTCCCCTAGGGTTGGGTTGTGGTTGAGTAGGAAACTTTCCTTTTTCTCTCAATGTCTCATTTATCTGACTAACCTGGGTTTTCAACTCGGAAATAGCCTGAGAGTTAGCCTGACCTATTCTCTTATTTTCTTCTAAACCTTGAGCAACAGATTGCTAAAACTGCACAGTGTTACGAGTTAACAAAGAAAGAGACTCTTCTAAACTCATAATCTTCTTATCTGAAGGGTTCTGAAACTGTGCCGGAGCTGAAGGATTCTTAGTATAGCCAAAACCTGGGGGAACCTGAGCATTACTAGACTGACCTTAATTCTGGCCCTTGGACCAAGAAAGGTTTGGATGGTTTCTCCAGCCAGGGTTATAGGTTTCTGAATATGGGTCAAACTTCTATTGGTTATCAAACCTAGTGTTGTTATAAAGAGAATTGGCTTGCTCTTCAACAGCACGGCCTTCCCAAAAAGGCTCATTTCTTCCACTACTACCACTAGAATGACCTAATTCTATGGCTTCTAACCTTTTGGCTATAGCTGCTATTTTGGCATCTGACTCATAAGATCCTTCTACCTTATTAACATTTCCTCTACTTAGAAGAATTGTTTTCTGGGGTTTCCTATTATTTTCCCATTGTTGGGTCTTATCGGTGATTTCATTCAAAAATGTCATCGCTTCATCAACAGTTTTATTCTCAAACCCACCTGTGCATGAGGACTCAACCATGGTTGTTGTTGAATAATCTAAACCCTCGTAGAGGATCTGAACTAACCTAACCTTCTACAAACCATGATGAGGACATTGATATATCAAGTCATTGAACCTTTCTAAGTACCTATATAAAGATTCTCCCTCTTGTTGGGCAAAAGTACATATTTGTGTCCTAATAGACGATGTTTTATGCCTTGGGGAAAACTTATGTATAAAGGCAGAAGTAAGTTGGTCATAGGTTTCCATTGACTCAGAGTCCAAACTATACAACCAAGATTTGGCTTTATCTTTTAAGGAAAAGAGGAATAACCTAAGTTTCAACGCATCATCACTTAGGTTTTTAATTTTCAGAGTACTACAAACTTCCTCAAATTCCCTAACATGAAAATAGGGGTTCTCATTCTCCTTCCCTAAACATATTGGGAGCATCTGTAAAGTCCTAGGTTTCAGTTCATAATTTGCCTCGGTTTCAGCTAACTTGATACAAGACGGACGAGAGGTCCTAGTTGGGTTTAGCAAAGCTTTCAAAGTTGCCATTTCTGGAACTACCAAAGGACTAGGAGTACTAGGGGTAATTTCCTCACGAATAGACAAATTCTCAAAACTGAAGTTTCCAAAAACGGGGCTCTCAAAAGAAGAGTCTTCGAGCTCCCCGCCTTCACAAGAAGAACTACTAGGTTTTTCACTAATCAAACGACCTAGAGTGTTTCTTTTCCAAGCCCGTTTAAAAACATCGGGCATACACTATAAAAACAAAATCAAAAAGAAAAGCCCTAAAAAGGAAGGGATGTTCTATGCAAACACAAACAAGGATGACTCCACCATAGCAAACCTACTGATTTCTAGCAAACAAAAAGCATGATGGCTCAACTTAGATTGTTTCAAGACCAGCTTCTAATCCTTCGAACGGGAATTCGTTACAATTTAAGCAAACCCCTCTGGAATTAATCCGAGTTAAAGTAAGTTGAATAGAGGCGAGGGAAGCTCGGTGGATCTTTGATACCCAAGGCCTCACCGGTATTACAAGGCGGCGCAGTCACGCATTAAACTTACAGTAACCGTCAAGAACTTCGAAGTATTCTTAAAAGAGTAACCAATATCTTTCGAATGACTTTCCTGTTAAGCTCGTTACCCTATCGGTCTCGTTCTAGTCAAAATTTTAGGCTTAGGTTCGCATTTGGTGTCGTTTTCCTAAGGCGAGCAAGAAGAGAACGGTGATGAAATCCGAACCCTTATCTTGTATGGCCAGTCCTTTCCCTTTACTAGGAAATTAAAGCAGTCGTTTTCAAGTCCTCAACATATATGCATACGAAGGAAGACAGTAACTCGCTGACAGGGGATTCGCGAGTGTTTCGACAAACTTACCTCCCGTACCAGACGGGGGATGAACCTTTGTGATCGACTCGGGCCACGACTCTTATGTCATGTACGAACCCGAGGGGCCGAGGTGATACTGTAATCACCGTCCTTCTCTGCAAACATTTTATATTTAAACTACCCTTCCGTAGGGTTTAAAAAAAATAATGTCCCAAAATTTAAAGTTCAAAGTCCAAAAATATAAAGTGCAAAAGAAAAAGAAAGTCTAAAAAAAATAAAAATGTCTCTCTTTTTTTTATAAAATAAAAAAAATCTTCTTCTTTCGCTCCTTTCGCTTTGCTTTTCACTCGAAGTCTTTAACTATTCACCAAAAGCTTTGGCAAAATTTTCTTTCGCTCCAAATTCCGAATTCTGTAAGAAAAATACAAAAACCAAAAAACGTAAAGAATAACAAATAAAATAAAAACCTAAAAAAAAAATCTAAAAACTCTATCCTAAAGACAAGTCCGCGTCGGCGGCGCCAAAAATTTGATGTGTTTTCAAAGTTGTTGTAGTAATAAATAGAGTTCGTTCAAGACTTGTGAAGGTTGTGCTTTTAGATTTAAATTTTAAAACTAAAGAAAATAAAGCAAATTAAAACTGATTATATTAGAGAGTCCGGGATTCAGGATTTCACCATTCACCAAAATTCATGTAATTTAATGTTAATTTTTATCATGCAATTCTAGACAATATAACTCCAATCAAAAGAAATTGTGATTCTAATCACTGTCTAAATTAGATTTTCAAAACATCAATTGTTAATCGCAAGCATGAAGTATCAAAAGCCCTAAACTAAGCATACTTCATCAAGAGAAAACACAACTAATTAATAAAAATCATTACTCAATTTTCATTCGGTGCAAATAATCATAAAAGAATTGCATAAATAAATTCAAATAAATTTTACCACATAACTTTTGGAAGAATGGCTTCCTCCATCGCCCCGGAAGATTGGGTTTAGCTCATCATGATGTTGGAAACACGCTCAAAAATTGATTTCATTGCTCAAAGTAGGTGTACAAATGATTAAATGTCTATCACACCGCCTCCTCGTTTACTAGGTTGGGAGCTGCTCGTTGCACCTTCAGCCATCTTTTTGGTAGGGGCTCTCTTTCTCTTCTTCTTTGGCCCATCCTCATCCTCCTTAGAACCATCCTCATTCTGCTCCCCAAACTTTGCACCAGCTTATACATCTTCGAGACCGTTCAATTCATCAATTAGCTTTTCATTGGCTTCACATTTTTCCCTTCCATGATTTATAGCTTTACCCGGGTTATCAAGTGTCCGACTCGTCTTCTCTGTTTCAATTTCAAATAACAAACATTCAATATATAATGCTAAAACCATTAACAAAATCGTAATTGAGTATCAATACGCACCAAGTATTCGAGAGCCGTATCATTGTCCTCTATAATGGGCCTCTCATCAACTCGTATCACTAGAGTATGCGAAACATTGAGGTACCACGTCATGTAACTCGGAATTGCTTCGTCATCTGTTCGAGATGGACCAACCAAATGATATTTGTGAAACGCTCTGTTATCCCAATAATCATATGATGGGAAACACCGGTGAACAATGACAATATCACTGTCATGTGCTTTGCTTTTGTCTCACTTTTGGGATTTTTTGTATGTAGCCGCATTGTCTTGCGACTCTCGAAAGGTTGTACATTACATATCCTCTTGGGTGAAACAAAGGCCCATGATATTCACCTTGCTCTGGGCACCCAACCTTCTTTCCTTTTCCTTTAGCCAAAGCCTCCTTGTAAGGATCAAAGACAACATCCTTCGCCGTCAAGTTGTCTAACTGGCATCTCAAATTCAGATAATCCATTCTTTGTTTCTTCGGCTTACTTCTGTAGGTGTACTTGTTTCCATAGTGCTCTCCGTCCCAATCCTCGTTCTCAAAAGCCCTTTTAGGAAATATTGGGAAGTGCAAATATATCCACGCCTGCAGAAAAGCCATATTCCCTCCGAGTTGGTTCCTTTGATCCCTAGAAGCCTTTCTCAACTCCGTCAAAGAGTGTGCAAGGATGGTAGTACCCCAAGAGTATTCCTGTATCTTGCCAAATGGTTGCAACAGCTGGATAAAGTTGGCGTTCACACGGGCACCGGAAACATCGGGGAAGATAACAGCTCCAAGGATATAGAGGACATACGCATTGGCCGTGGAGATGATACGTTGCATCGTCACCTCTTTTCCCTCAGTACGAAGCTTCTTTGTTCCCATAAATTTGCTCCTCAGCCTCGAGAGATGGAATATCCTCTGCTTTGCGTTGCCTACTAGAATCTCCTTCTTGGTCTTCTCCTCATTCCATTGGAACACTTCCTTGGTCCACGCATAAATCTTGTCCCACTCAAGCTATTGCATGTACTCTTTGTGCTTCACGGCTTTACCTTCTATTCTTAGCCCAATAATGAACTTCACATCATTTGGAGTTATCGTCATTTCTCCAAACGGAAGATGTAAAGTATCCTTTTCCCCGTAGTATCTCTCGGCAAAGGAGGAACAAAGAGGTCTGTCATAACCAAGGTGACTCAAATTGTTGACCACAGAAAGCAACCCCGTAGAATTGACTAGATCGACCACTTCCGGAACTTCTCCACTGGTTGATTCATCAGCTATAAGTGGCCATTGCCTCATCTTATTCACTGACGTTCCTGGATTCATAAGACGAACGACATGCTTGTGATCCTATAAAACCAAACAACCACGATGGAAAACAATCAAAACACTACACGGATAATAATGTTTACATTACATGGCACAAGGTTTAGGTACTTACTATGGTATTGTAGACGAAGCCGTCCCAACTGCCTATGTAACCCCATAATATATTTCCTCCATCAGCTGGTATCCCTAAAGGTGGATCATCAGGTCCGCGAGCAAACATCTTCAGCTCGTCGGGCATGTGGTCACCTTTCTTCTTCTTTGGAACTTCTTTCTTCTTACCTTTTCCTTTAGGGTCTCTTTCTTGTTCTTGAACGACTTCTCTTATCTCTTTATCACCTTCCTTGTCACCTTTTTCTTCATCACTTTCACTCTCATCATTTTCTTCTTCACCAGCTTCCTTGTCACGTTCTTCTTCATCACTTTCACTATCATCACTTTCTTCTTCAACACCTTTCTTGCCACGACTATCTTCATCACTTTCACTCTCATCACTTTCTTCTTCACCACCTTCCTTTCCACGTTCTTCTTCATCACTTTCACTCTCGTCACTTTCTTCTTCACCACCTTCCTTGCCACCACTTTGTTCCTCATTAACTCCCTCATCACTTTCTTCTTCTTTTTCACCACCTTCTTGTTCAGTAGGTGCTTTGGGATCAGATTCTTCATGTGTTGGTTGCTCCGCTTGTGGTGGTGGGTCATTGATGATGATCCTTTTGGCTTTAACCCCGTGCCCCTTGGGTTTCGGTGGGAAGCATTCAAATTTTTATCGTCTTTTCGACGAGGTTCCAAAGGCTTAGGAGTAGCATGGTCATATTTTTTCTTATATTTCTTTTCGGCTTGATTTTTTTGCCTGTAGAATACGGATTTAAGCAACAAAAAATAATGAAATAGAAAGCATTTTTAAAGTCAGGTTATATAATCAGTTTACTCGATATACATATGAAATCCGATTCCAAACATATAAAATTTACAATCGTATTTTTGCAAGTGCTAATGTGAACCGATTCATGAAATTGGTTTACTCGATATATATATAAAGTCCGTTTCTGAACTAAACAATCGATTTTTGTTAAGACATATGTAATCCGATTCCAACAAAATAAGATCCAGGAAGATTGGCTACAACAATCGAGCTATTTATACACTAACGTTCCCTGATTCCTTTTCACATGCAGAACAATCGGACTATAAGTTTATGAACATAATACGTTTCTAATAAGAATCGGGTTACTTCGTGACTAACGTAATCCGATTCTGTGAACACTGAAATTTTTTGATTTCAAAATTCTCGATTTCTAACCTAAATCATGTTACTGAAACCTAGTTTAGAGGATTGGGTTGATAGAAAAGTACTTGATTCGACCCATTTCTTCCTCCTGTGCGATACGAGAGGCTTCAGATTGTTCTTGCACTTCCTTCGTTCTATTTCGAATCGCTTCAACAAGTCCGGGATTGTCGTCACTAGAATGATTCCTGTGAGTAGCATACTTAGTTCTTGGATTCGTCATTTTATGGAAGAAAGAAACGATTAATCGTTTTTGAATCGTCGATCATCGACGATTTTTGGTTTCAAGAAAATGGAAAGAGGGAGTGGAGGAGATGAATCGGTTTTTATGTTAAAAATAAAAACTGATTTTTATTAGTTACGTTTATTAAGGATTGATGGGGATAATTTAGTAATATTAATATTTTTTGAGGATAATTTTGGTAGTTTACATAAATATCATACACCCCTTATCATTGTGAATTGGGTAGATGAAGTAATCTATATGCCCCAATTTAGCAAGGATTTTTTTTCCCAACAAAAAGAATAGATAAAGGAATTACTATTTTGAGGATAGAAAGAGTATCCCAAATGGTCGGTTGGTTCTATGTTTTGACCAGATTTTAAGTCATAAAATATTCAAAAATTTGAATGGTCGATTGGTTTTAAGTTTTGACCATATTGTGAGTCCTAAGATATTCCGACTTGCTTATAAAGTTTTAAGCCATAGCATATTTTTAATTTAACGATAGAATACAGGCTACGGTGAAGATCTCTTTGGCCAAAATGTTAAAATCTCGATCACATCGACGGATTTTAAGTTAAGTAGGTAATGTTTGCGTTATAATAATTATATACGTGTTGTACTGAGAGAATTTCCCGTGGAAAATCTCGAAAAAATATAGCCCTATGGCCTATGCCTGCAGGATTTTTCACGTGAAATTCTCCCGATATTGTTTACGTTAACAAGTTTTGAGTTATGATGTAGATTTTGAGACATGAAACGAATTTCGATGAGACGACAACCATAAGCTAGATGATCAATGTACAAAGTAAGTATTTGATTATCAATCTTTTACGAAGAATCGAACACTTTTGACTGCAAGATTGTCAACAGCTCTCCAATATCCGGCCCACCATTTATCTTTCTTCAAAAGTAAACCAAAGAACAGACCCAAAAATCCAACTATGAACCCGAAAGCAACAATACCATAAAAATGCCACTTATCTTGACCATATTCATTCGGAGAATTGCCGGTATCACTGCTCAGACTGCCCTCACAAGCATTCTTCGTAAGGTACCCGCACAAGAAGTTGTTATGAACATATGCTGAACCATCTCCGCTCAATGTATCCATATGAGGTCCCCTTGGTATCCTTCCACTCAGGTTATTGTAAGACAAATTCAAATAACCAAGAAAATCCATTGATGCTAAAGATGGCGGGATAAGTCCAGATAACTTGTTGAAACTCAGATCCAAAGACTCTAAGCTCTTCATATTTCCAACACTGAATGGGATGTTACCCGAGAGGCGGTTGTGTGATAGATTCAGCATGGAAAGCCCTTTCAGTAGACCTATCTCTTCAGGAATTTCTCCCTCAAGATTATTGGAGGATAAATCGATTCCTGAATTATATGTATACAGTTTCTCATATTGCATCATGATCCCTTTGTTTGTCATCTGCAATTGTAAATGACCTAGATAACCATTAGTTCTATTTGTTAACATTATCAAATTGCCTATTTCCTTAGGAATTAACCCGGTGAGATTGTTTCCCGACAAGTCTAATACATGGAGCAAATGCAAATCGACAATGTCTTTAGGGATTGATTCATTGAATTTATTTGATCTTAAAGAAAGAATCTTAAGCTTATTGAGTGTACCAGACAAATGGGATATACTTCCTCCAAAACAGTTATTACCCAAGTCCAGAACTACCAACTCGCGAAGTTTACCGATGAAATAAAGAGGATCGCCGTCAAGATTGTTGTTATTTAGTTGCAAGATTTGCAAGTTCTTTGCTTGTTCAAGCTCTTTCGGAACATTTCCAGTGAGGTTGTTGGTGCCAAGATTTAGATACTTAAGAGAAGTACAATACCCTACGGTAGTAGGAATAATTCCATATAGTTTGTTCTTGGAGAGATCAAGAATTTGAATATCAGAATGTAATCCAGGTTCATTGGAGCATATAGAAGAGGGAACTGAGCCTGTAAGTTCATTACCAGATAACATAACTGAGATAATAGTAGATAGTCTTTTTCCGGTTTCCATCGAGATTTCACCGTTGAATTTATTATGTGCTAGATTATATAGCTTGGCATTTTTACAAGGAAGAGGTAGAGGACCATGAAGATTGTTGTGCGAGAGATCCAAGGATCGGAGTTTTTTAAGTTTGTAGATGCAAGAAGAGATAGTTCCAGAAAGGTTATTATCTTGTAAATGCAACATCTCTAAATCAGTTAAATTACAAATGAAACTAGGGAATAGTCCTGTCAGATTGCATGACCGCAACCCTAACACCTTGAATTTAAGTTTAGGGTATAGGTGTAAGTGTTGTTCTATAGATACTGTTAGCTTGTTTGAGCTCAGCTCTAAGAAAGTCAAGTCTAAATTGGCAACCAAAGAGGAAAGTGAAACATCTCCCCCAATAGAGTTGTTACTAACATCTAACCGCTTAAGGTACCTGAGCATGGTAATGCAACTTGGTATTGTTCCTGTAAAATTGTTCCTCTGCAGAAAAAGATCTCGCAGAAAAGAAATCTCACAGAGTGAATTTGGAATGGATCCTTGAATTGAACAGCCGGAGGCATAAAGAAACTCCAATAGCGGCGCATTTGAAATTAATTTCTGGAATGGCCCTGTTACTTTGGTTGAAGATAACCTAAGAAATTTCAATTTAGGCCACTTATGTTCAAACATTTGCGCAAGATCTACATGGAGATTAGGATTAGAAAACACATTGAGCTCTTTAAGTTGAGGCATATATGGAACTGAACCATAAAGAGCACAAGATAATAAGTAAAGACTAGAAAGTGAAGGCAGTTTAGCAAGATGTACTGGGAATGAGGAATTGAGCTCAAGATTGTAACTCATATTGAGAGAGGATAGGCTAGAAAGACTGTTCAACTCTTGGATGGGAAAAACTGGGCCAGATATATTGCAATAAGATAGATCAAGATCTTTAAGATTGGAAAGAAAAGATATATGTTCAGCAAAATTGTTTTCAGATAATATTGTAGCTTTGGATAAATTAACACCACTCAACCGTAACACCTGGAGATTTATTAACCCACTCAACCATTTTGTAGATGATAACCTTATGCAGTCTACAACACCACAAGATGATAAATCAAGGTACTTTAGAGAAGATAGGTTGGTGAATTGTGTCAAAGTTGATCCTGAGAAGTTGGAGTTGGAGAGATCAAGATGAGTGAGTTTTGTTAGATTAGAAAACTGAATCGGAATCTGTGATTCTTGGAAATTGTTGAAGGCAAGATCAAGATACTGAAGATGAGTAATGTGGAAGAAGAGAGGAGAAAGCTTACCTTGAAGTGCAGTTTCTGGGGGACTGAATTCATCATCAATTTTATTATCCCTATACTTAAATTGATTGAAGTAAATTTCATACTCTGTGTTCCGCAGGTTGATGGAGATGATATGGAAAGAGCCGATGGAACACTGAATTCCATGCCAATCACAACAGTTCTGATATTTGCTGCCTTCTTGCCAGGAGGACAATCGATTCGAAGGGTCTTGTAAGGAGGATTTGATGTCTAAGAGAGCCCTTCTCTCCTCTTCATGGCATCCATCAGAGGGCAGTGGAAATTGAGCGAGGCCGACCAAGAAAAAGAAAATGAAATGATGGTGAATAAGAAAACTGAATGATATTATTTGTATATTCTTGTTGTATGAATTCATGGCTAAATATAAAAATAAACCCTCTGAATCAAATAACAATGGTGTATAGTAACTATAAGAAAACCTTTGATTAATAGATTGCTATATATATAAGTTTAAACACTATCACAGCATTGCATTATAATTCCAAGGACTACAACTTTTCAAGATGGAATAGACTATCATTAATAGACTAGGTCCCAGAGTAACAGTCTTTCATCGCATTAGAGTCCATGCGTTCACATGATGATAAGATATTCAATTCCACGGAGAAAATAAGACATTTTACTCCTCCAACTATGATAGTGATACTATTATCAAGTATTAACCAAGAAACCTTAGAGGGTTGAAGTCCACTTTGAAGAGAACATTCGTAACATCTACACTACAAAAATCATCGTCCGTGATGCAATCGTAAAACTTGATATCTGTTGAAGGGGCTGAGTGCAAGTAGTCACTGTTTAATGTTTATACAAATAAATATACTAATCATAATACCTTTTCAAGATTGAAGGGTTGACTATGAGAAAACCTCTAATTCATCTTTGACTAGCACAATAACTTATGAAACAAGGAAACCCACTAATAGGCACCGGCGATATTTAACTGTAACATAATTTGAGAATAGAGAAAACCATTATACACAATACATAAAAATAAGCCGAAGAACTATGGGAGAGAATGAATCCTGAAATCTCTTTACAAGTTCCTTCAGTTCTCAACCATCTGCGTCAAGCATTTGAAACAAAACACTAAATATATGCAATGTCTTTTGGCCATAGGCTATAAGAAATAAAACTTTGATTACCTGATATCAAGTACCAAGGAAAGCAACAGTATCTAAGCCACTGATTGCCTAAATTTCTTCTTCAGATGCTCTTGGGTCACTCTGGATAAGGGCAAGTATGCGCACTTTCCTATGCAGCTTCCCGATTGACAGTAGCAAAACTGAGGCCCCTTATGCACCGCCTAAATCCCAACGATCTTTCTTACGCTAAGTATTTTATGAAGTACATAACCCGTATGGTAAGAAGTAAGAACTCAATCACCAGTGCTATAACTATTAACGGATGGTCAATAGGAATCTCTAAATTGGTTGTTTCTGAACATAATTCTGGCTGATTATAGATTTTAAATCACCCACCCATTTTCTACAACAGTAATTGATGAAAGTGAACAAGCAGATGATGACAATGCCCACGACAAACTTTGTAATCCTTGGATGCTTGTTCCACATCAAAACAAACATTCCCTTGTTCCTGCTTGCTAGGGTTCTCCATCATTATATGGATCATTTTGGGATTGTAAGATGGCTAAGCATCTCTAATTATTCTCTACCTTTGTGTCAGAAAAAAATAAATACTTCTTTTTTCATAATTCAAACAATCCCAATCTATGCCAAACCCAAAAAAAAATGATACAAGGTAGAAATTTCAGAAGTAGGATCAGATATTGTAATCAATTTCCAAGTAATAACGCCAACACGGTTTATTTTTCCAATCTGAGGGAGCATTTCTCTAAATTGTGTTTCCTAGTCAGAAAACATGCTTTAACTGCATTTATGTGTGCTTGCTTACCATTATGACCATTAAGTATAAAACAAAAGGGAAACAGTTCATACATGAAAAACATAGTATATTCGAAATATAAATGCCATAGCCTCTATTTAATTGAGGTAGTACCGTCGTAGACACAGTCACACAATACTCCAAAATCATAACAAACAAGGCAGTGCATACCACTATGTAAAGTTGATGTACCAAATGAGGCTACCCACGAAAAGCTCTAACATCTTCAAGTTCAGACATCTACTATTCCAGCTCCCAAAGTACATCTCCTCCATCCTCTGTAAATCAAAGAAAGACAAGTTGCTTAAACATCAGGCTTTACGAGCCAAGATATGGTGGTGATAAAAAAAACAAAAAAAAAAAAAACAATCTGACCATGTACTGGAACCAAAAATGGATCACTTTCTGTGCCTTTAAATCGTATTAGCTATTTGTAACCCATTCATGCTAAGGGAAAAACCAACAGTGCCAGAGACAAGGGTTCGATTACACCAATTTTAATGCACCATATTGAAAGTGACAATCATGCAAACTACTGGTACCCTATCCATAAATAGGTTTCATGATGCAAGTACCCTATCCATACTTGTAGATTAAGATTCCAACAAACAAGAAATACAATTAACTTTCTTGTTAATCCAGAATTCAATATCATGAATGCAGTGTGCAATACAAACAAAGAGTGTATTATTTACAATTGTTTCTTGCAAGGTAAATGAACCTAGCCTTGTTTGCGTCTGTAATCTTAAGATTTCTTGAAAAGTAAACAAACCTAGACTCTGCAGTACCAATCTTACGGTGTCTATACGTGTGGAATTAAATCACTAAAACCTAAGAATTACAAACTTCTCATAAACCCAAGAAATCTAACCACAACATCTGTAAATGCATTGAGTAAAAGAGAATGAGGTCCATTTTCAAAAGAAAAAAAAATGCCGTTCCAGTCCTTCTGGATGTAGACAGTCGTGACTCCAGATAGTTCTCTAATTTTGTATTCTAATATTTTCAGAAACAGCCTTTTCCTGGGCTTTTCATTTTCATTTAGACTCAAAAACACATGGATTTATTTATTTCTTCTGTTAATAATGGATAAAAAAAAATGCCAACATTTTGTGTTCTCTTATACAACTCCCTAACTCTAGGTGTAAAATCATTTAAACTGTACTCTACCAGATCAAAATTGTAAAACTTAAAATGTAGCACTCCTGTGGGTCTGTGGCTCTGTCAATTACCTCTCAATTGAAAAATCTGTTAAAAGGCTCAGTATAAGTAGTCATTGTTTATACTAATCAAAATACCTTCTAGAATTGAAGCGTTAACAATGAGAAAATTGTGTTTCATCTTATGAGAATATGTGATGAACTAGGGGTTCAGGTAACTGACTTATCCTATCCTTTTCCCTTTCGCTTCTCATAATCATCATTCAATGATCAGGTTTCAATTTTGTCAAAATTACCTGACAACAAACATCTAAAAAAGAAAATTTGAAATGAAACCATAGAAACAGAACAATGGAACTTCTGGAATTTGACATGGGATTTTCCAACTGAAGCAACTGAGCAAATCAAAAGATAGCACAACATATAATAAATAACTTGATCAATTACTTCAACTGATCAGGGTTACACATAGAGCAAATATCAGAAGTAAACCCTCACCCTTCTTTCGTCGTATCTGATATCTGGAGCTCTCCAGAGGATAAAGTGTACAAACTGAAATTATGAAAAGCAATTGTGTATAAATAACTTCTCTACACAGCTTGCAGACACTTGACTGCAGCAGAATTGAGGCCCCTTACACACCACCTAAATCCCGGGGAACTTTCTTGCGCTAGCATTTTACGAAGTACCTAATCCGGATGGTATGAACTCAATCACCAATGCTATAACTACTAATGGATGGCCTTTACAAATCTCTAAGTTGGTTGTTCTTGAAACTAATCCAGGCTGATGATGATAGAAACGGAAAGTCATTCCTGAATGAGATGTTAGATCACCCTCACATTTTCTACAGCACAGTAATTGATGAAAGTGAACTTGCAGATGATGACTATGCCCGAGACAAGCTTTTCTGATCCTTGGGTACTTGTTCGCATCAGAACAAACATTTCCTAGTTGCTGTTTGCTATGGGTCTCCATCATTATATGGATCATTTTGAGTTTGTAAGATGGTTAAGCATCTTACTTCTCCAATTTTGTGTCAGAGAGATCTGAATATATTTTTTCCCTTCATTCGAACAATCCAATCTATGCCAAACTCAAACAGAATGATCCTAATTCCTAAGTAGAGTTCGATATAGTGATCGATTTCCTAGTTATAATGACAGCACAGTTTATTTTTCCTATCGGAGGAAGAATTTCTTTAAAATGGGTTTCCTAGTTGGAAACATGCTTTACCTGAATTTACGTGTGCTTGCTTACCATTATGAACATGAAGTATAAAAACAAAAGGGACATCAATTCGTACAGGAAACATATATGTTAAGTACCACAGCCTTATTAAATTGTTGTAGACACAGTACTCCAAAATCCTAACAAACGAGACAGTGCATACCATGATATCAAGTTTAAGTACCTAATAAGGCCACGCAGCAAAAGCTCTATCATCTTCAAGTTCAGGCGTTTACTATTCCATCTTCCAAAGTACACCCCCTCCATCCTCTGTAAATCAAAGAAACACAAGTTATCGTAAACATCAGGCTTGTGTATTTCAAATCCTATTAGCCATTAGTAACCCATTCACGTCAGGGGGAAAACCAACAGTGCCGGAGACAAGGGTGCTAGTACAGATAGTCGATTACATCATTTTAACGCACCATACTGAAATTGACAATCATACAAACTACTGGTACCCTATCCAGACACACGTTAGACAATGCAATATTGTTCCATACTAGTACATTACAATTCAAACATAAAAGAAAATACCTTTAATTTTCTTGTTAATCCAGACTTCAATCAACATCCCAGTACCAATTCCTGCCGCAATACATGCGCCATAGAAAGGAAGGATAACCGATAAAGGTCTTCGAGGGAGAAAATAATACTCAGGAACTTGTCTAACTTTCTTTGGAAGCCGCTTCTTAATAACTGGTGTAGCAGCAGAACTAGCGTCAGTCACATCACCACCTACATTCTTCCAATCAACCCCTTTCAACAAATCTTTGTTCTCCTCTATCCCCATAACAAGTACTATAGTCTAGTATTCCACTCTGCAAAAAAGAAAAAAAAAACGCAAATTTCCTGGAACCCATGATTTTTACAACATGTGTTTTCAATAATTTCTATGACTGCGTTCAAATCAGTAAGGGAAAACTGATAATTTCATTGAGGCATTCTATCAAACATTCATGACTAGAGCATAGTCATCCTAACATATAATCATTTTAATTATCAGGTTCTAATTTCGTTGTAATACACATGAGATAATTTTTTATTAACCCTAGATACAGAAAATGAAACTTCTGAAATTTGAGATTTTGAGGTAAAGCAGCAAATCAAAAGATAGTATAACAATTAAATCACGTTATTAATTACCTTAAGAACTGATCAAGGTTACGCATAAGCAAATATCAGAAGTAAACGCTTAACCCCTCTTTCTTAAAATTTATTCTCTGAGTTCACCTGAGGACGGACCGTGAAAGTAGAAACTGAAATCATGCAAAGCAATTTACTCAACTTATGCTCAGCTCAAGTCGGATAAGTGGCTCTGGGCTTGGGCAATTTTGGGCCCAGCCTTAGGAAAATAGTTCCCAAGTAGTTAGCTCAGCTGGTTATTTCGGTTCCTCAAAAATTCGATGTGCTCCAGCATGTGACAGTATGGGACCCTTTAAAGTAGTTGAAAGCTAGGAGATTTAAGAAGAACAAGGATAGACACACCGTCATTTTTTCACGGTGAAATTACCGGGTAACACAGAAATCGTGGGACCCACAGCAAATAAAAAACCATGACCTTTTTTTCCTGGTGGGTCCCAGGTGATTCTCTGGAAAAATCACTGTGTATATATACTTTCAGATTTAAGAAAGCTTTGGGTTCATGAAGTTATAGATGGTATGTTTTGACGGAGATATTCAACTAATTTGTGGCTCTTCTAACTATAGATGGATTTTTCAGCAATACACTCTCTAAACTCCGCAACAAAAATGATGATTTCTGTTGGGTATTAACCAATGTCTATGGGCCTAATTTTCCATTTCTTAATACTGTACTTATGTTTGGGAAGAATTTGCACGTGTTTACCTTGATGTACTGGCGGAGACTTCAAAATCATATCATGTCTCGGCTTGATAGAATCATAATTATATCTTCTTCTTTCGAAATTTATTACCCTCTCGCTTTTCAACCTCGGATCACATAATTGTTCTTTTAGATATCTTTGACCCTTCTTGAGACCTAGTCTTGTTTTTTTTTTCGTTTTGACATCACGTGGTTTTTTGAGAAAGGTTTTCTAACTTATTGGATTATGGTGGAATACATTTCACTTATTGAATTGGAAAACTTAATGATAGGGTATTCAAATGTTGGATGCTGTAGTTGAAGAAGATCCACTTCAGAAAGATCAAATGGGTGATAAGTTACCTTTGCAAGTTGAGTTTGAAAACCTCGCGTTTTTAGGGGCCACTCAAAAGGATTTAGGGGCCATCAATTTATACCCATCCAAAGACTCTAGTTAAGGGGTACCCTATATGATATTGAAGTTACATAAATGCCCTTCTGGTAAAACCGTATAAAAACCAAATCAAAAAAAATTCTACTCATTTCAACTCTTTTTCTTCCAGTTTCATATCTTCCGATTGTGGAAGAAAAAAAACTTTCCTCGTTCAACCGAAACATCGCCGCGAATCATAAAATCAAAACATCGTCGATTCGTTTATAAAACAATGGATAAGGGAAATGAAACCCACAGACCTAGAACCAAAAATGTTGCTCGGGGTATCGATCCAAAGATTGGGATTTTAGCAAGAAATAAAGAAATTCTTGCTGCAAATGAAGAAGAACGAGAAGAACAAGTACCCGGAAATGTAGTCGGTGGTGGGGATTCCAATAGTCAAACACTTCGTCAACTTCAAATGGTCCCAATTAGGTAAGAATCTATCATTTTTGGGGTTTATTTCGCTTTAATTCGACGAATCGAGAAAAAAATACAAGGGTTTTCGGTTATTTATCCAGATTCGGGCGATATTCATGCTTATTTACTTCCGAATGTAGTCGTGTTCTTCATTTCTCAAGAACATCGACAGTATTCGGGAGAAATATTTGATGGTTATCAGCCGAATATTGTTGGTCATATCTTCCTGGATACAAACTGGTAATAATCGGTAGTTTAATGAATTTTTTGGCTCCCGAATATGTTTAAGTAGACACACAGTATTCGGAAGTACACTCACAAAAACCCCGGGACCTAATCCAAAATTGAATACTCTCAGAATTAAGCCGTTATACAAAATCTAAACCAACTTCGTATAGTTGAGACCAAGCAACTAAACCTAGTTCACTTAGTTTCTTCAGTATCCCTGTCCTTTCGACATTCAATAAGTGCACGCACTGGAACAATTCCTTTGGATCGTATTCCAAACAGTAAAGGAACAACAAATCTGTTTGGTAACAACTCTCTTGATTCTTTCAGATGAAGATATCATATGCAAAGGCTCTTCCGTTTAACTAATAAACTCCTTTGCCTGATTAGATCAATCTATCCAACAACTACCGAAATAGCAGAGTTTAGATTTGCAATCAATCAATATAGATTCAAACAAGAAACTATAAGGTGATGCCGATCTTACACAACTAATCAATCGAAGAAATCCCATTCTAGTTGGATCACAGCCGATCAAGGTTTGTGCACACCCAAAGATATAGAAACCAAATAAGAAATCTTCTTTGTCTCCAAATCTTCTTTAATCTTCAATAAACACCTACACAACACCACTTGTCCAATATTTTCCGAAATCTCTCAATAGAAAATTTCCAATTAGTACATATACATTACTAATTTTTATTCTCTGTAGATATGCATTTAATTTTTGGTAATTAAAGCATATAAAACTTGTTAGAGCATTGCTCGGTCGAACTCGCATGCGTTGCTATCTCAAGCATGTTTGTCAATGTTAGTGATCAAAACTATAAGTCTTGATTTCTAGTCTATTATAGCTAAGTCTCGGACTAGGATAGAAAGTGTAGTTGAGCTCAAGGACTTCATGGAGATTCATCATACAAGTAAAAGAACTACTCAAAGAACCGGTGGAACTTCTCGACAAAAAGGTATGTGAAGACTTGAACTTATCTGTCACTCAAAAGTCTATCTACTATATCTCCTACTCTTTGAGACAAGAAGTCGTATGCTATATATATAGACTTGGATTATACACATTTGGTATTTCGAGCCGAGTATACCTCACCTATCTATATCTCGAAATATGTGTTGGTAAGCTTTTCGCTTCGATCAAGTTTATCTTTACCATGTGACGAAAGTCATGATATATTTCAATCATCTTGAAAATTGCTTTGACGAGAAATGGTGTAGCAACTATATAACGTCCTCTAAGAATGTTTCAATGATTGAAATGAGAGTAGTCCTATTCTTTGAACCAAAGTTTGCGAACTTTGTTGATCAAGAGAACCGGAAGAATGGCGTGAGCCAAGTCCGCGAACTTCCGAAGTTCTCAAACCCGAGAATTTCTGCTGGAGCTGACAAACTATGTGCGTGAATCTAAGTCCGAGAACTCAGTCCGCGAACCCAGTCCGTGAACCGGCAAAGTTCTCATTCCCGAGAATTTCTGCTGGAGTTTGTAAACTCTGCCCGGTAACTTAAGTCCGCGAACCTAGTCTGTGAACTTGAGAAGGTTATATATCTGAAGATGATTTCTGAACTTAAACTTAAAAAGACTAAGGAATGCATTTTGTAAACCGTGTCTATAAAAGTTCATGAACTGATTCAAGTGAATCAAATCATCTTTGCTTCAATCGTGTCTTGTGTAGTACATGAGATTTCCTTGCAATTAACAACTCTCTAACAAGTTCATTTGAAGTCATTTGAACTAATTATGGTGAAGAAGAACATGGTTGATATGAAATGCTCATATGGCTAACATTTTTGTTAACTATTGTTGAACCAACAAGTGCGTACGTTTGAGTACGGTTAACAAACCTAGAAGCGTGCATTGTCAAGTGTGTATAACAAGCTAAGTTTTCGATCTAACGGTTGAAAAATATTAGCTTGAATCCAAATCAGGTTTTCATCTAACGTTGAATATTGAATGCTTTGTTACTAAGCTAACATTGATTGGAAACCCTGATTTGAAAGACTATATAAAGGAGACATCTAGTATTGTGCAAAACGAATCCCCACACCTCACGTGTGATACTAGTTTGCATACTAGAGTCGATTCTCCTTTAACCTTTTGTTTTTTTCTTCTAAAACCAGGTTAGCGACTTAAAGACTTCATTGGTATTGTGAAGCCAGACCGATACTACTTTTATCGTACTTGTGCGATCTGATCTTGCATCTTATATCGTATGAGTGCAATCAGATTGATTGGCTTGAGATTGATATCTCCGATAGGCAAGATATAAAAAGTAATCACAAACATCTTCATCTCATTGTTTGTGATTCTGCAACATCTTGTTTCGCTACCATACGATTAAGATTGTTGTGAGGTGATTGATAACTCTAGGCTGTTCTTCTGGAATATAAGACCGGATTATCAATTGGTTCCTTTTCACCTTGATTATTATCAAAAGAAGGAACAAAACCTTTAGGGTTTATCTGTGGGAGACAGATTGATCCTTTGATAGACTTGTCTGTGGGAGACAAATTTGTTTATTGTCAAAGCCTGCGATTTTGGGTCGTAGCAACTCTTAGTTGTGGGTGAGATAAGCTAAGGGAATCAAGTGCGCAGTATCCTGCTGGGATCAGAGGCGTAGGAGCATAACTGTACCTTGGATCAGTGGGAGATTGATTGGGGTTCAACTACAGTCCATTCCGAAGTTAGCTTGGAGTAGGCTAGTGTCTGTAGCGGCTTAATACAGTGTATGTTCAATCTGGACTAGGTCTCGGGGTTTTTCTACATTTGCGGTTTCCTCGTTAACAAAATTTCTGGTGTCTGTATTATTTCAATTTCCGCATTATAATGTTTTATCTTTATAATTGAAATAATACAGGTTGTGTGTTAGATCATCAATTAGAGTAATCCAACCTTTGGTCTTTGATTGTCATTGATTGATCCTTGGATATTGGTCTTTGGTACCATCCAAGTTATTCCTTGTGTTTGATTAAAGACTCGCTGATTTCTATTAGCTCGAGTAAATCAAAACAAGAGAGAGATATTAACTCCTTGAGATACTTTTACCTAGATTGAGTCTGACTGTCTAGTTGATTCTCTAGAAAGTATTTCGGACTTAGTCCATACAGATTGCTAAGCGAAATATTGAGTGGTGTTTTTAGACCCCCGTTTTTTCAAAACTAACAACCTTAACTAAAAGATTCTTAATTTATTTCGGACTGGTATCTCTTTGAGTTATTCAGGAATATCTTTGAACAATAAAAGAGAAGAGTTACCGTTCATGTTCAAAGTGTGTTGACATATTTTGTTTGTAAATCCTCTTTCCTATTTACAATATTAGAGTCGATTATACCACACTTCCAAACAAATTTAGAATTGGTTCATCTGTATTCCAAGACCACTATGTGATTGATCAAATATCAAATCACTAATCATGGGTTCACGGTTTTACCAAACACAAGGATTGGTTCTACCTCAATATGGTTTACTTGTGATCAAACACACAAATTACCAGGACCGGTTAAGTCAGTTACCAGGATCGGTTACGTCAATTACCAGGACCGGTTACCATATACTCATGGTATTACTTGTGATCGGTTACACAAGTCACTAGGGTCGTTTACACCAATTACCAAGATCGGTTACACCAATTACTAGGACCGGCTACACCAGTTACAAGGACCGATTACACATTACTTCTGTGATCAGTCACACCAATTACTAGGATTGGTCATACCAATTACAAATATCGATCATACCATCTCCGCTGATTATTTAGGATAAGTTACACTAATAAAAGTCATACCAAATTGGTGCACGTCGTTTACACAACAAATTAATTACTTCTTTCCACACAATTAACTGGTAATATAATGGCAAGAAGTTCGTTCCCACGAAAAGCAGGGAGTTTCTAGTTGTTAAAAGTAACCGAAAGGGGGGGTTTTAGATTTTTAAATCAAAATAACTAATAAAAGAAAATAAAATACTTTGTTGTAAACAATATAAAAAAGATGATTAAGGAATCCTTCGCCGCCACTGAGCCGGAACTTAATTAAATATAAATTTATTTCTTGTTGAACTTATATTGTTACCAACCGTCAAATAGCAATAAGCTCCGCTATCCTCCGGATTCCTACTGTCACTGGATACGGAAGCGCTCGACTATCAGATTCTATCCAACCAACCCACCAAGAATAAGCTCCCAAGGTGTAAATTAGTCGAATGCTTTACACTCTGTGAATCAGGTTGATCCCAGCATCAGACGCATAGGCTCGGCCTGCTTACTAGTGTTATCTTTACACACAATTGCTTAACAAAATCCTTCTGTCAGCTCTTGCGATTTACTACCTGTGTAAAGAGTTGATGTGACAATTACACGTATCACACAACGCTAAACTAGTAGAAGAAATACTGATCGGTTAATTTAATTGATCACTTTAAATAACCCCTCAATATTCTTAGACATTAAAAATAATAAAGATAACTAAAAATAAAATAAAACTTGAAATAAACGTGCTTAAAGAAATTAATGCTTCATGGTTCATGACTTTGAAATCATCCCTAATCAATTAGAAAATTAGCTACTCATAATTAAAAAATACTAACAAATAAATAGAGAGAAGGAATTAAAATGAAATTAAAAACAGAAGCCAACAAGGTTCTCTCTGTTTCTCACTACAAAGGAATGGTAAAGGAAGAAGTAAAGGAAGTAGTGTTTCTCCTCATTGGAAATTAATCCAAAAAAAGAGGTGGTAAAAAGAGAAGCGGTAAGCCGGGGTAAATTTTGCTCTCAATATCGACCTCTATTTATACAAGAGAATCACCGCCATAATTCCTCCGTCAAATCTGTATGCGATAAGAAGTAAAGCGCCTGCCAAAACAGTCTTGTTGCAGCTGGAATTAATTGGTGATGATTCAGAGTAACAGGATGCACCTGAGAAATGTGTACAGTAATTCCAGTCCATTCGATCATCCCAGTAATACACGTGTCTTCATATGGTCCGTCGTCTGACCAGCTTCAATGGGTCGCATTACATTAGATCATCACTTTTTCCCAAAATACGTCAGACATTTCTCTTCCCGTCAGATATTGTCGGAATGTTCTCTTATCAAAGTGTAACCGATCCCACCATACGTCTTCTCATTCTGTTTCGCGCCAAAATTGCTCTCTACAAATACTGAGTTCCGTACTTCTACAGATACAGAGTTCCGTACTTGTTACTAACATTCCCATATGATATGGGTCCCACCAATTCCAATGGCATGCAATTGTAAACAAGATACTCCCTCCGTTCCTTTTTAATACGCTGGTTTTGTTTTTGGAGAAAATTAAGGAAATTAAGAGAACTAATCATTGAAAGTGGTCCGCATGACACTTGTCAATAAAATAAGTGAAGTGAAATGGTCCCCATGACACTTGTCAGCAAAAGAAGTATAGTGAAATGGTCCACATGACACTTGTCATCAAAAGAAGTTAAGAGAAAAGTGGTCCCAGAAAACTAAAGTAACATTTGACTTTCCTAATTAGGAAACCAGCCTATTTTTTTGAAACATTTATTTTAGGAAACCAGCCTATTAAAAAGGAACGGAGGGAGTAAATAATTGGAATTTTGACAAAGTGCCACATTTTGGATTTACGGTTTAAGAAACTGCCACTGTTCTTTTTCAGACTTAAATTAAGTGCCACTACCGTTAGCATTTCCGTCTGGACCCAAATGTTTGGTCATTCCCGTTGACTTGGTCAATAAAATCTCTCCACTTTACATTCTTACCCTCACATATCCTCATATACTCCTCTCAAAATCATAATACTCGCACCAGTAAACCAGAAAAGCACGCCTTCCTCTTCCCCTCCCTCTCTTCTACTGTTGCTGCTCAACTGGTTTTCAAAGATCTTTATCAACTTCAGTACTCATCATAAATTTGTTAAGCTTTATTTTCTTCCTAATCTCATAAGACTATATTTGTGTTCATTAGAACATCGTTCCCATCTATCATGAGAAGAAAAACCAGGGAAGAAACTCAAATCTTAGCCCTAATTTCTAATCAACACCATTAATATTTACCCAACAACCAGTTCTTGAAATTTCAAATCAGATTTCAAATATTCTATTTCAATTAATTGCTTAGAACTCGAGCAAATCTTGGTTGTGATTGTTCATATTCATTGTTTGATGAATGATTTATCAAATTCGTAGTTATTTGATGAATGATTTATCAAATTCGTAGTTGTTTGTTTAAAATTCCCCCAATTTGAGATAATGGGTTTGTACTAATTTAATTTATGAATGTTTCTGAATTAATAAATTAAGTTTCTGAATTTTAGTTTGGGTATCTTTCTTAATTAGGGTTCTTAAGGAATTTTGTTTTTCTTACATTGAATCGGTTGTGTTTTGTATATTTGCTTTGGATTTGAATTTGCAGGTAGGATTGAAGCATGGAAGCTGCTAAAAACATCACAACATACTCATCTCCAACACCACCAGGTAATGGCACATAATCTGTTCGAGAAATGGTATGAACTGGGTTAAGTCTAGGACTGATTTTGGTTGAATTTTGAGTTATAATTTAGTCCACGGAAGTGTAATGCTGCTAAGGTTCTTGTGGCTAGTTGGCATGGTGTTGGTGGATTGTTTTATAGGTTTATGAACTGAATTTGTATGGATGTTGTAATGGCTTGAACTGGTGATGTTCTTTGTTGTTGATATGATGTTAATGGAGGAGATAAGGATAGGGATTGAGCTGGGTCGATGATGGCAGAAATTGTGGAGTTTGAAGACGTAAACCAGTTGAATGAAAGAATAGAATGATGGTTTCTGGTGGTTGTTTTTGAGAAGATTGAGATGGGTTTAAGAGTTAACTGTAGCACAGAACTTGGATATGAATTTGTTGGTGATTTCAGTAATGTTCTGGTCCGACAATTCAACTAAAAATGAGTCTGGAAAACTGATGTACTTATGACATGGTCTTAAGGTCAGTAATGATGTCCTTTGTATGTTTTTTTGTTTAAAAAATCGAATGACAAATCGAATCATCACCCCATTCATGCTTTGGTTTGCTTTTATTAGTTTTGTATGATTTGGTGAATGCATAAGAAACAATTGATTGTTCAGTGCATCTTAGTCTTAGTCTGTTGCTCTGTAGGTGTTTAGCTTAATGACTCAATGAATTTTTTGTTTTCAGTTACCAAATTGGGCAAACAAGGGTGATAATCTTATTTTTCCGATGACAGGCTATAGTGTCTATTGATGTTGTATCTACGGTCGCGTTTGGAGGGACTGGAGCTCGGTTTAGAGGGCAAGGGAACGCAAGTTGTGGGTTGCTGGTATCTTTTAGGTTAGTTTTGGCTCAGGATTGAGGCAGTTTTGGATAGAGGTTATGTGCTGAAAAACAGTTGATACATGTTGTTACCGTTTGATTGAATTGTCATCCTAGGCAACAAGATTATTCAGGGGTTTACTTGTCTTTTACTAGGGGAGAATAACGGCCACATATGCGTTAACATATGTTAGTTTTTTTTTTGAAAAAAACTGGATGGAAAAGTCAAACTAGTGGCATTTTATTAATTCTTAAAAAAACGGTGGCATTTTCATAAACATGAAAATGAAAGTGTGGCACTTTATTAAAATCCCCATAAATAATTTCTCTTTCCTAAATCACCGACTACCACCATCACAGCTTCATTATCGTTACAACTACAAGTACCTCCAACATAAACTCTCATCGATCATTGCTCATCAGATCATCGTCATTGCTGGGAGTAGCAGCAGCAATATTCCATCGCCAAACTTCATCGTGTTTGTGCCTTTCTCGAACAACATCCACTCCATCGAACATCAATAATGGCAGAAAGCCATAACCATCATTCACCATCGACTTCCATTGATTCTCTTCTCGACTGCACCATTCTCGAGTTCTTTTTTTCCCATCACGATCAACTTCCATCTGTTCACAATATTCATGTTCATCACTTCCCTGCCATGATCATCAACCCAAGCTCCATTATCATCATTGTCGAGTCTCCATTATCATCACTGTCGAGTCTCCTTAACAGTCATCAATGGCAGCAACAACATTAATCACAATATTGGCAACACCAGAATAACCGAGTCTCTGAATTGAAACTCATCACCAAGATCGTTTTAATGGCAGCAACCAATAATCCATTTCCAAACTCGAGTATGACTGATTTATCGAAATCAGGCTAGTACCCATGCTTTCTATCGTCCCCAAGAACCTAGTGATGTAACCAAATTTGAATATCATTGTTGATAAAATCCATCACCATCGTGATCATCATGAAGAACACCATTAATAATAGCTCATGTTCTTCTTCATGTTCATAATAAGGATGAAGAAGAGGTGCCCTGAGTAATTAATAAGGTGTCTTTAACAGTCTTTGAATCTCGACAGCCCCTTAAGTAAAAGACCGTACTTCCTTTAGCAATTCCCTTGAACTAAACCGGCCCATAACCGGAAGGTTTCCCTTAACATTCAGTTGGGATGCCAGTAGCACTTGGCCTGTAAAATGACTATTTTTCCCTTATAGTCTTCCAAGTTATTGTTTTGCTCATAACTTCTACATACAAACTCAGAATTCTTGTACTTGAACGAGTACCGCTTGGTCTTTGGCCCTTCTTCACTTGTAGCTAGCTTCTTTTATTGCAGAATTAAGTGCAAATTCACTTCTTTTGGATGATTCTCCTAATGAAACACAAATAAGGGAAAACAAACGTAATATACAATAATTTGCAAGAATATAAGCAATTACTAGCGTGGATTTTACACCAAATATATGTGAAATATGCACTTATCATAAATCATAAGTCAGTCACTGTGATTAGTTATACCAAGATGCATAACAAGTTGTGATCGGTTCTACTAACTCACACATATTGGTAATCCAAAGATATACAATGAATAACAAAACCAATAAGCCTAGCGATTTTCCCTTTTGATTCATAAAAAAAGTTCATGAATGTACTTCCTTTAAACAAATATAAACATTGTTTCTTAGGATGAAATCTTCACCTTTACACATACACATAATCACAATAGCATTCATACGATTATGTCGACGTCATATATATAAAGTTCAAAAGATAAGCGTTATACTTCGTATCCTAATTTCATAATACTATGATCTTGTGAACATGTCTCACTACTAGAGTATAATCATTCACAGCATCGCAGTTATGTTTTCAATATATCACGACTTGAAAGATACGTTAGGAATGAAACAGTTCAAGTCAATATTACTAACCTCAAGAGGAAGGATGATATCGTCGTTGTAGCTTGTTACTTCTTCACATTCTTCAGGTCTTCGAGTAATACTTGTATGTCTCATAAACCTAGACTTTCTAGTCTAACCTATACGAAGTTGTCTCTAGTACATAATCAAGCGACTCTTAGATGAGTTTTGATTCACTAAAATATAACAACCAAAGTTGACATACCAACGCTTGGTGGGTTCAATCGATCTATTCTCTAACACAATCCAATTAGGGTTTGTTAATGCAACAAAAACTGCCTAAGGTTAGCTTCCATATTGGTACTCCCGGTGCGTATGCACCTGGTAAGATGCTTGTTATTATAATTTATGCCTCTTTTATTGAGATAAAATATCTTGACATGATATATGAAATGTGACGAACCGAAATATTACGCCCCTGGCGTCGAGCCATGAAGGACGAAACCCCCTAATTCGCCACTCATAACGCAGTGACCGGGTCGTAAAATTTCACGCTCACCAGGAAATTTCACATCGATTTGCCTTTCCAAGCATGCTTCGCAAGCATGATTCCTTAAACAAAGCTTCCACGCCATTCCAGCTTATCCTTGTTCTGCGAAAGGTGTAAGGCTATAAAGACTAATGTGGATGCATTTTTCATCCATCACTAACTTCCGAGTCATATCCAGGCTTATGGCCTTGTGATACAGGTGTATCCACACTCCTTTAGGGAACTTAGTTAACCTCAAGCTAAGTTGAAGGAAGAATGCTATTCTAGGTAGGAATCCTTGTTTAGGCAGAATTCCTAGTTAGAGAAGAGTTTTATATTAGGCAATACTCTTAGTTTAGGAAATAGATTCCTAATAGAAGTCCTTGGTCGGCTGAGTACGATGAAGGCTATAAATAGAGTTCTCTGGATAATATCTAAACACAGATACTAGGACAGAAAACCTAGAGAAAGCTTGGAACAATACTTGTGCAAGCTTAGCAAACAGTTTAAGGTTAATCCACTGTTTAGAGAGATTGTGAGTGTAGCAAAGAGAGAACTGTAATTGTTTTCTTGTCCATAATCTAGAGAAGATATTTTCTTCGAATTACTACTTGTGTTCTGTTTTCTAAGTTTCTCGTCTATTATTATTCTGAATTCCGCCTTTATAGTAATAGCTACCAAGGTACAGAGATCAATACGTATCAAGTTGGCATCACGAGCAAGGTTAGTTTCTAGGATAAATTCCTGTGGTTTGTGGTTTTCACTAGATATCTCTACATAAAGCTTGGTGAGGTACTCGAGAATCTAGAAGATGTTAAGAAAACAAGGGGATCAATGATGACGAAGTCATATGATGAACATAAGGAAAACGAACCACAAACTATGGAAGAAAATGTGGCTATGATGCAAACAGACATGAAATAAATTCAAGTTACCCTTAAGGAATTGAGTGAATGTATTCGTTCTCATATACCCAAGCCGAAGACGAAGAAAAAGGTTACGCCTTCACCTGAAGCTTCGGAAAAAGATGATTCGAAAGAAGAAGAAGAAGAAGAAGAGGATGAAGAAAAGAAGAAAAGTGATTTTCTTAAAAGTCTTACATCAACTAAACTCATGGTAAGAATCTGAAAGTTAATTTTCGTGTTGATATTCCACTTTACGATGGGAGTGTCGATGTAGAAAAATTGGATGATTGGATTGAATGTCTAGAGACGTATTTTTCTTTCTTTGGATATGGTTCAAAGGAAAAGATTGCTTTCGCGGCAGTAAAGCTACAAAAGCATGCTCTAACCTGGTGGAAAGCTTATCAAAGACAAAACCTAGGTAAGGGAGTATTGTCGTGGAAAAGATTCAAGGCAGTTGTAAGGAAACAGTTTTATCCAGTTGGCTAACTTGAGGAGAGATGGTTCAAGTGGTACAACTTGAAGCAAACCTACAACCAAACCGTACAAGAATATACTTCGGAATTTCAGAATCAAGCTATGATTTTGGATTTAGACTTGGGATATTATGTTATCTATATGAAATATATTTCCGGGTTCCATGAGTATATACGGAAGGAGTTGAAGATGTTTTCGGTGGATACTATCTCCGAAGCAAGTATAAAAGATAATTTCATTGAAGGAAGGATTAAGAAATCTCATTCAAAGGGAAATACTAAGGTGAAATCTGGAGGTACCAATGTGAAAGGAGGTGAAAGGAGCAAAGAAGAAGGGAAGTCTAGTGACAAGGAAGGTTTGACCTGCACCCATTGCAAGCAAACATGTCACGTTTGATAGACGCATTTATGTGTCTATTTTGATCTCAATTTCCTATATTGTTAGTACCCATTTTTATATTTATTATGGTTTTTTATGTCTTTGTAGGTGTTTTTGGAGAAATACACTTTTGCGGAGAAATTGGCTCGGAAATTGATATTTGGACTCGCGGTAGAAAATTACTACATGCACTCGGAGGACAACTGCTAAATGGACCACAGTAGTGGATAAGGGGTACCCAAGTTACGATCGACACCACATCAGCAGGATAAGGGGAAACCATCTTCCTTGTTTGAATTTCTTGTTTTGGCGGGAAATTTTGAGTTTCACGGCAGATATTAGGGTTTGAATTTTGGGGCACGTGTGGGCAGATTCAATCGCTGGAATCAGTTACAATGGGTCTGATTTTTCTAAAAAGGATTGATGTACTCGATGGATTTGATCCAGTTGGGCTAGATAATCCGGGTGAAGAAAACGGAGGCGTGGAAAGCTTCACGGGTTGTTGAGATTTTCTGGATTTGATTTGGCCGTGATTTGATCGGATTTTCTCATGGACCTGGGTTGATTTAAGCCTGTTAGGATCAAATAGGGTTGGTAAGAGTCTTTCTTTCGCAGAAGAAGGAATATTTTCTTGAAACAAGGAAGTTACGGCTCTATATGGAAGTTACGTGGGATTATAGGGAAGATTTATTCTCTGTAGGATTTTGTTACGTCATGACGATAATTTTGAAGGAAAGATATGGCTGGAGAAACCACGTAGAGGAGAAGAACATGGAAAGTCCGAGAATTATTCCCGAAGGAAAGAATAATTATATTTTCGTGGACTTTATGGTTGTTGTCTATATAAATAGAGGTTAATCGAGATGTTGGAGAACAATCGAGAGTTGGGGCAGTTAGCAGAGGCTACAAATCCGAGAAGAAGAAGTGCAGAGAAAGTTCTATTCTGGTGCAGGGAAGAAGAAGACGAAGAAGAAAGGCCTGTAAAAGTCAGTCGCATAGGACTTTCGTATATCAACATCAAAATAAATAGTCGTAATCCAGCAGTCTTGTTATCTCTGTAACACTCAATCTGCAACAACTATAAACGTTGCAGTTGGGCTGCTTTTATTCTTTTTCTCATATTTCTTCAATAAGAACACCTTTTTGAGCAATGCAAAATTCTTTTGAGCATGTTTCTACCATGATGAGCTAAACCCCATCAACGGGACAAAGGAGGAAGCTGGATTTCATCTATGTGGTAACTTGAATTAATTCTTATTTACTTTTTGCACTGTTTATTAATTGTTTTATGATTTTTATTGAACGATTGTTATTCCAATTGATGGATCGTGCTTAGCTTAAATGATTTTATGTCCCATGCGTTAGATTTACAGTCATTGCTTTCCAAAATCTATCTTGACAAATATTAAGAGTTAATAAATTTTATTATTTGAGCCATAGTTATCCTAAGATTAATTTTTGAACCACAGGAATATGAGATACAGTTCCTAAGTCCCAATAAGTCTTACTCTTGTTACCTTCTTTTACATATTTTTGCTAGTTTTAGTATTTTCTTTAATTAAGTCTAAAATCAACAACTGCACAAGTCCGAGAATCAAACTCTTTTCTTACCACTGTAAAAACTACATCAGTTTTTGGCGCCGCCGACACGGACTTGCCTTGAGGTTAGGTTTTAGATTTTTTTTTATTTTAATTTTTTTAGTTTAGTTTAGTTTATTTTAATTATTTTTTTTTATTTTTTTTTTGATTTTACTTGGGTATTCTTTTTATTTTTATTGTGCAGATAATATTTTACATTTATTGTGGATTTGCCTACCAAAAAGGTAAGTAGCATACTCAATATTTTTATTTTTGTAAATAAGGTAGTATTTTATTTTATTTTATTGCTTTTATTTATTTGTACATAATTATTTTTATTAAAATTATATATATATATATACACGTTGAACACACCAATTGCATCGTCAAAATTACAAAATTTAGGAAACCCGTGAAAAAGTACGCTGAACCCATAACTAGCTTCTACAGTCCAATTTGATATTAGACCTGAGACTATCGGCATGCTTCGTACTTTTATGGGGTTAGAAAATGAGAACCCGTATACCCATATAAGAGACTTTCAAATGATTTGTGACACAATGAACTATCTGAATGTCTCCAAAGATGTGCTTAGGTTACGTTTGTTTTACTTCTCCCTCGATGGGAAAGCCAAAGAATGGTATCATTTTATTCCTTCTAAAACAATTACCACCTGGGATGGTCTTGTAGAGGTATTTGTTAAGAAATTCTACCCATACCATAAGACTTCTGCTGTTCGGCAGTCTATCCAAACCTTTAATTAGAAATTAGGTGAAAAACTTCATGATTATGTAGAAAGGTTTAGTGAATTGTTATACCAGTGTCCACATCACGGCTTTGAAAAAGCCCACATGGCCCAAATATTATATGAGGGCCTTGATAGTGAAACCCGTATGCAGGTAGAAACAACTAGTGGTGGAGAATTTACCCATCAAGACCCATATGAATGTTTTGACGAGTTCATCGAGTAGAAGAGAAAACCAGGCAATGGGCTTTAATGAGAGAACCAGAAATACCTAAAAATTCTATCCATAGGGTCGATAGATTTGATTATGGGTCAGATATTCTTAGGCGTCTAGAGGCCTTAGAAATGAATCAAGGGTCGCACCATGCCAGATACGAAGAGCAAGCTCATGCTCTTTATAATAAATCTATGTTTGAAAACCGTCAGAGATTTGCTCCATATTCTGAGACTTATAACCCTGTTTGGAGAGACCATCCTAATTTTTCATGGTCTAAGGATCTGAATCAAGGCCTGTCTAGTAATTTTCAGGATCTCTCAGGGTTTGGCTATACTAAGAATCCTTTAGGACCAGCACAATTTCAGAGCCTTTCAGATTAGAAGATCATGAGTTTAGAAGAGTCTCTAACCATCTTATCTCATAACACTGCAGTGCTTAAGAAATCGGTTAAGAAAGGTTTACAGGAAAACTCTCAGGCTATTTTCGAGCTAAAAACCCAGGTTAGTCTAATTGTTGAGTCTTTGTAAGATAGAGAGAAAGTCAAGTTCCCCAGTCAACCACTACCCAATCCTAGAGGAATTCATGAAGTATCTTCTAGAGAAAAAGACTTCAATCATGTGAACTCTGTATGAACCCTTAGGAGTGGTAAAACGGTAGACAATAATGTAGCCATGCCTAATAGTGGACATACTGTAGATCTACCTTTTAGTTCCCAAGATGAGCCCCAGAAGGAGCCACTATCTGAAGAGACTGATAAAATTTCTAGTGATACCAATGTGGTTCCCTATAGGTCTCATTTTGTGCCCAGAGCCCCATAGCCACAATTTTTAGCTCCAACAAAGAGAGAGTCGAATTTTAACAAAATAATGGAGATATTTAAGCAGGTCAACATTAACATCCCTTTATTAGAAGCAATTAGGCAAATTTCTGCTTATACCAAGTTCCTTAAGGATCTCTATACTCGAAAGTGTAAGCTTAATGTCCATAAGAAAGCCTTTTTAGCTGGTCAAGTAAGTTCAATCCTTCTGAACCAAACAACCCCTAAGTATAAAGACCCTGGATGCCCCACCATATCTTGTACAATTGGTAATCACATGATTGATAAGTAATTAATTGACCTAGGATCTAGTGTTAACTTACTTCCTTACCATGTGTACACCCAGCTAGGTCTTGGAGAGTTCAAACCAACAAAAATGACACTACAATTAGAGGATAGGTCTGTCCAAGTACCTCGTGGTGTCATAAAGGATGTTCTGATTGAGGTTGATAAGTTCATTTATCCAGTGGATTTCGTTGCTCTACATACCCAGCCTGTTCAGGACCATAGTGCTCAAATACCGGTGATTTTAGGTCGCCCATTTTTAGCCACAGATAATGTTGTCATCAACTGTAGGACTGAGCTTATGAACATATCCTTTAGTAATATGACCACTGAACTAAATGTATTTAATGTTAATAGACAACCTTCTGATAAATTAGAGGAAGTGAATATGATTAGTACTTTAGTTCAGGATCTAGTTCAGGATAATTGGGACGACACTATTTGATAATTTTTTGGATGAATTTGATGAGATTCTCTTAAGTCAGTTAGGTGACCAAACCCTTGAACTATAAGAAGTTGTTGAGTACTTTAAAGACTCTACGTACCCTGTAATTCAAGCCATAGTGCTAGGTCTTACGGAGAATAATGATGACCCTAATTTTGGGGGTAATGACCTAGAAGAAGTTCTTGAGTATTTTAAAGACTCCGAGGATCCAGAAATTCAAGAAATATGTTAGAGGTTTGTCTGAGAATACTGATCACCCTAAGTTCGGGGTAGTGATGGTAAAGTATCCCCATTAGAAGTCCCTAACTTGGGACTCCACAACCTGATCCCCATTAGAAGTCCCTAACTTGGTACTCCACAACCTGATCCTAGTGTTCCTTAGGTATTACCTGAGTCTCTTCCGACTCCACAACCTGATCCTCCTAATATTGTATAGGAGGAAATCCATCTATTAGAGACCTGTTGTTCGAATGAGTCTATTTGTCAAGACACTCATATGAAGCCAAGTGGGAGTCACAGATAAACTTGTTGTCTTGTAAGAAGTGTTGGATCAGGGTTTTCTATATTTTTTTATTTATCTAATCCGGTGCAGTTGTCTCATAATTGTGGAAGTTTTATTTAGTATTATTGATCCACAATTGTTTCGACTATTGATATATGATTTGAAAGGTAACTAGATGTTTTGGGGTATTTGATGTCTGGATGAAGACTTTAAATTTAGCACTACTTGGGAGGTAACCCATGCTCATGCAACACGGTAATATCTTTTCTTAACTCTTTTTCTTTAAATGGTAACAGTTTCTCCTTGTTTGTGCTTTTAATTTTATCTTTAGAACATTGAGGACAATGTTAGATTTAAGTTTGGGGGTATGGGAGAAACTTTTTAGGTGCATTATTTTAAACTCCAGAGCCTAGAAATTTATGCCTATTAAGGATGACACTAACCAATCTAAGTGGATGGAAGAATCTTGGTTGTAGAAGTTGAGGAACCAATCTGAGTGGATGGAAACATCTATATAGAGTCTATTCATAAAAGCACGGAGCTCAGGTGTTAGAAATAACATGGTAGTTTCGCCATATCTCGTTGAGTCCTTTTCACCTTCTGTTTTTATTTTATTTTATTTTTAAAATATGTTTCTAAGTGAGTTGGTGGGGCCCACACATTGAGTAATTACCACTGCTAGGGTGAAATAGAGTGACTGAGTTACTAAAAAAAAAGACCAGACCAATCAGACCGAGCGGAATAAATCTCAAATAAAAATTAACACCTGGGTAGCAATATGTGTGTGTTCTCCCTGTATCCCTCGCCTAAACAAGCGTGGAACGCGGGATCCTTAATCTGCTGACAAGAATCAAGCGCTTGGATCCAAAAGATCTAATCATGTTGTTGAAAAAAGAAAAAAAGAATCCAATGAATAAATCTACCGTTGGTTCCATTGTATATGCCAGTTGTGTTGATCTAGAATTAGGATTGTTGACCACTGGTTCCCTTGTATATGTCAGTTGTGTTGATATTAGTCAGACTAGTATCTCAGTCCATTAGGATAGGTTGGCAGTGGCTTTCAGACAGATATGGAAAACGCCGTTCACCTTAGTTAACATCAAAACCATCTATTTTTTTTTCTCTATATCCATCTTCTTAATCTATCTGTGTGATTGGTTGACTCCGGATATTTATGTCCATAGTAAGACTATCTGAGTAGAGCTCTGTCACTTATATATGAATTTTAGTATGCTTGAGCGAAAACTCGTGTACAACAATTGGAATTTCGCATCAGGGTACTTCCTCCTGTAGTCAATGAAAGTATGCCAACCAAGGAGATTCTTTAGTGCCTTCCAAGGTTCTGCGTAGACAGCTAGGGTTTGGAGTAAAGGTTTTGCGGGTATATCTCTAGTAAACCCTCCCGAGATTATAACTCGACCACTAGGGCCACCTAGGAGTTTAAAGGCTTGTTGCACACGCTAAGTGCAATCGCGATGCCTGCGACACTGAGTTACGATTTTATTTGTAGATTTTCTCGGGACGCAGTTATGTGTCTATTTTGAACTCTATTTCCTATATTATTAGTACCCATTTTTGTATTTATTACGGCTATTTATGTCTTTGTAGGTGTTTTTGGAGAAATACACTTTTACAGAGAAATTGGCTCGGAAAGTGATATTTTGACTCGCGGGAGAAAATTACTACATGCACTCGGAGGAAAGATGCTAAATGGACCCCAGAAGTGGATAAGGACTACCCAAGTTACTATCGGCACTACATCAGCAGGATAAGGGGCAACATCTTCCTTGTTTGAATTTCTGTTTTTGGCGGGAAATTTTGAGTTTCACGGCAGATATTAGGGTTCGATTTTTGGGTCACGTGTGGGCAGATTCAATCGCTGGAACAATGGGACTGTTTTTGCTAAAAAGGATTGATGTACTCGATGGATTTGATCAAGTTGGGATAAATAAGACGGGAGAAGAAAACAGAGGCGTGAAAAGCTTCACGGGTTGTTGAGATTTTCCGGATTCGATTTGGCCGTAATTTGATCGGATTATCTCATGGACCTGGGTTGATTTAAGCCTGTTAGGATCAGACAGAGATGGTAAGATTCTTGTTTTCGCAGAAGAAGAAAGATTTTCTTGAAACAAGGAAGTTACGGCTCCATATGGAAGTTACGTGGGATTATAGGGAAGATTTATTCTCTATAGGATTTTGTTACATCATGAAGATAAATTTGAAGGAAAGATATGGCTGGAGAAACCTCCTAGAGGAGAAGAACATGGAAATTCCGAGAATTATTCCCGAAGGAAAGAATAATTAAATTTTCGGGGATTTTATGGTTGTTGTCTATATAAATAGAGGTTAATCGAGACCTTGGAGAACAATCGACAGTTGGGGGCAGTTAGCAGAGGCTACAGATCCGAGAAGAAGAAGTGCAGAGAAAGTTCTCTGCTGGTGCAGGGAAGAAGAAGACGAAGAACAAAGGCCTGTTAAAGTCAGTTGCATAGGACTGTCGCATATCAATAGCAAAAGAAACAGTCGTAATTCAACAATCTTATTATCTTTGTAACACTCAATCTGCAACAACTATAAACGTTACAGTTGAGATGCTTTTATTCTTTTTCTCATATTTCTTCAATAAAAACACCTTTTTGAGCAATGAAAAATTCTTTTGAGCATGTTTCTACCATGATGAGCTAAACCCCATCACTGGGACAAAGGAGGAAGCTTAATTTCATCTATGTGGTAACTTGAATTAATTCTTATTACTTTTTGCATTGTTTATTAATTGTTTTATGATTTTTATTGAATGATTGTTATTCCAATTGATGGGTCATGCTTAACTTAAATGATTTGATGTCCCATGCTTTAGATTTACAGTCATTGCTTTCAAGAATCTATCTTGGAAAATATTAAGAGTTAATAAATTTTATTATTTGAGCCATAATTATCCTAGGATTAATTTCTGAACCACATGAATACGAGAAACAGTGAAATCCTAAGTCCCAATAACTCTTACTCTTGTTACCTTCTTTTACATATTTTTGCTAGTTTTAGTATTGAAAAAGCGGAGGTCTAACAACACCACCCAATGTTTGGCTTAGAAATCTGTATGGACTAACTCCGAAATACTTTCTAGAGAATCAACTAGACATTCATACTCAATCTAGGTAAAAGTATCTCAAGGAGTTAATATCTCTCTCTTGTTTTGATTTACTCGAGCTAATAGAAATCAGCAAGTCTTTAATCAAACACAAGGAATAACTTGGATGATACTAAAGACCAATATCCAAGGATAAGTCAATGACAATCAACAACCAAATGTTGGATTACTCTAATTGATGATCTAACGCACAACCTGTATTATTTCAGAAAAATTGAAATAACACAGACACCAGAAATTTTGTTAACGAGGAAACCACAAATGCAGAAAAACCCCGGGACCTAGTCCAGATTGAACACACACTGTATTAAGCCGCTACAGACACTAGCCTACTCCAAGATAACTTTGGATTGGACTGTAGTTGAACCCCAATCAATCTCCCACTTATCTAAGGTACAATTATGCTCCTACGCCTCTGATCCCAGCAGGATACTGCGCACTTGATTCCCTTATCTGATCTCACCCACAACTAAGAGTTGCTACGACCCAAAATCGCAGGCTTTGAAAATTAAAAAATATGTCTCCCACAGACAAGTCTATCAAAGGATCAATTTGTCTCCCACAGATAAACCCTAAAGTTTTTGTTCCGTCTTTTAATAATAATCAAGGTGAACAAGAACCAATTGATAATCCGGTCTTATATTCCCGAAGAACAGCCTAGAGTTATCAATCACCTCACAACAATCTTAATCGTATGTTAGCGAAACAAGATGTTGCGGAATCACAAACAATGAGACGAAGATGTTTGTGATTACTTTTTATATCTTGCCTATCGGAGATATCAATCTCAAGCCAATCAATCTGATTGTACTTGCACGATAGAAGATGCAAGATCAGATCACACTACTACGATAAAAGTAGTATCGGTCTGGCTTCACAATCCCAATGAAGTATATAAGTCGTTAACCTGGTTTTAGAAGAAGAAAACCAAAGGTTAAAGGAGAATCGACTCTAGCACGCAAACTAGTATCACACGTAAGGTGTGGGGATTAGTTTTGCACAGATACTAGAGTTCTCATTATATAGTCTTTCAAGTTAGGGTTTGCAATCAATGTTAGCTTAGTAACAAAGCATTCAATATTCACCGTTAGATGAAAACCTGATTTAGATTCAAACTAATATTTTTCAACAGTTAGATCGAAAACTTAGCTTGTTACACACACTTGATAATGCACGCTTGTAGGTTTGTTAACCGTACCCAAACGTATGCACTTGTAGGTTCAACAATAGTTAACCAAAAGGTTAGCCATATGAGCATTTCATATCAACCATGTTCTTCTTCACCATAACTAGTTCAAATGACTTCAAATGAACTATTTAGAGAGTTGTTCAATTGCAAGGAAATCTTATGTACTACACAAGACATAATTGAAGCAAAGATGATTTGATTCACTTGAATTGGTTCATGAAATTTTATAGCTACGGTTTGCAAATTGCATTCCTTAGACTTTTTAAGTTTAAGTTCAGAAATCATCTTCAGATATATAACCTTCTCAAGTTCGCAGACTAGGTTCGCGGACTTAAGTTACCGGGCAGAGTTTACATACTCCAGGAGAAATTCCCGGGAATGAGACTTCGCCAGTTCATGGACTAGGTTCGCGGACTGAATTCGCGTACTTAGCTTCACGCACATAGTTTGTCAACTCCAGCAGAAATTCTCGGGTTTAAGAACTTCGACAGTTCTCGGACTTGGCTACACCATTCTTCCGGTTCTCTTGATCAACAAAGTTCGCAAACTTTGGTTCAAGGAATAGGACTTATACATAAATGTGTTTCCACAATAATGCTTATGTCCACCATTGGTTATGTAATCTAAACTCTCATTCCAATTATTGAAACATTCTTAAAGGACGTTATATAGTTGTTACACCATTTCTCGTCAAAGCAATTTTCAAGATGATTGAAACATATCATGACTTTCGTCACATGGTAAAGATAAACTTGATCGAAGCGAAAATCTTACCAACACATATTTCGAGATATAGATAGGTGAGGTATACTAGGCTCGAAATACCAAATGTGTATAATCCAGGTCTATATATATATCATACGACTTCTTGTCTCAAAGATTATGAGATAGAATAGATAGACTTTTGAGTGACAGATAAGTTCAAGTCTTCACATACCTTTTTGTCGAGAAGTTCCACCGTTTCCTTGAGTAGTTCTTCTACTTGTATGATGAATCTCCATGAAGTCCTTGAGCTCAACTACACTTTCTATCCTAGTCCGAGACTTAGCTATAATAGACTAGAAATCAAGACTTATAGTTTTGATCACTAACATTGACAAACATGCTTGAGATAGCAACGCATGCGAGTTCGACCGAGCAATGCTCTAACAAGTATTTTCTTTAATTAAGTCTAAAATCAACAACTTCACAAGTACGAGAATCAAACCATTTTCTTACCATTGTAAAAACTACATCAACGTTATTGAAAAGTGTTGAGTTAAGAACCCTCATCTAAAGCCTAAAGGGTTGGAGAGGAAAGAAGCCAAGAAGGCAGCACTAGTCGCTCAAACTCCAAAAGAAGTCCACAGACTAACGAAACCCAATTCAAAGCTTTCTCTTTTTACAGGGGCAAAAGAAAGACTTTCAAAAGATGATCTTAGGTAGAGAATCTTCACAGTGAACATGCAAGTCAAAACATCACTAGTTGATGGTGTTATTGACCCGGGAAGTCAGAAGAATTTACTTTCAAATTCTTTGGTGCAGAAGTTAGGATTGAAGACTATTAAACATCCAAAACCATACACTTTAGGAGGCTTACAAGTTTCACAGCAGTGCACATTCAAATTTTCTCTAGATACTCATATATTGATGAATTTACATGCGACGTAGTTCTTTTGGATGTCTTCCAGGTAGTACTAGGTAGTCCTCAACTATGGGATAAAGATGCAACTCTACACAGGAGGGAAAAAAATATACCATTACCAAAAATGGGGAAAGTTTTGTGATTCGGGCTATATATTATTCTCTTGAGGGATAAAGCTTGATCACATCCACTCAGGATAAGCGGTTGGTGAATGCTACCACATAATTCATTCTCCTTGTGATCCGGTCTCTTGAAAAAGATCCAAGTAGAGTATATTTAACAGCCTTGACTGCTCAACAAGAAGGAGACCTAGAAAGGTTGAAGTTGAAGTATGAGGATTTATTTTCAGATGTCACAAGATTACCGCCAAAGAGGAGTATAGAGCAGGAGATCATGTTGACCGGGGAGAGTTCTCCACCTAATGTAGGTCTTTATCGCACGACCATCGAGGAATCTGATGAGATCAAGAAACAAGTCCAGGAACTTCTAGAATTAGGAATGATAGTACCAAGTACTTCACCTTGTGGATCAATGGTGTTATTGGTGCCAAAAAAAGATGGAGGCTGGCATATGTATATTGATTATAGAGAATTGAACAAAATCATAATCAAGAATCGTTACCCTTTACATAGGATAGACGACATGATGGATCAGTTGGAAAAGCTCGAGTCTTTACAAAGTTAGATTTCAAATTCGGATACCACCAAATGAGAGTCCGAGAAGATGATACATGGAAGACTGCTTTCAAAAAAAAAAACAAGGATTGTTTGAATGGTTGGTGATGCCTTTTGGTTTGTGTAACACTCCAACGACGTTTATGCGTTTGATGAATGATTTGTTACGACCTTTTATAGAAGATTTTGTGATTGTTTACTTGGATGATATCCTAATATACAGCAGAACTTGAGAAGAGCATCTCGTTCACGTTGAGAAGGTGTTTAAAGTGTTACATGAAGGCTAGTTGAAGTTGAACATAAAGAAGTGTGAGTTTGGAAAGGAGGAGTTGGTGTACCTTGGATTCATTGTTGATGGTGGACAACGGAAGATTGATCCAAGGAAGGTTGAAGTGATCACTAAGTGCCCTAGATCTTGTACTGTAACTGAAATCAGGAGTTTCTTAGGGGCTTGCACATACTTTCATAACTTTATCCGAAATTTTTCGAATATTGCGGGATCATTACATGGTTTGACGGGAACTAAGGCAAAGTTTGAATGGCAGCAGACCCATAAAGATGCTTTTAAGTTACTAAAAAGGAAGATTTCAGAAGCACTAGTGTTGGAATTGCCTAACTTACAACGTACTTTTGAAGTTGAGACTGACGCTTCTAACTATGCATTGGGAGGAGTATTGTTACAAGATGGTAAACCAGTAGAGTACCATTCAGAATTGTTCTCAGGTGCTATTAAGAAATAAGCACCTTATGATAAAGAATTTTATGCTTTATATCAATGTATCAAGCATTGGAGAGTGCATCTCTTAGGTAATGAAGTAGTGGTACATTCAGATCACAAACCATTGGAGTATCTACACTCACAGACAAAGCTACAACAAGACCGACACATGAAGTGGATGTCTTACTTGTTGAGTTTCAACATTGTCATTAGGTACAAGAAGGGAGTAACAAACAAGTTGGCAGATATGTTGTCCCGTCTACCAATCCGAGCATTAATGGTGGCCATGAGAATTCAACCGACTGTTCCTAAAGAATATGCAGAGTCATACGCATCTAGAAGACTTCAATAAGGTGTTAGAAGGTGTAAAGAGTGGTTTGAAAGGCGAGTTTGAACTCCGATATGGATTTTTATACAAGGGTCAGTTACTTTGCATTCCAGAGATGGAGATCGGTTAAATGGTTGAGAGAGGCACACACATCCCGAATTGCTGGACACTTTGGGATGAATAAAACTCTTCTTGACCTTCGCCGTTATGTATTTTTTCCAAAGATGCAAGATGATGTGGCTAAGTTAGTTAGGGGGTGTAAGTTGTGTAGCACATCTAAACCTTCCAACAGGAAACGTGGGTTATATCTACCATTACCAGTACCATCCATACCTTAGGAGAGTATTTCTATGGATTTTCCTGGGCGGTTACCGAAGACCAAGTATGGTTATGATTACTTGTTCGTTGTGGTAGACTGATTCAGCAAGATGATTGCATTACTTCTATGTACAAAGACGGTAATGGGAGCCGCTGCAGCAAATCTCTTCTTTGAGCATGTGTGGAAGAATTTTGGTTTACCTACTTCGACTAATTCTGATAGGGATATTCGATTCCTTAGTCATTTTTGGGATTCTTTATGGAATATGATGGATACTAAGTTGAAGAAGAGTACAACTTTTTATCCACAAACAGACGGGCAAACATAAGTGGTCAACAGAACTATGGTTCACATGTTAAGGGGATATGATTCTAAGCATCCTAAAACGTGGGATGTGAGTTTACCATATCTACAGTTTTCTTTCAATAGAGCAGTTCACAGTTCTTCGGGAAAATCTCCTTTCGAGACGTGCTATATATGGTTACTTACCACCTAGTCCTTTCAATCTAGTATTTTCTAGTGACACCTCAATGGGGGGGGAGGAGGAAGGAAGTGAACAACAAAAGGCACATGAGTTTTTGTAGAATACATCACATATTCGCACAATTTTTGAAGCACAGTTAAAGAAGTCACAGGCCAAATACAAAGCAAAGCATGACAAGCATCTTGTTCCTTGTAATTTCGGTGTTGGTGACTTGGTATGTTTAAAATTAGGTAAGGAACTACTGAAGGGGGGAAGGTAATAAGTTGAAGCCATTAAGGTATGGAGCATTTCGTATTCTCGATCAGATTGGTGACAATTCCTTTCGTCTAGATCTGCCACCTTATCTAGGAATGTACTCGGTTATAAATGCAGAATACTTGAAGTTGTTTGAACCACCATTACTTGATGATGACGGCAACGATACGATGATCTTACCACGAGTGGAAGATTTATATTTTGATAGAGAGGAACCACTCAAGGAAGACTGCATATTGGAGCGAAGGTTGACTAAAACACGACAAAGAGAGAAAGAAGCTTTTCTAATTGGATGTAAAGGTCAAGTGCCAAGTGGTTTAACAAGGAAAAAGGGACTCTCAAGTTCCCTAACCTTCATTTTTAACTCTCATATGAGTTCAAGTTCTTTAAAGGGGGACCCGTGATACAGGTGTATCCGCACTCCTTTAGGGAACTTAGTTAACCTCTAGCTAAGTTGAGGGAAGAATCCTATTCTAGGCATGAATCCTTGTTTAGGAAGATTCCTAGTTAGGGAAGAGTTTTGTTTTAGACAGTACTCTTAGTTTAGGAAATAGATTCCTAATATAAGTCCTTGGTCGGCTGAGTACGATGGAGGCTATAAATAGAGAGCTTTGGCTAATATCTAAATACAGATACTAGGATAGAAAACCTAGAGAAAGCTTGGAACAATATTTGTGCAAGATTAGAAACAGTTTAAGGTTAATCCACTGTCTAGAGAGATTGTGAGCATAAGAAAGAGAAAATTGTAAGTGTTTTCTTGTTCATAATCTAGAGAAGATATTTTCATCGAATTACTACTTGTGTTCTGTTTTCTAAGTTTCTCGTCTATTATTATTATGAATTCCGCCTTTATAGTAATAGCTACCAAGGTACAGAGATCAATACGTATCACCTTGCCTCGGACTTACACAGAGGTCATTATAAGCCTATTCTCAACTTACTTACTTCACTTTGTTATTACCGAAAGCATGCACATGTCTTTCTCGGGACAAGAGTGCATCGGTCAGGCTCATATCATTCTTGTCTTGCATCATCCGTGTGATGAAAGTCTCTTATGAAAGCTCCCCTATCTTGCAATATTGGTTCAGTTTCCTTTCCTGGTCATTCTCAATTAGAAATTAGTGCAAGCCTACGTCGAATGACTTGATAGTAAGTTTGAGTATACAATGAATGGACTACAACTAACTCATAAAGTATGGAAACAATCATCTCTTACCTCGGATTGCAGAATTAGGTCATATGAGTTATCAAATGGTTGCAATCACTCATTAATTAGCGACTAAGTGTTGGACCACAAATATTACAACTCATTACGGCTACCCACATACCCTACTCTGCATCTCAAAGAAATCAAGCATATACCATAGTCCATCCATATCTGGACTAGCAACTAAAGTCAACTCGTGTTGCAAGACCAAAGTCAATCGAAGCCCTGTCCGTATAGGCCAAAGGGTCCTTCATAAATGATGCACAAGATAGCGAATCATAGACTTTTCCACTAGAATGCATCAAAGTGATGCATTCTTATTTTTGCAACGATGATGCATACACATCATGAATTTCTCTCGAGTAAGAAACACGACATTTCTGCATAATATATGCTTTACCAGCTAATATTTATATCTTATTGAGGCACTTCCCATTAATGCACCTTCAATTAATACCCCTTCCTTATATATATGTCTTGTTGACGACTCTTCTAAAAATAGTAAAACAGGAAAGGATGGAAATGCACCAAGTCCACCTACTTTAGCGACAACGAGTTTCATAAATTGCACCATAATTCTTGGCCAATACTAAACTTTCAAATTGCATAATAGTAGTGAAAATTCGCACGTGGCCAGCATCCCACGTGATGCATCTTGGTGGTGCAAATTCTGTTCTGGGCTCATGTCCTGAACGGGCAATACAAATTTGATATGAAGCTTCATCTTATTCAATAACACATATTTGAGTATGTGTTATACGAAAAATACGCGTGCTACATTATGTTTCATAGGAGACAAATTTATGTATTTAAAACGATAATTTAGTCTGGCTAGGTGGCCGAGGGGACCGAATATTTCTCTTTTCTTTTTTTTTGGTTAGACCTTGGATTCTAAACTTACAATTTTGCATAAAATACCCACTTATAAAAGAAATTTATAGTCGTTCCAAATATTTTCAATCACCTGTGATATAGATAACTGTGAGTCTGTGATAAAACTTGAACTCTATTATTGGGCCTTAAAAAGGGTGTTTTTGGGGCTTGATGGGGTCATAAAATAACAACTCATGGAGAACCCCTTTATCTATCCTTTTTTGTAATATCTAATATACCCTTAATTGGATTAGTACTAATTAAATTGATTAAGCTAACTAATCAGTCTTAGTGAATCGATTAGACTAATCAAAACATTAATCTTTTGCAAATCAAAACTTGATTTTATTGAGTTTTGAAGAAGGAAAAATAGTGATTTTGGTGATTTTTTTTGAAAATTTTTGAAGAAAAATGATGAAACCCTTCATCACAAAACTCAAGATAACCTTATAATCAACTCCCAATATCAATTTTATCAATTCAAATCCGTCAAAAATCTAGAATTTTCTGTTGTTACGGATGCGTAAAATATGTCGACTCGGCCGAAAATAAATAAAACGGTTGGGATATTAGGAACTCCCAGCTGTGAACACATAAAACGGATGGGATTTTATGAACTTCTGGCCGTTATTCTTCCCAATATAACTTGAGTCTGCATTACGGCTGGGTTTACATAAATTTCCCGTCCGTAATTAGATTTGAAAGATGAGAAATTGTTTGATTCAACATGAATTCTTAATACGATTGAAAATTACTAATACTTTGATTAACTAGACCACAATAAAACTCATTACATGCTTAATATATCGCCATTACAAAGTTAGTTTTAATAACATCCCTTCCGATGTATCAAGAAATCTTTGATGATGGTCATTTGAGCTTCGAAGTTGAAATTATAACCTTTCCATTTTCTCCATTCCTTGTTATCTTGAGCTACGACTTCTTCATCAGTCTCACCTCTAAGTCGTAAGTTGCTTGCACATACGAAGTAAAGTCATATACTCTTCCACTTTTTTGCGTATGTTTGAGAATCGAAGATACAGTTCAATCCCATCGCGGTTGTTAGTGTTTCCTGTTTGACTACAAAAAATTTCAAAAATATTTTTCCAATAAGATTGACTTGGTACACCACCATTATTTCATTCTTCTCCCTTCTTTGGATAGCATAGCACAAAATTTTGGCAAAGAGATAAGTCTTCATCCAAAGTAAAGTCGGGTTTATCCTTTGAGTACATTGCATTGAGTTTGTAGGAGTTTTAGTAGAGATTATTAGTGCAGAAGGTGTGATTTTGATTCGGAATGGGTGGTTATATGGAGATGGAGTTATTTCAAGTTTAAATAAGTGGTTGAAAAGATAGAACCTTCTATATATCAGTCTTCAAACGGATCTATTTTTTCAAAATTCAAAAAACTAGCCGATATGATGTGGTATTCAAAATTATAGGTATTTACGGCTAGGAAAACGCATGGTATACCGAGCCGTAATTCTGTATAAACCTGCAAGGTTTGTGGTGTGTAATAGACACATTTTTGTGTATAATTTTTCCTCAATGTCCGTATTGTTGGAACTCTATTTTTGTACTAATATTGTGTTTTTATGTATTTTTAGGAAATAAACATTTTTGGAAAATTCGGCTCGAAAAGTTGATTTTGGCACCCGGAGGACAAGTGTTATTAGGACTCTCACTTTTGGATAAGGGGTAACCTAATTACTAAGGGGACACCACTGTTTGCTAAGGGGACACCTTCCTCACGATTTGAAAAAATAAAATTGGCGGGAAAATTGGTTCATCAACTGGCAGAATTTCAATCGACAAAATGAAGGTGTTGTGGTGCGATTCAATGGCTCAAACTTGGTAGGAAGATGTGATATAGCTTAAGGAACACAGTATGGGTGTCAGAATCGACCAATTTAGGCTGGAATTCTCGGTTCGATTCACCAAACTCAAAACAGAGCAACACACACTGAACACGAGCTCAAGTGTGTTTCTGTTGTGCATGGAGTGATGTGGAGGTGCGGGAAAGCTTCTGAGGCATGAAGAAACTAATTTGGAGCGTTTTGGGAGCGAGTTAACGTGTGGAAATTCTATAAATGGTAAGTATTCTCATTTTTGGGCAGCAAAGAATAATCGAATTAAAGAGAAAATATACGCAACCAATGGTCGGATTTCTTGCTCCAAAACACTATAAATACAAGTATCGGTCATTGGGAAGAGGGGTCGAGAGTTTGGGGAAGGCTAGGAAGCAAAGAGAAGCGAAAGAAAATCACACAGTGCAAGTTTCTGCTGCTGCTGGCGAGAGGAAGAAGATGAAGAACTGATGCTACAGAAGCGTCGTTCTTCAACAGTTCCCGCAGCAATTCTATTGTGTCGCTGTTTACAGCGCTGTGTATGTATCAATCTTTCCTAACTTAAGTTTATGCAGCGCAACAGTTAACAGCGCAATTGTAACGCTTATAACTGTTGCGAAATCTCTGTTTAGCATTTTCTCATCATTTTATCAACTTGTTGGGCTATAAAATTGTATTTTGAGAACATGATTAATATGAGAGGCTAAACCCCAACACTGGGATGATAGAGGAAGCCGTACTTTATGCATATAAAAATTATATTTAATTCTTTTATGACTTCTTGCACTTTTATTAAATGTTTTATGATTTTTCTTAATTGATTGTCATTTCTTTTGATGGTTTATGCTTGGTCTTAGTACTTTTGATATGCCATTCTTTCGATTTACAGTTAATCTTCTAAAAATCTACCTTGGCAAGAATGAGAGTCCTTTTATTTGAACTATAACTGTTTGGAAAAAAATATAATAATTATATGAATAATTATGGTGGAATCCTGAATCCTAGTAACTCTTGATCCTGTGATAATTTTGTATATATTTATGTTTTAAAAATCTATTCAAGTCCGAGCAACGAATTCTTATTTACCGCAAAACCAAAACTACAATCAAAATGGCGCCGCCGACGCGGACTTGTAAATAGATTTATTTTTACTTTTTTTAGGTTTATTTTTTTTTAATTATTTGTTCCTTTTTACTTTGTCTTTTTTTTCTTTGATTTACAGGTTCGAAGTGGAGCACTAAGGACTTGGAGAGGAAAAAGCTTAAAGTGAAAAGCGAAAAGAGAAGAAAAAAGGACAATTTTAGGATTTAATTTTTAATTTTTAATTTTTTTGAGTGTGTGAGGAAAACTGTAATTTTTTTTATTTATTTTGGACTTTGGACTTTAAACAATTGGACTTTATTTCTTTTTTTAACCCTACGGAAGGGTATTATTAAACAAAAAAAAAAATTATATAAACTGTGTGCAGGGAAGGAAGACGATTACTATATCGTCTCGGCCCCTCGGGTTCGTACATGACATAAGAGTCGTGGCCCGAGTCGACTTCAACGGTTTATCCCCCGTCCGGTATGGGAGGTAAGTCCATCGAAACACTCGTGAATCTCCTGTCAGCGGGTTTACTGTATTCCTTAAGGTGATTCATTGATTGAGGACGAATTTGGACTGTTTTTAAATTCCTAGTAAAGGGCAAGGCCTGGCCAATACAAGATAAGGGTTCGGATTTCATCACCGCTCCCTTTTTGCCCGCCTTAGGAAAACGAAACCTAACGCGAACCCAAGCTTAAAACTTGACTAGAACGAGACCGATAGGGTAACGCGCTTATTAGGAAAAAATTTCGAAGGATATTGGTTACTTTCTTAAGAACACCTTGAAGTTCATAATGGTTTCTGTGAGTTGAATGCGTGACTGCGCCGCCTTGTGATAGCGGTGAGGCCTTGGGTATCAAAGCTCCACTGAGCTTCCCTCGCCTCAATTCAACTTACTTTGACTCGGATGGATTCCAGAGGGGTTTGCTTAAATTATAACGAATTCCCCTTCGAGATATAGAAGCAAGTCTAGAAACAATCTAAGTGGATCCATCATGCTTGTTGTTTGCTAGATTTTATAGGTTTGATTTGGTCGAGTCAGCCTTGTTTGTGGTTGTGTAGAATTCCCTTGCAATTAAGAATGTCGAACTGGTATGATAGAAGCCAATACAATGAGTATCGACCTGAATTTGAATATGGATATCATCAGTTTTATGACCATGGTGGGAATAGTAGTTGGGAACGCCAACCTTTTCAAGGTTATGGTTCATACCATAGTGAGCCCAATTACTATCCACACACGAATTGGTCTTACGAGCAAGAACATCAGGAATATTATAGTACTAGTCATGCGTTTTTGGAAAATTACTTAAAAACTAGTCCTGATTATGACATTTCTAAACCTGTTCAATCTCTAGAAGAAACCTACCAACAAATTCGAAGGGAGTATGAACGTGCAGTTAGTTCAAGAGAAGAGAGTACACAACGGTCTAAGATATTCAATGAGACTTGTGAACGTATAAGTGTTACGCTCAGTGAAATTCAAGCACGTTTAGAGGCAGAAAATGAACAGTTAGCTAATGCTGCTCAAAATAATCTAAATTTCCAAAATAGTGTTTCCAATTCTACGCTTGATATCAATAGTGAATATTTGCCCAATCTAGAGAACGAGGTTAGAATAAAAGACACTACTTATTTATATAAGGTTCAATCATCTTTGTACTATTATGATGATGAGGATAGTAGTAATGAAGAATCTGAAATATGTAGGCATAGTGATCAGGAATCTATTAATCCAATTGAGATTTATAATGATTATATTATTTCTAGTTCAAATCCAAATAATTTTTATGATTATTCACCTATTCAAAAGGACGAGATTTGATTAGGGATACCACCGTTTTAGACGATGTAGTTTTTCCTTTTGATTACGAAGCCGATAGTGGTTTAGAGGAACAGGTTCATTTCGAAAATACTGTTTTAGAGTCTAGCGACTTAGAAACAATAGTCTTGGAAGAAGAAGATAGACCCGTAGAGATGAGTAAAGATGCACTACCTGATAATAACTTAGAAGAATCTCTTGAATATTTTAAGGACTGTGAAGATATGGAAATTCAAGAAATAATTAGAGGTCTATCTAGAGACACTGAAAACTCTAAGTTTGGGGGTGATTATCACTTCCCTAGTGCCTTACCTTTAACTCTCAGAAAGTCCCCACACTTAGGACTTGATATCTGTGCCTCGACAATTTTACAAGATTGCCTTCATACTCGTTTTCCCGAGCCTAATGATGTCCATGAAGGAGTTCAGTCGTTAGAAACCCATCCTCTGGTTGATGTAGTTTGCCTAGGTTATGATCCCCAGATTGACTTTGTTTTCCCACCAAATAGTTTTCTTCCAACTGTGGGAACGTTTATATTCCAAATGTGTCGAATATTAAGTTGTGAGACTAAACCTAAATGCTTTAGGAAATTAGAATCGACACATTTGCTTAAGAATGACCACTACTCTCATTTTGGTCAATTATGTAAGCCAAATCTTATTGACTTAGAGGATCCTCAGTTATTTAGGTTATTATTGTGCGCTTCTAAGATCATATTTGAGTTTTTCCAGATTCTAGGACCTAATAATTTGGATCCAACCTATGAAGAAACGCATACAATGAAAATATTCTATTTAGACCCTTTCATAGAACCTGAACCTGAACCACAATTAGCAATAGTTATCAGGAAACTAGGTAAGGGCATGTTAGTGTTGTTCATTTCGTTGGTTCACTGCAGTTTCCTTTTGTCAGCTCTTTTTGGTTTTAAAGACCCACAGTTATTCCGGCTACTGTTATACGGTTCGAGTTGACTAAACCTTTCCTACGTCTGGCTGAAGACTTTAAACTTAGCACTTCTTGGGAGGTAACCCAATCTCATGCAACATGGTAATATCCTTCCTTAACTCTTTTTGCTTCAAATGGTAACAGTTTCTCCTTGTTCATGCTTTTAGTTTCATTATTAGAACATTGAGGACAATGTTAGATTTAAGTTTGGGGGTATGGTAGAAACTTTTTAGTTGCAATAAATAAACTCCAGAGCCTAGAAATTTATGCCTATTTAGGATGGCACTAACCAATCTAAGTGGATGGAAGCATTTTGGTTGTAGGAGTTGAGGAACCAATCTGAATAGATGGAAACATCTAAAGAGTCTATTCATAAAAGCACAGAGCTCAGGTGTTAGAAATAACATGATAGTTGCACCATATCTCGTTGAGTCCTTTTCACTTCTATTTTTATTTTGTTTTTAAACTATATACTCTAAGTGATTAGGTGGGGGCCACGATTCAAGTTGTTACCAATGCTAGGGTGAATTAGAGTGATTGAGATACCCTGCAAAAAAAAATGGTAGTTACCAAAAAGTTGAAAAAAAAAAAAAATTGAGACCAGACCATTTGACCAAAAGGAATAAATTCAATAAAGTCGACCACTGGTATCCTTGTATATGCCAGTTGTGTTGACCTAGAGTTAGGTTATCGACCACTGGTTCCCTTGTATATGCCAGTGTGTTGATATTAGTCAGACTAGTATCTCAATCCATTAGGATAGGTTCATTTTGGCGGAGGCCCTCAGACAGATATGGGAAACGCCGTTCACTTAGTAAACATCAAAACCATCTATGTTTTTCTATATCCATCTCTTAATCTTTCCATGTGATTAGTTTGACTCCGAATATGATGTCCATAGTGCAACTATCTGAGTAGAGCTCTGTCACTTATATATGAATTTTAGTATGCTTGAGTGCAAACTCGTGTACATCAATTGGAATTTCGCACCAGGGTACTTCCTCTTGTAGTCAATAAGTATGCCAACCAAGGAGATTCTTTAGTTCCTTCCAAGGTTCCGCGTAGATAGCTAGGGTCTGGAGTAAAGGTTTTGTGGGTACACCTCTGGTAAACCCTCCGGAGACAACACTCCTCCACTAGGGCCACCTAGGGGTTCAAATGATTTTCCTTTCTAGAATAAATTTGCTCGAGGACTAGCAAATAATAAGTTTGGGGGTATTTGATAGACACATTTTTGTGTCTAATTTGTCCTCAATGTCCGTATTGTTGAAACTCTATTTTTGTACTAATATTGTGTTTTTATGTATTTTTAGGAAATAAACATTTTTGGAAAATTCGGCTCGAAAAGTTGATTTTGGCACCCGGAGGACAAGTGTTATTCGGACTCTCGCTTTTGGATAAGGGGTAACCTAATTACTAAGGGGACACCACTGTTTGCTAAGGGGACACCTTCTTCACGATTTGAAAAAATAAAATTGGCGGGAAAATTGGTTCATCAACTGGCAGAATTTCAATCGACAAAATGAAGGTGTTGTGGTGCGATTCAATGGCTCAAACTTGGTAGGAAGATGTGATATAGCTTAAGGAACACAGTATGGGTGTCAGAATCGATCAATTTAGGCTGGAATTCTCGGTTCGATTCACCAAACTCCAAACAGAGCAACACACACTGAACACGAGCTCAAGTGTGTTTCTGCTGTGCATGGAGTGATGTGGAGGTGCAGGAAAGCTTCTGAGGCATGAAGAAACTAATTTGGAGCGTTTTGGGAGCGAGTTAACGTGTGGAAATTCTATAAATGGTAAGTATTCTCATTTTTGGGCAGCAAAGAATAATCGAATTAAAGAGAAAATATACGCAATCAATGGTCGGATTTCTTGCTCCAAAACACTATAAGTACAAGTATCGGTCATTGGGAAGAGGGGTCGAGAGTTTGGGGAAGGCTAGGAAGCAAAGAGAAGCGAAAGAAAATCACACGGTGCAAGTTTCTGCTCCTGTTGGCGAGAAGAAGAAGATGAAGAACTGATGCTACAGAAGCGTCGTTCTTCAACAGTTCCCGCAGCAATTCTATTGTGTCGCTGTTTACAGCGCTGTGTATGTATCGTTCTTTCCTACACTTAAGTTTAGGCAGCGCAACAGTTAACAGCGCAATTGTAACGCTTATAACTGTTGCGAAATCTCTGTTTAGCATTTTCTCATCATTTTATCAACTTGTTGGGATATAAAATTGTATTTTGAGAACATGATTAATATGAGAGGCTAAACCCCAACACTGGGATGATGGAGGAAGCCGTACTTTATGCATATAAAAATTATATTTAATTCTTTTATGACTTCTTGCACTTTTATTAAATGTTTTATGATTTTTCTTAATTGATTGTCATTTCTTTTGATGGTTTATGCTTGGTCTTAGTACTTTTGATATGACATGCTTTAGATTTACAATTAATCTTCTAAAAATCTACCTTGACAAGAATGAGAGTCCTTTTATTTGAACTATAACTGTTTGGAAAAAAATATAATAATTATATGAATAATTATGGTGGAATCCTGAATCCTAGTAACTCTTGATCATGTGACAATTTTTTATATATTTATGTTTTAAAAATCTATTCAAGTCCGAGCAACGAATTCTTATTTACCGCAAAACCAAAACTATAATCAGTGTGTCAGATTTACGGCTAGGTATTTCGGGCCGTAAATAATAATTGTTAATTTTTGTCAGGATTACGACATGCATATATATCCTCAACAAGGAGCCATTGTTTTTTTCGGGTTATCAGAGTGACATACGACTAGGAAATCCCCACCGTATAAATATTTAAGGCCAGGAACTTCAAATGTCGACCAAGCCATAAATCATAGTTGCAAATTTATGTCAGAATTACGGTTAGGAGTTCTAACCGCGAAAAAGATACATGGTGCGGAAATGTAGCCGTAACCAAGACTCATTTAATTTTTGAGTCTCCAGTGCAATACACGGCTGGGTGTTTCCTGACCGTAACATTGCTATGGTTCGTTTTCCTAGCCGTTTCTGTACAACGGCCGGGACTTTCCAACCGAAATTTTGTATGAGTTTATTTGACAATAATTATATGCACTTTCGGTTAGGTTATGTGAAGGATCGACCTAGACGAAATTGCACAAAAAATTGGTTGTACTTGATTTTTTCCTCAATTTTCTTAGATTAGACAAATGGTAAGGCTAACATTCATTCGTAAATGCAAAGTTATAAAAATTCATCCATCCAAATCCATAACCAAACAACAAAAATAGTAAATAGACAAAGTCTTAGATAATAAAAGATCCATGAAGTAATATAATAAAAAGCGAGTAAATAGTCATTCACTTTCACTTGATCCCTCCTCCGAAGTGCGCATAAACTCATCCAAATCGTCTTGTTGCTCATGTTCCACAACTTGTTCTATAACTCTAGATTTTTACCTCGACCGCTGCCACCTTGAATTGGAGTCTTTTTACCTCCACCACGTCCACCTCTAGCACTTGTTCCATCACGGCTACCTTTTGCACTTGTTCCAGCACAGCCACCTTTTGCACCTCGACCACCTCGACCTTTTTCACCTCTACCACCTCGACCTTCCTTAGATTGAACTTGGTTATGGGGGAGTGTCCGAGTCGTCGCTAGAAGAAGGAGACCTAGACCTTTTAGTTCTCCTTGGTCGTTCCGCTTCATCAGGATATAAACCTCCTTTCTCTTCACTGACTTTTTTATTAACCTGCACGTTTTTGGTCGTTTCTTAACCAAATTTGGCATACCTCGAAGTCTTATGTTGCCTTAGGTTCCATACTCTCGTACTTGCATGTTGTTGCACGATTTTGATTTGCGAGTAAGGTACGCCTTTTTGTAGTGCGGGTTCTTTAAGGTAATGAATGTTTTCACAATATACATGATGTACATTTAAACAGCTTACATGATATTTATTCATTCATTTTCATTTATTTACATGTTATATCGCAAATGAAACCATACACTTACACTGATAGAACACTATGACATTGAAAACGTAGATATAGGCGCCGTATACTGCAACTATACACTACACGCAAGAGTCACAACTGAGTGTTGGAGAAAATGAGTTATTTAATAAATGATTTTTTGGTCTTGGTGTGGTTTGATCTCATGACCTAAGGGTTTAAGGATATTCACTCATTTTTAAGTGAATGAAATGGAACCTTTAGTCCCACATTGTGGAAAAGTAAAGAGGTGCTCCACTATATTACCATGTTCTCATGGATATGTTGTAAAACAATATGGGTGGAGCTGGTGGGGCGAAAAATACATGTTTCGACCCATGCCCATGCGCGTGTACCAAGCACCAAGTCCGTGTCTACTTGAAATTATTTTTTGCAAGTTTTTAACTTGATAAATAATTTATTTAAGAGTTTTATTTATGGAAAAATTCCTTTTTTGTGTTTAATTGTTTTACAAGAAACAAAACTCGTTTTATAAGAAAAACCTAAACCTAACTTGATTTGCAAGTTAATTTTCTTATAAATACAACTCGAAAATCTCTTTTCAAAACACACAAGCAGCGACCATCTCTAGGTATCTCTAGGTCTTTTCTTCATCTTCTTGTTTTTATTTTCGTGCGGCGTTTTACTTCCATCCCCGTTATTGAGTTTAAGAGTGGGTAACTTGTATTGTGCTAATATAAGTTATATCGGGCAGTCTTATCCTGGACACATCTTCGCACGTTGGGGTTTAGCATTACTTTAGAATATACCCGCGAACTAATATGTTAAGGACAGCTTGTTGAACTTATGATTCTGCCCTCATCAATTTGTTCGTGGTAGAGTTGTTTGATACGGTTTTTTATATTTATAGTTTGATACATCTGACGTTTCTTCTATTGTTGCAAGACTCCAACACTGAGTAGAAAATAAACATGCATGCCTATGTACACGTACTTAAACCCAATAACTAATACGTACACCCAACATCGGATAGAACATAGATGGCACCAACCATTTATTCGGAATCACAAAGGTGCTTGTTCATATCTTCAATGGCCTGATGGCAGAAAGGTACGTAAGCGAATGGAGTTGGAGAATCCTTGTTGATTTTCTCATATACAATTGACCGTTTCACGACGCATCCATTTCCATTTGGCTTTGGAATGACTTCAATAATCGAATCAAACTTCTTGTAATCCTTCGTCAAGTCTCCTTCAAATAAATATACGGTGATTCAACGTCCTTGTTTTATCATTATGTGTTGCTTCTTCTACTGTGCGAATCATCTTGCCCTCTGCATACATGACAAACATTTTAATGCAGAAGTGTAAGCTAAATCTGATCCTCGGGCGCGAAAAAATTATTTGCGGAGAACCATAAATATATGAAGTAATATGATGAATTGCAATAGTGTGTTTGTATATACGTACCAAGGATAAAATTCCATTCCTTGATGCAACCAGAACGACTTGCATCTCCATTAATAAGTTTGATGCTAGTGCAAAGATGAGGTATTGCCTTTTGTACATCTTCTGGGCGCTTATAAATTTTGTTATATTTATCAGCGTCGCAATTGACCTCAAGTTCAGTTACAAGTTTCCCAACTAAACCTGAAACACCATGACAAGCCATCAACAGTCGAAGATTGTTTTCCTATGTATGCACAAAAGTATACGGAGCTGTGGAAGACTAGAGCAACTGATACTGAATACATGTTGGTTGAACGAGTTTAAATGAAAAAAATTAACCATTCATGGGTGACATTATGAGCTGCACATGGCCACCTCTTCTTTTACTTGACTAGTCATGTTCAATCCAACTATAGATAGAGTAGTATCGAAATACATACCACATTGTGATAACGGGGTATTAATATTTCCATAGTACTAGTAGGTGTTGTGTGTATCTGACTGAGTTATCAGGAAGTCGGCAATACAACCGATGTAACATTTTATCGTTAGCCTTATAACAAGTGGTTGAAGTGAATTAATTCGAGAGACCAATAAATGATGAAATAAAGGGTGGGAAATAGCAAACCACTGGACCACACGCATTTTTAAGGTCGTCAATTAAGAATTAGGAATTTGTGACCATACATGTCCACTCTTATTTTTAAGATCATTTAATTAAGAATGCGACAGTGCCAGACCGTCCATGGTTGGAGTTATTGGTTGGATTTGATATGAAAATAACTTTTTAAATTAAGTTTCATCAAGGGAATTTTGCATTTTGGTTCATCCCATTTAGATGTGCAAAAATGCTTCAAAAAGAAAAAATATGCAAACCCAAATTTCAATACGGAATTTTCCACATATACATATATACTCTTATCTAATGTCCATATGTATCATTTAGATTAAGTTAATAGTACTAGATAATGGATATAGATTAAGATCAAATTGGAACAAAAGGTAAGACTTAGTAAAAACTGAACAATTTCTTAATCTAAAAAGAAAGCTACATAAGCAAAAGAGAGCATGGGAATCCTCATTTACTTTGGCATTTGCTTCAAAAAAAAAACAAAAGTTTACTTTCGCATACACCCTAGACCAAGTAACAGTATATCCATGTGACCATCCATGTCCATTGGGCTTCGGATTCACTCCAACTGTCGAATCAAACTTCATATAGTATCTGTCGCCAACGCAATGCAATTGTGCGGCATCCAACAAAATTTTGGGGCATTCATCCCAATAATCCTATCTTGTGGATCTTTATTAGGGGTATTAGATTAGTGCCCGTGCTAAGCACCGGGTATTTCTTTTTTCTTTTAACCACTTTCCTGATGGTGTGCGTGGGGCTTCGCCCCGTCCCGTGGCGATGTAGTTTTTATTTAGTATCGTCCTGCCCCATCTCAATGCATTAAATAAGTGGAAAAAAGATAGGAAGTATGAGAGGATTTTATTTACTTTAACCTTTTTATTTTCGTAAAAGTTATGTGTGAAATATGTGAGTTTTTTTTTTCTTTTGAAAAAAAGAATCCTTATATGATAGGTACATGATTTCCAAATTGAATTTGGACATACACAGAATTCCAAACATAGTAAATTAAGTTTTTGTTTTGAATTTGTAATTTTTAAACCAATCATACATTGCCGAGTGTCCCATCAGAAGCTCGTTTAACAAAACTGAAAAAAGACTCGTTTCCGGTAAGAAGCGAGATTTTCCTCATTGTTCAATATTGTAGCTTTATTTGTACAGTCCTTTTAAGTCCTTTAAGAAAGTTAATAATCATCTTAAATTGTCCACTCCATTTCTGTTTCATGCTCAGTGCTGAGCAGGTAGATCTTAACAAAGATATTTTCAAGTAAATCGCACGGTGGCGGAACTGGACATGCAGTGTAGTGTGGGCTTGTTCCTTTTCTGGACTGGCTTAAGCTTAAGCTTAGAATTAGAACCGTTTTTTTTGGACTACTCAAAAATGGTGAGGATTACTCTCCATTTTTTGGGTGGATATTAGAAGTAATAATGAGTCACCCATTATCTAAGTTTTTTTTAATTCCAAACTTGCCCTTGATAATTAAATTAGTTAGTGTAATGATTAATTAGTGTTAGTATAATGATTAATTAGTGAGGCTAATACTAATTAATTGGGTGTTTTTAAAAGAATAATTTTTGAGAAGAAGGTTTTTTTTTTTTTTTTTTTTTTAAGATGGTTGATTTCGAAATGAGGGTTTTGGGTACTTAGGTATACTTCAAATTTAGTTAATGTTGCTTGAATTGGCAAAATCTTTCGGAAAAATAAAAAATCAATAAACTGATTTCGACCATGGAAATAGAGTTCAGTTAGACATCTGAAGAACAGGTAGCCGAACTCATCTGCAAGTGTAGTTCGGCTAATAGTTCTGAAAACACAGGCAGCCAAACTCAGCTTTCATGGAGTTTTTGCTTTCAGAAAAAAGTTCGGCTAGGAAAAAAATTGCGACGTAACCGAACCATATGTTCGGCTGGGAAAAAAAATTGACGAAACCGAACTCAATATATATGTTTTCAGAGAAAAGTTCGGTTAGGTGAAAAAAATTGCGACGTAATCGAACTAAAAGTTCGGCTAGGAGAAAAAGGAAAAAAGAAGTTGCGACGTTTAGTTCGGTTAGGAGAATTTTTTTGCGAGGTAACCGAACTTTTCTCTGAAAGAAAAAACTCCATTAAAGCTGATTTCGGCTAGTTCGACAAACTGTTTCACATAATTCCTGGCCGAACTTTTCTCTATAACTTCCATTTTCAATTCATTTTGATGATTACTTCTCATTTTTTCAACGGAAAACGAATCAAAAGTAATGGGTTTATTATAATTTTGATTTTGATTTTGTTTTGTTAATCTTGTTAATTAAGCTATATATATATATAGGTGGCGGTGGTGGTGATTTGAGGTGGTCGGTGGTGGTGAGCGGTGGTGGTGATAAGAGGAGGTAATTATATATATATAGGTGGTGGTGATGGGAGAGGTGGTTATATATATAGGTGAAGCGTAGGTTAGTCATTTCCACATTTTAGGACACCCCTTATAAATATAGGGTAGACATTCCTATCACAAAGTAGTCCCCACCATTTTTGAGTAGTCCCAAAAAAAATAGTTCTAGAATTAATACATATAATTTCGCCCAATTAAAAATATGCTATAAAATAATTGTCTTTTGGCTTATTAGGACTGGTTTAAGCTAGCCCTAGTTTCCGCCCTTTATTTAAATGCCAGTTCGAGAAAAGAATTCAAGTAAATTGTCATTTTCCACAAAGAAGGCAAATGAAATCGTCATCAGCAATGCTCATTGTCATTCTGTAAACTCATCAAAAATCGTTCATTAAATTAGAAACTTTTTGGAGAATCGAAACATAAGCTAAAGACAGGAGCACGCGCGCCAGACGCCCACAACATATTAACTGATCATAATACCCGTAGGTATTGTGTCATGCAATCAGATAGTCAAGCACCAAAAAATCCAGTTAATTTTGGCATTTTCCTATAGCCTTGCATCGATTAGGAAATCCAGTTAATTTTGGTCATGGTGCATATTAAGAAACAGATGGTCAAGCACCAATTACAAAGTTGAGTGAAAGAAGTTTCTGTTTGGCAACGTAATCAACTGTGAACATGTTTCATTATGAGAATAAAGATCACATGAACATGAACATGGTGCATATACAGGTCGCTCAGCATAGGCCAGCCAGGCGACGGCCTAAGAGCAACTGCAGTGGTACGATCAAAACCAAAGACCAAATATCAAAAAAAGGACCAAATTTTGGGTTTAGTCCGTGTTGCTACGCTACGATGCACGAGTAAAATTTAGTCGAGCGTACATTATACCCCCGCCTGATCCAGACGCACATATAATATCCGCCCCACCATCAGGCTCACATATAATGTCCGCCCCATTTTATTCAGGATCACATATAATGTGATCCCCACCATCAGGATCACATATAATGTTCGCCCCACCATCAGGCTCACATATAATGTCCGCCCCCCATTTTGAAACCATCAGGCGCACTTTATACTTACGCCCCACTCCAAACGGTTATTATACCAGCGCCCCACGCCAGACGGATTTTTAACCTCCGCTCGACCAAATTTGGTTTTGGTCTTGGTCCCAGAACAAATATAGTCTGGAATTTGAGTTTAGTCTGGTTTTTGATCTTTACTCTCTTACACTACGTCATGTATTTGGACCAAATATTTGGGTTTAGTCGTCCATTGTGGACGCTCTAAGGCCCCCAAATTTTAGGGCCCCCCAAATCCTATCTATTCCTCCATTAAGTATTCGATTTTTCTTTCTTTTTTTCGTTCTTTTTCTTTCTGATCTGATTTCCTATCTAGTTCACTATACTGTTTTTCTGTCCTGATAGTTACTTCAATTTACAAGTTCTAGGGTTTCTTCTTCCATAATTAAAAAACAAGAACAAGATTTTCGTCAATGAAATCAAAGTAAATTTTACCATTTGACTTTTAATTCTTCTATCTAGATTCCACTTCCAAACTTTTAATTCAAAAATCCGCTGCCTCAAAAAAATAAATAAATTAACAATTCAATTTAGTTTTTGTGTATAAATATGGTGCAAGTGCTTCGGACAAAAAAAATGTTAAGTTGGACAATCGTCAAACAACTAATTTTACAGTTTCTTATATCAACTTGAAAGTTATCCAAGGCATGACGATATGGGTCCTGATATATTAACGGGCATGACTTATATGCAGATTGAAACCTTTTGAAGTTTTTGCCCGCCCAAACAAGCAATGCAAAAAAATTGTTGATCTACTTAAAAGATATGGAAAACTGATATCTCAATGTAAGTCATGCAAAACTTTATTGACAATTCTAGCAACAATTGGCTTGTCCAAACATAGTTAAGAAGTTGATAGTGGACAAAGTTATTTCGACATCTTTTCTGGGCCAATTTTATCATTTGATTATCAAAGGTGTAAAAATATGGTTTTAGGGTTTTGTATCTCATACAACTGTATTGAGATTTAGTGTATTGAATTGTTTATATACACGGTTCCATCAGTGAAAGATAATGTTTACAACAGAAATATGCAGAAGAATAGGTGTAACTAAGACTAAACGAATGTGAAGAAGAATAGGAGTTACAGAAGAAGAATAGAATGACTAAGTTATGGTACAACAGACTTGTAAACGTAACATGTGTACGTGTGGAGTTTAATAACCCCCTCAAGTTCGAGCGGGAGAGACTGAAAGAACGCCCAACTTGCCAACTAGTCGACTAAATTGTGGAGATCCCAAAGGTTTAGTGAAGACGTCTGCCAGCTGATCAGAAGATGGTATATGTTTTGGTAGAATCAATCCACTTAATAACTTTTCACGAACAAAATAACAGTCAATCTCAATGTGTTTCGTACGTTCGTGAAATACATGATTTTGAGAAATATGAATTGCTGCTTGACTATCACAGGAAACAGCGATAGGGAGAGGACATGAAAAATGCATGTATTTTAAGAGATAAACTAACCATTGAAGTTCAACGGTTAGATTGGTCAAAGCACGATATTCAGCTTCAGCAGAAGAGCGAGCCACAGTAGGCTGTTTCTTGGATTTCCATGAAATTGGACTGTTACCTAAAGTAATAAAATATCCAGTGGTAGAACGACGAGTCATAGAACAACCATCCAAATCAGAGTCTGTGTAACCATGGATAGAAGGAGAACTGGATGAGGACAAAAATATTCCATGTCCAATGGTTCCCTTGAGATATCTCAGAATATGATGAGCAGCATCCATATGAGCAGAACTTGGATGTTGTAAGAACTGACTCAGATAATTAACGGAGTATGCAATATCTGGTCGTGTTACCGTGAGATATAGTAAATGACCTATTAAACGACGAAAGCAGCTTGGATCAGTTAATTACGTACCATCAGTGGGAAGTAACTTGAGCTTTGAATCCATTGGAAAAGACGATGTACGAGCCCCTGTGAGGCCAGAATCCTTAAGGATATCAAGAATATACTTTCTTTGACAAAGAAAGATACCCTTGGATGAGCGAGAAACTTCGATGCCCAAAAAAATATTTCAAACGACCAAGGTCCTTGATTGAAAAATGAGAAGCAAGACGGAGCTTGAGAGAATTAATGAAGTTATCATCGGTGCCAGTGGTGATAATATCATCCACATAGACAAGAACAAAAAGAGAAGTTTTACCTTCATGATATGTGAAAAGAGAATTATCACATAATGATATTGTAAAACCCTCAGATAATAAAACTGAAGATAGTTTGGAAAACCATTGACGAGATGCCTGTTTAAGACCGTAGAGAGATTTTTTGAGTTTAAAAATCTTAGACTCACCTTTGCGTGCTAGACCAGGAGGTATCTTCATATAAATTTCTTCGTCTAGGTCTCCTTGGAGAAATGCATTGTTGACATCTAATTGATGGAGAGACCATCCTTTGATGGCTGCAATGGAGAGTAAAACACGGACAGTGACTAATTTAGCCACAAGAGCAAAGGTATCGTAGTAGTCGATACCTTCTTGTTGGGTGTAACCCTTTACGACGAGACGAGCCTTATACCGCTCAATTGAACCATCAGCAATGAATTTGATTTTGAAAACCCACTTGCAGCCAATGGCTGTTTTTCCAGGTGGAAAATCAACATATATCCAAGTATTGTTGGCTTCTAAATCCATTATTTCCTTGGCCATGGCAACACGCCATTTAGGAAATTTAATAGCCTTTGTAAAAGATTTTGGTTCTGCATTGAGTATGACAGAAGCGAGAAAAGCTTGATGAGACGGAGTAAATTTGTCAAAAGACAAATAATTTGTTATCAGATAAAGTGAGGTAGAGTTGCTCATAGCTGTACATCAATGATAATCCTACAAGTAAGATGGTGGATGTCGATCTCGAATAGGACGAGAATGTGACTCAGGTGCTGCAGTTTCCACTGAAGGTACTTCTGGGAGAGAGTGAATTATGGAAGGTGAATGATTAGAGCGATGCTTAGTGTCAGATGGTTGTCTTGGAGATGCAACAGCTAACGGAGGCTCATACGGAGCTGGAGAAGAGCGAATAAGAGTATTACCCTGTGAACCACACGGAATGACAGATGGTTGTGCAGCGGAATCATGAGGGTGCCTGTCAGGATGCGATTGTTCAGAATGATGCATTGAACAAGAATCAGGAGAATGAGTGGTTTGAGAAGTATCACAGGGTGATTGTGTGAAGGGCATAGGAGCAAGTATAGAATCATATTTAATATAATCAGACGAGTTATCTGGTAGAGGAAGAGATAAGGACGGATAGTTAGATAAGTTATGAAAAGGAAAGATATGCTCATGAAATATTACATCACGAGAAACGAATGTTGATTTGGATGCTAGATCATAAACTGTGTAACCTTTTTGACCATAAGGGTATCCAATGAATATGCCTGGCTTGGCGCGTTGATCAAACTTGTTAGAGACTCGCGTATCTCTTGCAAAGCAAAGACAACCAAAGACGCGGAGAGAAGAATAATTAGGAGGTGCATTAAGTAAAATTTCATGCGGAGATTTATGAGATAAAACTGGTGTGCGTTGTTGATGAGATAAGTGGAAGCCAAAATACACTCACCCCAGAACTTGATCGGTAAGTTGTCCTGAAATTTTAAGGCGCGTGCCACATTGAGCAAATGTCTATGTTTCCTCTCAACAATGCCATTTTGTTGAGGAATGTAGAGACAATTGGTTTGATGCAAGATTCCATTTTGATGGAACCAGGATTGAAGCTCATTAGATTTAAATTCTGAGTCATTATCAGACCTAAAGGTCTGTAATTGAGGAATGAGTAATGAGTGAACACCAGAGGAGATGCTGGTGATTTTGCTACCAAATTGTTTAACAACAAAAGGGAAAAAATATTTGAGAAACTTTAAAGTTTCAGATTTAACTTTCATCAAAAACACCCAAGTACATCTAGAATAGTCATCAACAATTTTAAGAAAGTACTTGGAACTGGTTAGAGATGTAGTAGAAAAGGTTCCCCAAATGTCAGCGTGAATCAATTGGAAAGATGTTTAGACAAAGAAACACTTTTATTAAATTTCAGTCGAGATTGTTTTGCCCTGGGGCATACATCACATAAGTGTTTAGACAAAGAACGAATGTAAACAAATTTGCGAGCTAAAAAGTCAAAAAAATCCATCTATGGATGACTTAGACGACAATGCCATTTGTCGAATGGCTTATTTGCAGCTAGAGATGAAACAGACGGTTGAAAACTAAAATGGTAGAGGCCAGCGATTTTCCTACTCCATCCAATCTCCAATCTCGTGTGAAGGTCCTGGAAGATACAAGACTGACGTGAGAATTTGATACAGCAATTTGATGTGCTAGTAAGTTGACTGATTGAAATCAAGTTGAATTTAAAACTTAGTATATGAAAAAAATTGAGCAACTTAATTGTTGGAGATATATCAACAATCCCAGTATGCATTACTGAGATGTGAGAACCATCAGGCAGCTGAACCATGATTGGGTTCGTGACTGAGGTGTAAGACGAAAAACAAGAAGGATTTGAACATATGTGGTGAGTTGCACCACTGTCTATAATCCAGGTATTAAATGAACAAGTTAAAGTTGTACCTGCGAAGTTGGCGAATGAGGCTATGTTGTTGCCTACAGTGTCAGGTTCAAGAAAACAAAGTAGCCTAGCATATTGAGCAGCAGATATAGTTGGAGAAGCAGGTACCGGTTCAACAACAGCAGGAGGTATGGGAGCAACAACAGCAGCATATGGATAGGGTGCTGAATCTCTTGGCTTTGGAGGGTTAGTCGGATAACCATTCAGCTTCCAGCAAGTTTGACGGGTATGGCCATGTTTAGTACAATGATCACAGAAAGCACGAGGACGCTTGTTGGTACTATGTCCATTTCCAGGAGTAGAGAAAGATCTCTGCTGAGACCTTTGTGGATCGCTTGGAGAAACATTCAATGTAGCTGAATCAACTTGAGTAATAGAGGAGGAATTAATACCTTGTTGCTCTTCCTTCTGGAGCACCAGGTTGTAGAGCTTAGAAGCAGATGGCATTGGTTCCATTAGCAGACATTGACTGCGCAGTGCTGAAAATCTATCATAAAGCCCCTGAAGAAACTCCATGGATCGATATTGATTGTGATGTTCTAGAAAGCTTTTGCCTGATGTACATATGCAAGCAGTCAGTGGACGAAAAGAATCCATCTGATCCCATAGTGTCTTGAGGTTGGTAAAATACATTGCAACATTCAGGTTTTCTTGTTTGAGTGTTGAAATTTATTGTTTCAAGTTATAAAGTTTGGGAGCATTAGTATGAGAAAAATGATATTTGATTTCTAGTCATTGAGCTCTTGCAGATGGGAATGACATGACACTGTTTCGGATTACAGGATCGACTGAGTTAGCAACCCATCTACCAACTAGATCATCAGCACGAATCCAATGAGAAAGATCAGTTGGATCAGTGGGTTTCTCAATTGATCCATCGATGTAGCCAAGTTTGGCTTTTGCACTGAGGGATTTCCTGATACCTCTTTCTCAGATGCAATAGTTGTCACTCGTTAAGAGAGGAGTGAAAATCACCGTTGTGGGGTTATCAGCGGGATGCACGTAATAAGGGATTGATGGTGATAGAACGAAATCCTTATTAGTGTTGCTGAGAGAGGCTTTTGAAGGTAAAGTTTGTTCTTCAATGGCCATGATGATCGGTTGCAGAGAGAAAAAAAAAACCTAGCTCTAGATTACCATGTAGAAATATGGTTTTAGGTCTTTGTATCTCATACAACTATATTGAGATTTACTGTATTGAATTATTTATATACACGATTACATCAGTGAAAGATAATGTTTACAACAAAAATATGCAGAAGAATAGGTGTAGCTAAGACTAAACTAATATGCAGAAGAACAGGAGTTACAGCAGAAGAATAGAATGACTAAGTTATGGTACAACAGACTTGTAAAAGTAATATGTGTACGTCTGGAGTTTAATAAAAAGAGAGAGAAAAATTGGTCTACAGGGGCCCCCGTTTCTCTAACTTCGCCTTGAGCCCCCACATAGTTTGCTACAGCCCTGTGCATATATATTAAGAAATAACTCGTAACATGGAATAATTGTTAAGAATTTGATATTATATCTTTTTATTTTAACTTGTTCCCTTTTACAATCCGATCATACATATATATATGTGATTCATACTTAGGGAAGAAATAACTTCCTAACACGACTCTACCTCTTGACTAATATAAAGAGTCCTAATCAAAGTACATTCCTAAACAGTCTCGGATACTCGGATTTGTTACCGTCTTTAGAAGTCTCAAATATAAGACTTTCCTAAACAGTCTCTAGGAGACGTACTTAACTGAGACTTTCCTAATCAGTCTCAGTCACGTGTCTCAATACCCCCCCTCAAGACGGAGCATGCAGGTCACAAATGCCCATCTTGGATAAATTAGCATGGAACTGAGCTTTTCCCAACGACTTTGTGAATATATCCGCCAACTGCATTGTGGTAGGAGTATAAGAAGGTAGAATAATCTTTTGTATTACCGCATCCCTTACCAGATGACAGTCCACTTCAATGTGTTTTGTTCTTTCATGAAAAACAGGGTTCTTCGCAATATATAAAGCTGATTGACTATCGCAAAGAAGATTCATCGCTTGTGGATGATAAACTCTCAAATCACTGAGTAATTGTTTCAACCATTTCAATTCACATGTAGCCGCCGCCATGGAACGATATTCCTTCAGCCGAGCTACGAGACACAGTTGGTTGCTTCTTAGTCTTCCAAGATACTGGCGAATCTCCAAAACAAATAAACCATCCCGTCAGTGAACGCCTAGTTAAAGGACAACTTGCCCAATCTGAATCACACCAACCTCTCAAGGTTAAACTACTATCAGAGCGCAACAGAATTCCTTGTCCAGGATTCTTTTTCAAATATCTAACCACACGAAGTGCTGCTTCCCAATGCTCCATTCTTGGTCGTTGCATAAACTGAGACAAGATATGCACTGAGTAAGCAAGATCTGGTCTGGTGACAGATAAATAGATCAAACGTCCAACCAATCTTCTATACTTTTCTACATCATAAAGCAAATCTCCTGTTGCTAAAGCAAGACGATGATTGGTTTCAATAGGAAATTCTGCAGGTTTCGCACCCAATAAACCTGCCTCCATTATAATATCCAACGCATATTTCCTCTGGCATATGTAGAAACCTTTTACTACGAGCCACTTCCAAACCTAGGAAGTATTTTAATTTTCCTAAATCTTTCATCTTAAACATTGACCCAAGTACGCTTTAAATTGTGTAAGCGCAACTAGATCATTCCCTGCAATAATTAAATCATCAACATACACCAGCACATTAAGTTGCATCTTCCCTTCATCATAGTAAAAAGAGAATAATCTGAGTATGATTGCCGAAACCCATAATTCTTCAATGCAGTTGATAGCTTCGCAAACCAACACCGCGGTGCTTGTTTTAGGCCATACAACGATTTCTTCATCTTACACACCATATTCGGATTACCCTTAGCAAATCCTGGTGGTATTTTCATATATACTTCCTCTTCCAAATCTCCATGTAGGAACGCATTATGCACATCCATCTGATGCACATACCACTGTTTAGCTGCAGCTACAGCCAAGAACATACGAACCGTTGTCATCTTTGCCACTGGTGCAAATGTCTCATTGTAATCTAATCCTTCAACTTGATGATTTCCAAAAATCACAAGTCTCGCCTTTAGACGTACCAAATTCCCGTTTTCATCATATTTTTCCGTATATATCCACTTACTTCCTAAAGCTTTCTTACCAGGTGGCAGTTCTGTTAGATCCCATGTGCCTTGTTCTTCTAAGGCCCGTATTTCTTCCGCCATTGCTTTCCTCCAGCCTGGATGTTTCATTGCCTCTCTGAAATTCCTCGGCTCAGACTTTGCAGATATTGCAGCAATATAATTTTTATGCATGTCCGAAAACCTGTCACAACTAACAAATATGTCAAAGGATAAGGTGTACCTGAGGATGATGACTGTGATGATTGAGAGTGAGATGGACTATTTTCTCTAATGGTGCATGTCACAAAACCTTTAAGCCTACTCGAGGGAATCTTCTGACGCTTCCCCTTTCCTAAATCTTCATTCACAACAGCAGCATCCGTGATGTTCATCATTGTTCAACAGCTGAATTCTGTGACGTGTAGTCTGACGCTGAACCGTGACATCCAGCAGGTGCCGCAGTTTGTACTGCGATATCTCCATCTATCTGTCGCTGTTTTCCTGCAGTTTCTTCACCGCAGCATACACTCTTCATCATCACTCCACTCTTCACCATTACGATCAGTCTCAGCTGTAGTCCCAGCAACATCAGTCGCTATATGACTTCTAGAGCTCCTCATAATGTCCGTCTCCACTGTTTTACCATTCAACTCAGTCTTAAATGGAAATTGTGTCTCACAAATTTCACATCTCGAGACACCATAAATTTTCTTGTGTCTAGATCATAAACTTGCCATGCCTTCTTACCATATGGGTAGCCAAGAAACACACACCTCCGTCCTCGACTAGCAAACTTATCTCCTTTACTATTTTGATCATGTACATAGCACAAGCACCCAAACACCTTCAACTGTTTATATATAGGTGGTTTTCCAAACAATACTTCATATGGTGTTTTTTATTTAGGATAGGTGTAGGCGTACGATTTATCAAGTAGCTGCTGTCAATGCACACTCTCCCCACAACCATTTCGGCAAGCTTGCTTGAAATCTTAAGCCCTTGCTACATTCATTATATGTTGATGTTTTCTCTCCACTCTTCCATTTTGTTGAGGAGTACCTACACATGACGTCTCAAAGACTATTCCATTAGTCTTAAAATAACCACGCAATGCATTAAATTCCGTTCCATTATCACTTCTAACAATTTTAATATCTTTGTTAAATTGACGCTTCACAAGAGCAACAAATTCACGAAATTTTGATTCAACTTCTGTTTTATTCTGAATTAAATAAATCCAAACACCTCTTGAAAATCATCCACTATTGTCAGAAAATATTGAGCTCCACATGATGAAGGGATCTTATAAGGACCCCATAAATCTGTGTGAACTAAATCAAAAATACAATCTGATTTACTCAAACTACTAGAAAAACTGCTTCTACGATGCTTTGCCCGAGGACAAATATCACAAGCATCATTATTCTTTTTGATTAATCTACTCACACCTTGCACTTCTGCAAAACTTTCTCTGAAGGGTGTCCCATACGTTGATGCCACAACTCATATGTATCTTCACGCACAGCCATAACTTCAACATGCGGCACACCACGAAAATATATAGTCCACCTTGTCTCTCAGCCACTCCAATCATCCTCCTCGTAGACCGGTCTTGTATAAGACATAATTTGTTAGTACACTGAAGAATACAACTCATCTCATCAATAAGTTGTGTGACTGAAATTAGGTTGCAGGTTATCTTAGGCACATAAAGCACGTTTTTAAGTTTCAATCCACCAGGAAGAATCACTGTTCCTGTTTTCTCAGAGGATGCATACTTTCCATCAGGCAATCCAACTGAACATGCCCTAATATCTCTTACATTTATCATGTTAAGAAGTTCATACGTAACATGGTTTGTTGCTCCTGTGTCAACAATCCAAGACGTTTCATTCGTTTTACCTTGTAGATGAGAACCCGACTTTCTTGAGTTCAAAAACTCCATCACCTGTTGTACTTGTGCAGCTGTTACTCCTACTAGACATGCTTCATCAGCTGATGACGTACCAGCACTATCTTTTGCTGCCGAAACTTGCAGGTTATGAGCACGGACAGATTCCCTCCTTGTCCTCTACCTCCTCTACCAGCACGTCTTCTTCCTCCAGTTCTTCCTCCTCTGCCATTCTTTGGTCTGTCTCCCCACCATTCTGGATATCCAATGATTTTAAAACACCCATCATCTGAGTGTCCTTGTCTGCTGCAAGTTTTGCAGTACTTGGTGGGATCATAAGCGCTATTAAGTAGGCGTTGATCAGCTTGCACTTTGAAGGCCATAATATTCTCTTGCATCTCTGTAGGTACTACTCCATCTCCAATCTTTAGGCGTTCTGAGTTCACAATGGCTTGATATGCAACATCTACAGACGGCAGTGGTTCCCTTGCAAGTAATTGTTCACGCAAAGAACTGTATACAGAATCTAACCCAATCAGAAAATAGTGTAAGAAATCTTCTTCTCTTAACATACTTACCTGAGATGCGATATTACATGTACACTGTCCACACTTGCATTGCGGTATCTTCATATAAGTCACCATCTCATCCCATATTTTGTTCAATCTGCCAAAATATATAGCAACTCCCTCTGTTTTCTTCTGTTTGCATTCACTTAAAGATGCTTTTAGTTGACATATTCTTGTTCCACTAACAACACAAAATCTTCTCTTCAGGTGTGCCCATAATAGACTTGCATCCTCATAATCTCCCAGGGTTGATCTTACCGACAATTCCAACGTGTTACCAATCCATGACACCAACGTTGATTGCACTGCTATCCAATCTTCTAACTGATCCGGATCTTCAGGTCGCTTGATGGTTCCATCAATGAAACCATATTTTCTCTTGGCTATCAGCGATCTTCTTATGGCTCTAGCCTATTCATCATAATTATTCCCTCTCATAACTATTGGAGTTATGATAGTTCCTGGTCCATCACTCGATCCTAGATGATATACAGGATTCTTCTTCTGCGTATCATATTCCATCATCTTCCCCTTTGACGATTCAATCTCATTAACCATCTCTATTTATTTTATTTTTTTATTTTTTTTAGGTTTCAAAACTGGCTCTGATACCATGTTAAGAATTTGATATTATATCTTTTTATTTTAACTTGTTCCCTTTTACAATCCGATCATACATATATATATGTGATTCATACTTAGGGAAGAAATAACTTCCTAACACGACTCTACCTCTTGACTAATATAAAGAGTCCTAATCAAAGTACATTCCTAAACAGTCTCGGATACTCGGATTTGTTACCGTCTTTAGAAGTCTCAAATATAAGACTTTCCTAAACAGTCTCTAGGAGACGTACTTAACTGAGACTTTCCTAATCAGTCTCAGTCACGTGTCTCAATAATAATCAATAAAAATTAAAGCGATAGAGCATCGTTGTTACTGGAGCTCGATAACTTTCTAAATCGAGACAATTTTCCTTTTCTATTCGTTAGAATTCGAATTGGACTCAAGGGTCCTGCATCTTCTCCCGATTGCTGAGTTACCAATAGAATGAAACTTCTTTTTTTCATGTTTTGTTTGTCAGCAATCCACCTTAGGTAGAATGGCAGGTAGAATGGCTTGGTTCTCAATATCCGGGTGTTGTTTGCATTGTTGTGGTAGTTGTTGCTGCTGCAATTTCTTTTGTTGTGTCTGTGGAACCAGATTTCATTCAGTTGTTGGTGGTCTTAGCTTATCCCAGGCCTGTCTTCTTTGTTGTCCCAATTATTGTAACCATTCATCGCTGGAATATTGTGACCGTAGTTTCTTGTCTTTATTAGTTTGTTCAATTACGCATTGGAGAACTTTGCATTCACTGGTCATGAGCTTACAAATGCATAAGGTTGAGAGTACTACTGTCTGATAGGATAATACAAATATTGGATTATGTAGGCTGTAGCGCTATCTGTTGTCTAACCCAAAACATAAATGGGAAAAGAGATTCATCTCTAATATTGTCAAATTCTTTAGGGAGTTTCATGTCCTTAAGCAAAGAAATCGAGAGCATTATATTATTCGTACAGTAAAAATCATGATCGTGTTCATCCCGTGAAGAACAAAATCTAAAAATTGGAAGAAAAAAAATCTCGCTAAATTTTCCTAGGAGTTTCACCAAACAGATAATTATGTTAGATGCTACAGTCAGTTGAAAGTATCAACCATTCACCATTCGGTAGATCACATCTAATGGGTTAAATTTTTTGTTCAAACGGTTATGGTTTGTAAAAATATTTTGTCGATTGATCCCGAGCTTAAACTGCACGATTAGTTTTGTGATTATAACTTGGTTTCTGGTTTTTGTGTAATACGATTTCTCTTTTGCAATGAACTAATTGGTTCCCTAATTGAGCACGTTTCTTTTTTTGGTAATACACAGTTTAGGAATATTAATTTTAAGGAATATATAAATACTCATAAATTTAGGGAAAATATTTAATAAATAAAAACCTAAAAAATATCCATGGTTTGACGGAAGTATCGTCTACCTTTGACGGTGTTACTAACGTACGGTTAAGTATTTGGTGTAAACATGGTGTAAGAAAATTAATTAGATTTAAACTCTAACGAAAGTATTGTTCACCTACCTTTTTGTGGACGACGTTATTAACAACGAATTAAACATTTGATGTAAACAAATTGTAACCCAAATTCTAATATTTCGACGAATAGAGATTTGCCAAGTGTCCTCACCACAGCTGCTGCATTAGAAAAGGCATATTTCGGCCAATAGAAAGCGAGGGTTTCATCACCGTTTAACGTGGAAGCTTATTTTGTCAAGGCCTTTAAGGAGGAAGATTTTAGAGAGATTTAAGTTAATAAGATACTCTTAAATCTGCGGAATTATACTAATATTCTTTGTTATCCTTTTTTTTGTTAATCATTTAATTTTATTTAAAAAATTTATTTTTTGAATTTATTTTGTTTAATTATTTTAATTGTTTTTTACTTTTTATAATTTTTTTAATTAAATTTTAATTCTTAATTTGCAAAACCTAGGTTCGGATAATAACGTGTTATCCGAACCTTGGGTGTCAGGCTCGGTTAATAACTTTTCTGCCAAATTCAGGCTTTGTGAAAACATACCCTGGTTTGGCTGATAAGTTATCGGTCGATCATAATTTTATAACTGCCACACTTATATTGGGCAAATTCTAGTAAAATATAGAGCACTCGAACTTAGCATTGTTTCTCATAAAATGAAGTTCGGCTAACATTTCGTATTTAATTGTCAACCAATCTGTTCATCAAAACCTTCAAAATGAAGAACAATGTGAAGTTTGGATGCATATAATTTGTTCACTTTTTAGCGGAGCTTCACTTTGTAGCTGTCGTAAAATCCTGATTTTTTGATTCAATCATAATATGTCGATCATATACAAAATTGTAAGACTTACATTTGTGGGAAATACTTTTTATTGTACATGTCCTTGCTACGAGAGAAGAAAGAAGGAAAGAGAAAAAAAAATTAAAGAGAAAAATGGTGGATAAGGGGCTATACAGATTTGCTGCTTCATGACCTAGTTTATCATATTCGGTATGCCCCAAAAAAATTTTATATGCCCAAATTAGGATTCTGCAACTTCCCTAGACAACTCAATAAAATCTCAAAATCCTGAGATTATTTTCCTTTGTGAAACAAAAAACGATTTTCAATAAATGAACAACGACGATTCATTTACCCGAACAATTGGGTATATCCTTCAGTGGGTCTCCCATGTGGGATTTTACTCTTATGTGGAAATCTGGTTTTAACTTTAAAATTTTACAAAATACAGATAAAATGGTCAATGCTATAGTGTCTGCTGACCCAATAACCTTTATTTATGGTTCCATATACCATGATGAAAGGTTAAACCAATAGAACTACATTAAAGAAATTAGACAAAGGGTTAATATTCTACGGGTATTCATTGATGATCTTAATATCATAATGCATAACCATGAAAAGTCTACCGACACAAACCTTACTATCATTGCATACCTAGAGATACAACAAATCCTTGATCTTTATGATCATGGGTTTATGGGATCTAAGTTCACTTGGGATAATAGACAGTCAAGAAATGACATAATTATGGCTAGACTAGATAGAGCATTGGTAAATGACTTATTGTTACAGAATTATGATTACTCGAAGGTCATTCGTATAAATACCATTGGCTCAAACCATTCGCATATTATCTTATGTACTGAATCCAATAGTCATCAAGGTAAAATGCCTTGTAGGTACTTCAAATGTTGGTTCAAGGATCCGACCTTCCACGAGGTCATAAAAAATCCTATAAAATCAATTTCAAAGGCTCTCATGCTTGTTGTTTTACAAACAAACTTGGGGATGTTAAACTTGCACTTAAGGAATGAAATTTGGCATATTTTGGAAACATATATCAGAAGGTTAAGGATTTAAGCAATCAACTACAATTTTTGAGTAGTCAATCTTCTATTATCCAAAATATTGAGTATATTAGACAAGTTGAAAAAGATCTTGAACATTGGCAAAAGATTCAAGAAGACTTATATATGCTCAAACAGGTAAAAGTAGGGAGGATTGTATTAAGTATTTTGATAGAAACACCAGTTTTTATCATACCTCGATAAACAAAAGAAAACACTATAATCATATCTACGCATGCTTTTTAAAATTAACAACGTCCAATGGACAGATGATAGAGCTCAACTCGAAGATTTTCTAGTCTCTAACTTTAGCTCCATCAGTTCCACGTCCAACCCATTCCAAGATACTAATTTCCTTAACTGTGTCGACTCTTGCATCACTGGCGAGGACAATTACAAACTTTTGAGTCATGTGATTCTTCAAGAAATCAAAGATATTATCAGGCAAATGATTTCATAGACTTCCTCGGACCTGATGGATTTCCTCTCGGGTTCTATAAGTAAAATGTGGAGCTACTTGACGTAGAAGTTTGGAACCTGATTAAAGATTTCTTTGATTCCGAACATTAACTTAAGGAAATGTATCACACATCTCTTATTCTCATTCCAAATGTTAGAAATCCTTCTTCACCAGTTGACTTTAGGCCCATCAGCCTATATTAACACAAGTTACAAAATTATTTCCAAAATCATAGTCAACAAGATGAAGCCATTGATATGAAAACTTATATCCCCTTTCCAGACGTTTTATTTCTGGTAGGCACATCCAGGATAATGTAGTTATTTCCCATGAGCTGGTTCACTCCATGAAGAAAAAGTCTAAGAAATATAAGTGTGGTATCATGAGCCTTAAAACTAGATATGTCTAAGGCCTTCGATATAATAAAATGGCAATTTCTTATTAATGTATTGAATTTTTTTTGTTTCTCTGAGCATTCGTGTGACCTAATTTTTCAATGCATTGGTACCAAGGGTTTGAGACAAAGGGATCCCCTCTCCCCTTATCTTATCATTATTTGTATGGAAGCATTCTCTAGATACCTTATTCACGATGGAAAAATCAGCTGATTCATGGCTTTAGGGTAACAAAAGATGCGCCATCCGCCTCACATCTTTTGTTTGATGATAATTGCCTAGCTTTCACCAAGAAAAGCCATCAAGAAGCCAATAATCTTATGTCTCTTATTAGAGATTTTGGTAATATCTCTAGGCAATTAATCAACTTTCAAAAATCAGATTTCTTTTTTGGCAAGAACGTTCATCCTGATATTTGTGGGTTTTCGATTAGATCTCTTAATGTTAAGAAAATATCCCTAGATAATACATATTTAGGCATTACTTTATTTACTGATAGATCTAAAAGTCAGGTTTTTTCATCATTTTGTTGATAATTTTGATAGAAAGGTACCCACTCGGAAGGGAAAACATTTATCACATGCTGGGGATCTGTCATGGTCAAAAATGTCTTAACATCCTCTCTAATATACCACGTGCATACTTTCCTCCTACTAGATAATCTTATTCAACAAATGGAGTAAAGTTAAAGATATTTTTGGTGGGGGAATATAAACAGGTGGCATCTATCTCAAAATTTGGAGAAATATATGCTCCCATAAATCTCAAGGAGGTCTAGGAATTAAAAACCTAAAGCACCTCAATACAACGTCATTGGCTAAAGTTGTTTATCATTTGATCCATTCACATGATGCTTTATGGGCCTGCATCTTGAAATGCAAACATTTCAAGAATTGTCATCCCTTGCGTTATCATAAATCCAAAAACTCATCATGGGTTTGGACTATATGCACTGGTCTTGATATAATCAAAAAGCATTCTATATGAGAAGTTGGAAAGGGTGTTAAAATAATGCATTTGGAGACAACTAGATTCATCAAATGCCTGAACCTATGTGTATTAGCTATCCCAACCCTGATTATATGGTCAGTGACTTCATAGACTCTAATACAAATATTTGGAATCAGTACATGATTGATTCTTTCTTCATCCCGGAGAATTTTTCCTAGATTATGAATACCAGAATCCCAAACTCTGGCACAAATAGGTTAATTTGGCCTCATTCAAAGGCCGGTCCTTTTCAGTTAAGTCCTGCTATAAAGTTATCTCTAGAACAGTTAGTACCAACAACCAAATGTTAGGTAGTGGAAATGCATGTCATCCCTAAGATAAAGTATTTTATGTGGAAATGCTATGAAAACATATTCCAATTTAAAGTAAGAACAGGTAGATACAACTCAAATCGATTTATCACTTGCAGCGTGTGTGATAACAATGATTTTGAAACTGTTGAACATATCATTTTGCAATGTGATTTCTCTACTTCTGTGTGGAATTCTGTGCCATGGGAAATCTTGTTTTGCAGCATTTAAACTCTGCAATCTCTGTTATGGACTGGGTGAAAGATCACCTAGATAGGTACCACTGCTTGGTGCATTTGGACGGACAGATGTATGCATATTTTTTCCGAATATGAGACTAAACAAATAAGCCACTGTCAGACATGCTATTAAACTAGTCAATGAGATGCGTCAATACACTATTGCACCTCTCGATAACCCCGCGAGTACCGATATATCTATTGCACATAGATGACCAATCACTGAATCTTTTCCCTCTGATTGTATTTTAGTTTTATGTGATGCCGCTTATAATATAAACACTAACGGTGCTGGCATTGGAATTGTGACAACTGATTTGACAGGTCAATACATAGAATGCAAAATACAACCAGCCGTAACAATGGATGCGGAGGAAGCGGTGAGTCTAGTAATATGGTAGGAAATTAATTGGGCCAAAAACAGAAGATTATACGAGATCTGCATTCTAAGTGACACAGAAAACATCATTTCCTATTTACTCTATAACGAATTCCAAAGTAAAAACTACTGTCGCCCCCATTTTTTTTGGTTTTTTTCCGCACACAAACCCACGGGCGTAAAATCTCACGCGTGCATTCAATTTTCGCGAGAAAATTCCTCGGAGACCTATATTTTCCGAAATTAGGTTTACGTTTTTTCATTAATCCTAAATTGACCTTTCGTATTTTTATTTCTCTTCGTTTTTCATCTTAAACAGAGAGAGAGGCGACAGAGAAGCTGCTGATTTCTTTTTCTTCAGGAAACAACGTTAACATGTTTCTTTGATATTCTTTCTCACTGTTTCAATCCATATCCTAGAAATCATAACCTAGAATTGTCAATTGGGAATCAATTTTTCATTTCGATTTTCTGCTTTTTGTGTTGATTTTGGGTTATTGCACCATGATCTGTTTTACAATTTTAACAATCAATCAGGCAACAATTTAATATTAATTTTCTGTTTTTTCGTTTTTTATTTTGAGTTTATAGCTTCGAAATTTGATAGATTAGGGTTTAATTTGAGGATCTATTTTTTTTTAATTGATTGGATTTATTTATATTTGGTTGTTGGATTAATTTCTTTAATTGTGCCGGATGTTGGAATACCTACGGATTATAGTAGTTCATCAACAAAAATTATCGCCATTGCTGCCAGAGAAGCTCATACTCTCGCTCTTACAGGTAATTGTGGTTTTGTTGTAAGATCACATAGAAAAAGATCGAAAATGTGGTGATTTAGCCGGTCTTCGTAGTCTGGAAATTCCTGATGTAATCATGGATTATCAAGCTAATTTCTTGTACGAACATATAATCTGTGAGAAAATTTCGTTCTCAAGCCTTTTGCTAGCTGTTTTCGTAGAAAAGCTTGCTAGTTCTCTGTTACGTTTTTTCTTTTACTAGCTGTTTTCGCAAAAACAAAAATTTGTTCACTAATTTATTTATATCTCTTTAGTCAAATGGATTAAGAAACCTAAATAAAAAATTATGAATGATTCTTAGTTTGGGAACCATTTTTATGAAATTTGTGATCTTGATCCAGATTTGGTGGAAAATTTGAGGAATATGAATATATGAGTATAGAGAAATCAGATTGCACAAGTTTCTTTTCCATTTGATTCTCTAGACTTTCTAATTGGGTATGAATTATAATGATTTTCCTTTAAACCGTTGAGATGAAACAAAATTGTAATCACTTGTGGTGGTCATGTTACTGTTGAATATGAGTACTGACAATGAACTAAGTTGAATATGTTGAATGCTATTACATGTGGTTGTGGTGGTCATGTTGTTGTTCTGGATTGTAGTATGATGAACGACAGTTGCAAAGAACTTTTTCTAATTTAGTATTCCAATAGTTTTTCATATCATTGTATGTTCTTCACATCCTAGTGTTATGTTCTTCACATCCTAGTGTTGTGTTGCCGTTGCAGGGGATTAGGCGAAAATGGGATATAAGGAGGCACACTTCAAATGGAAAATGACAATACCGTGATCCAAATGATTCAACCATGACAATAGTGAGATATAAGAAGTCCCCTGGGAATTACAAATAAAATTTTCATTTGACTTATTATTGTGTTGATGATGATCAAGTAATTGTACTTTTCATATTGTAACATAAAGACTTATCATTTTAAATATTTTTGTGAGTTATTTTTTTTTTAGTGTTTGCATAATTTGTTATAAAGCTACAAAAATTACTGCATAAACTTTTATGCATTCAAAAATGGTTCAATAGCGCTTTATACAGTCACATTTTTGTTACACTGAAATAAAATAATGACTGCATAATCTTGTATGCAACTACAAGAACAACTGCATAATCTGTCATGCACCCTAGAAAATGATGCATAATTTGTTATGCAGCTGACAAAATGACTGCATATTCTATTATGCGGCCAATTTTCTTTTGCTGATATTCAAGTCAATTTAAAAATGACTGAATAATTTATTATGTACCTTCGAAAGTTCTTGCACAACATGTTATGTTTTTTTTGGATGGTTACATGATATTATGCAGCCACCTTTTTGTTAGCGCTGAAATAGGAAAACGACTGCATAATCTGTTATGCAGCAACAATAATGGATGCATTACTTGTTATGCACCCACGTAAATAGGTGCATAAGTTATCATGCATCAGAAAAGATGGGTGCATAATTCATTTATGCTAGTTAACACTTAAATCAAACAAAAGAAAAATAGTTGCATAACCTATTATGCAGCTATAAAAATTACTGCATAACCTGTTACGCAATCGAAAAAAAAGAATGCATAATTTGTTATTCATTTTGTTTTTGTAGAAATGTTAATTTTTAGATCTATACATGTTCTTAGTGGTGCATAATCAAATTAGTGGATGCATGAACCAAAATATGGTTGCACAATGTGTTATGCGTTTTTTGTTGTGACTGCATAATGTGTCGTGCATCATTCTTTTTGTTAGAATGTTATTTTGTAGACATATACATCGTTTTAGTGGTTGCATAGCCTAACTAGTGGATGCATAATCCAAAATATGGTTGCATAATTTGTTATGCATCCTTTGTGGTGTCGGCATAATGTGTTATGCATCTTTTATGGTGGCTGCATAATGGTAATGTATCCAGTTTTTGAATTTTCTCCTAAAACGATAATCACCTCTGACTTTTTCGGTAAAAAATTCGAATTTGATATTGTTGTTTTTGCTCGTTTTGTAGAGCTTTTTAAAAGCTTTCCAATGAGATAAAATTTGTAAAATTTCAAGGCACTGTTTTTTAGATGTGTTATATTCAAGTTTGCATACCAATTATACCCCTGAAAAAATAGGACGCATAACGAGTTATGCAGACTCTTTACTAAGCAGATAGGAAATCCAAATTTCTTCCTCTTATAAGTAAATACATTAAGGGTAACTTTTCCTTGTTACTCTCTTTTTATAATTTTGAAAAATAATGGGTGTCACGGTAGCTGAAAAATATTTTGGGCTAGCCAATAAGAATAATATTTGTTTTGGGCCTTAGCCTAATTTTCCCAATTCCAAATTAGTTGGTATAGCAACTCGATATTAAATGACTACATTTTACTATTAAGTTTAACTAGTTTGTCTCCCGTGTGATGCAGGGGTCAGCTTCCTTCTTATGGAATAAATAAAAAATCAATAAGGTAACAATTGATTTGGTGTGCAAGAAAATAATATACGGGTTTGTTTAGGAGGCTTACATTTTGCTGGCCGCTACAATGGAAATCACTTTTACTTTCTTTTCATCTGGCTACCAAGATGTTTTAGTCCACCGGGTTGTCTCTTTCCTACGGCTTACCCATTGCTTACAATTTGAAGTGTTATCCTATTTCGAAATCTTATTTGCAACTCCGTGAGCATTGCTTTAAGGTTATACCACTCTATATTTTCTACCTTAATCTAGAATTTTAGATATGTTGCCATGAATTATGGGTCAGTGGACCAATGTTGAATCCCGTAAAGATGTTTGGTTAATATATAAACTATCAAAATGTTATATCCTAACATTCCATGTAGGTCCACCCGATCCAACCATCCACCCACTCTCTCGTGCATATTAAACCCGTCGGTGATGGATCAGATGTGATTTGGCATCTAGCACGTTGCACCAAATCCACATATTTTACCCGTTGTTCACCCGTGGCTTTAAAACTCAATTTAATTTGACAATCAAAGACCATAACTGTTAGCATGACAATGGCTTATGCATGATCCCACCTCTCTTGTCTATAAATAAGTCAGTGCATGAAGAATAACCTAGTCTATAAATCTGAAATTGTCAGGAATGTTTTGGCATATCCATCAGGAAAATCGTTTTTCTTGATAAGGTCCATAATATGCATTTGAAATGCCAATATATGTTGGACTTTTATTCCCATCGAAAGCTTCTGATCCAAAGTAGAATCCGGTATAGCGTAAGCATTGTGACCAACACTGTCCATGTGCATTGCAAAGAAATTTTTTATCGGAAATTGACATCTGGTAAGTGGTATTGTATCCCTTATTTCCATACATTCCTTCTTATTACTACTTTATACTGATAGCAACTGCAATTGTCATTTGTACGTTAGTTTTATGTTTTCCTAGTTTCCTAGTTGTGTTATAATTAACCTTGTGCCCTTAATAATCCCTTGTCTTCTGGCTATCTTAATCAAGAGAATTATCTGCAATCCAGTTTCAATCGTAGTTCATGATGCAACATGTACGTATTATCAACCTTATTTAGAAATTCTCTAAGACACAACTATGTCACTTTCGTGTAGTTTTCAGTAAGAGCTTCTCCAATGAAACGTATATGAAGATAAATGTCTAAGTCCACGTAGGATGGACATTCATTTTTCCTAAAATTCTTATCCAACCCCAACTTCTTAAATCAATGTGAAGATGATGTGGCTTAATTTTTATTAGACACTGTCAAGGTGAATGTCAAGTTTTAGACATTCACCTTGACAATGTCAAGCTATCCCAGTAAGCTTTGCTTACCTAAATTAATTTTAATATATTAAATAACTATTTTTAACTCTAATAAAATTTAAAAATTACTAAAAATGAAATTTACATTTAATTCATAAAGCATCACAAACAACACCATTGAAGATGAACTACTTTTCCTCCCTAAACTTAAGGGAAAAATTGGAATGAGGATGTCTTGTTTGTGTTGCCACCTGGAAAACACACACAACCACCATTGGAGAAGCTCTAACAAAGATGCATAATTTGTACATAGATATTCGCGTTCCTAACAGTCGTGTTTTTTTTCCCATACATTCCGCAGGGTATCAATTATTTCCTCTTTATATTTGATTTTCAATATATGGTTTATTTTTATACATGGAATACTTATTTATATTTTTATATATAAATATTTGCATATGTTTATTTTATTTCTACTGTGCAAATATTTTTCACGCAACTTAATATTCCTAATTAGGTAACTTCACTCTCAGATATACTATTTATTTATGCTTCAGAGAAGATATAATATTTATTTAAACAAATCCAGTTTTACCCTTTTCTTTAGAGGAATAATACTTAATTTAAATTAATGTAAAATACGTCAACATACTACATATATGTTTGTTCTTTTCTTGGATAAGACATTATTACTTATTACTTACATATATTTTGGATAGTTTCAAGGTTCGGGCTAAAAAAAAAAGGATGGTTAAAACCTTCTCTATAGAGTTGGTCAGTGTTTGGAAGCTCGGCCAAAAAAATGGTCCACATAGAAAACGCATATGTGATGTAAATTAATTACAAGTTATTATCCGAAGGGGGAGGGATGATTTGGAATGGGTCATAGACCAATACATGTGTGTGGCATATTAGGAGTTATCCTTAATAACCAGAATTTTTCCTTGAATTATTTTTATTAATTTATGTGCATACAATAATGTTTTCAAATGTGCAGACACTTATTGAGAATTGTTTTTTTTTTATTTTTTATTTTTCTTCTCCTGCCAAAATCGCACCTGCGAAATAATCACAACAAATAATAAATACAATAAAAATCAATAATAATCAGTCGAAGGAATTTGGCATGGGAGAAAAAAGATAGACCAAAGAGATGAGAATTAGTCGAATAGAGAAGAAAAATAGAGGAATAAATGGAATAAGCAATCGACTATTATTTAATAAGGATTTTTTAGATACCTGCAAAATAACAAACAACACGACAACAGAACTTAAATTGAAAAATACTGAAAAATAAACTAAAAAACAGAACAAACCCATAATAATGGGTTTACTTTGACTAACGCCTTCTATAGAGACCCGAACATCAAAAAGATTACTCTTGAAATTAAAATTCCTCGGAGACCTCAAAATATCAAGATTTTTATTATTTTTGGTAGGCGTATCATTTTTTGACTAATTCGTAAATATTTTAATATTTTATATTATAATTCTATAAGCGAAACTCTAAAAAAAATTAGCTTGAATAAAGATTTTTAAGCAAGATAAAAAAATCACCTGAGTTGTTCAAAAGAGGGAAGGAGCATCGATCACTTGCTCCGCAAAACTAACGACAATCAAGGATCAAACAAAAACATTAGTTTAAGCATTTATAAGACCTGAAGACCAAAAAAAAAGTTATCACATAATAAAACCCTAAAAGCTTTTCTCGTGAATGAAATATCCAAACCGTTATAAATGATTATCGAGTTGTTCTCGAAGGAGAGAAAGAGCGTCGTTTCGTTCACTTCTTGGATGATCTAAAGAAAAAAATCCACGGATCAAACAAAAAAATTATGTAAGCACGAAGTAATGTAGAAAACAAATCCCTAGAGGAAAAAAAAATACCTAGAAGAGAGTAGCGGCGCCGATAAGATTTGGGTTTTGGTATCACGTTTTATAGATTGAGGTTGAGCAGAAGAATATTTTGTAATAGAAAATAAGAAAATTATACCGAATTGTTTGGAAATAATGTTGTATTAATAAGGGGATCCGCATCTATTGCAATAATATTGGAAATATTGTTGGTTAAAATATGAAATTTTTTTTTTTAGGAAACAACACTTTAAAAGTTAGGGAATTTTTGCAATTATGGATATCTACTTTATTCTCGTATTTAAAGTAATAATTGGTTGCAAAATATTTTGATACAAAAAATATATTACACTACATTTGGTGGCCATATTTGGTAACGGCCATCACTCGAAACTTACGCCATATTCCTTGAGAACCATATTTGGTGTCCCTGTTTGTTCGAAAAATAGGAAGCAGAGAAATTTTTCCGATCAAATTGCAAGAATTAAGCAAAATTCTGATACACACAATCTCTGCTTTCATATAATTAATGAAATATTCTTATAAATCCAAATAACTTGAAGTAAAAAAAGTAATTACCTTGAAATAAACAAATTAATACCAATAATCAATTCAAGAAAAAATTACAATCATGCTCAAAGAAGCACAAAGCTTAACAAAGTGATTTGACTCCGATTCATGCTACCAGATTAATATGATGATAACTTGTGTTGAATGGATCATAGAAAAAGCCTTGTTGCTGATCGATGATTCTTTCTACATTTAACCCTGCATCCCCATCCTATGAGACCCCAGAGTCCATACTGCAGAAATAACGTACAATGTGCCACTCAACTATCAGAAAAGAAAACTAAAAAGAAAAAGAAAACATGACCAATAGAAATCAAATATGTGTTGATGGTAGTTACGTTCTTCAAACCGAAACTCCATGTTTTTTGTTTGCTAAGAAACATATTCGCAGATGTGTTGCAGTTCACTTGGCTTGAGCCACTAATAGGAAAACTCACACATTCCCTGTTCTGATTCCTTCAGTTTACCCTTAATTAAGATCATTTGCAGGCAAAGGAAAGGACATATCTTGGGCGTGTTCTTGTCGCACAAACCACAAACCATGCAAGGGAATTTGAGAAAGAAAAAAAAATCTAGCGGCAATCAACCCGATTCATTTGTTTATGCCTGCAATTCCAATGAAAAGAAAATACACAGCCGACCATATTAGAAAATCAACAAAACTCTTGAGCTTTAATATTTACCTAGATCATGACTCAAACCAGAGAACAAATATAACAGCTTTGGATTTAATTTTGTAGGTCCCAGAATGATAGTGAAATATGAGAATTAAAACCGAAGAATACCGTAGAAAACAAAACAAAAACATCAAACTTCTGCTATTCGTACTCATGAGCTCCCATTGCCAATTGATTACCCTTTTAATTACATGCAAAACAAATAACAAAAAATGGATTAGACATCAAAACCCTAAATCTCAAGAAAAAAAGAAAAAACAACAAAACCTCCTAGAAGTAAAAAGCAAGTACGATGAGGTTCGGTCCCCTTGCTCGGATGCTTTATATAGTGAATCAACAAACCCAAAATTACACTAAAATAAAAAATAAACAAAGAACAATATCAATATACATATGATCAATTTTTAGATCGAAGAAACCTTTATTTCCTGATTTAGCAACAGTCGAACCAGCGACAATCTAATTAGTAAACAAAAATAAGTGCTTCATGCATCATTTAGACCTGGAAAATAAAAATAATTATGGTGTTTGGCATAAAAATATTTTCAAAAATTAGTTTATACCTTAGTATTGCGCGGCTAAAACAGCTAGAACAATATGATCGAGGAAAACTACCAAACAAACAACGTAAATGGAAAAAGAAATTCTTGCTAATTAACATATACGACGTGAATGTATTAATTGGGACACCTTTCATAAGACACACTTTGAAAAGAAAAGAAAAAGTTGGATTAAGATGGTTAACTTTGCTCTAGTGCAAGTAAATGCGTAATATTCAACTGTTGATCAACTGCCATTGAAATAAAAGATATGAGATGCTTCTAGCAGAAGCAAATCCATATAAAAAAAATTACAATTACAATATACAAATACAATAGAACAAAATAGTAAAACTATCACGTTGCGAATAGACGACCTCATCGCATGTGTTGATCCATCGTTAATACAGTAAGAAGAGTACACCAGCATCTGCAGCAGATCAAACAAAAATCACCATTAATCGATATATTGCTAAGAACAAATACTGAGAAATAAAAAGTAAAACCCTAGAAGAAAAAAAAATTAAGAAAAAAAACACGTAGACGACGGGACCATATTTTTCTGAAGTGCTTTATATAAAGAGCATCCAGCATAGAATTGCAGAAAAAAATAATCTCGGTTTAGGAGAAAAATATCTAATTCAGGAAATAACACCCTAAAAGTTACTACAAATTTTGTAATTTTGGATAGCTACATTATTCTCACATCACCGTAATTAGTGAGTGCAAAATATTTTTGTATAAAAAATATATTGCATATCAAGACATAATAGAATTAGAAAATTGGCTTCATTTAATTTCTTATTTAAGACTTATTTTATTTTTAATTATGGTATAAAAAAATTAAGAAAAGTAATATGAAAATTAGTTCTATTATTTTGATTGAATTTTTGTGTTAACCCGTTTAATATTTGGATTGATTTTTTGTGTTAACCCGTACAAAAATTTCCAATTCTAGCTTCAATTTTTTGTTTCAGATTCTAACAATTCTTTTATTTTCTTTACGGGATCAATAAGTTGTTTGGAAGATCGCATTGTTGGATTCAAAGGTTAGTACCCGCAACCAATCTGATCAATTTTTTTTTTAAACTTTCGTCAGAAGTGTAATCTTATTTTGTAGTCTTAATTGATAGAATGAAGCTGTAATTAGAATGATTCTGAAAACTGTAACCGGACATTGGACATTAGACATTATACATTTTTTATATATTTTTTATTGATTGATTATGTGATTGATTCGATGCATGATTGATTAATATTTTGATTTCTATCCTGAATGTGTGTTTGATTTTTTGGTGTATTTTTGGCAACATAATATTTTTCGAGATAAGCAAAAAATCCATTTTCCATTAAAACGTTTTTGAAAATATTTTCCACTTTTTTTATTAGATCACATCAAAATAATTTCTTTTAAAAAAATTGGTGGGGCCAGAATCAACCAGAAAATCCGGTTAACCACGTCGCTCGAAAAAACTCTATTTTTATATAGAGAATTTGTTGAATTTCAAAATATTGGCAGAAACTTTACTGCTACTGCTGATATATATAGCAGCTCGGTATTGTAGGTTGAATAGAGTGATGGGTGAATGGTTGATCAATCAACCTCAGTTTATCACTCAAATATCTGTATTTTGAGTTACTTCAATAAAATTCTTTTTCTAGCGAAAGAAAGAAAAAAAATGCAATTTAGTTACAATTGTTTCCCAAATACACTTGAAAGTTGAAACAACATGATGAGCCATCGGGAATTCATGATTGTTTCCCTAAAATATGCAAGTATATGCAGGGCCGGTCCTGATAGGAAAGCAGGACAAGCTCCACTTTGGGGCAACAAAATGCGTTGTTATATTCGGGGTATTTTTGAAAGGGAAATCATTTTTAGGTTAAAGTGTAATTAACATAAATAATAGGGATGGAAATTTAATAATATTAAGAGGGTCTTAGAAGAAATATTAAACAGTTGGTTGTGCATGATTTCTTTTTACCTCCTTTCTTTTCTTTCTATTTCTAGTTTTCTTCCTCCACCATATCCGTCCGCGCCATCACCTCTATTAAGCACTACACTTGCTAGAATGTTAGTATCCACCAACTTTTTTTTTTTTTGCTTTGCTTTTTTCCCCCTACAATTATCATTAACTCAAGTTGGGCTATAGGTAGTGATGTTGTAATTTGTTTCTCTAATATCCTTTTGGTCAGTTATTTTTGCCCTAATGGGTGTCTACAAATCGAATTAATCTTATATTTGATAGGGTAGGGGGGGGGGGGGGGTTCTTTACTTATGAGTAACTATGATGCTAATAAAGTTTAATTTGATGAAATGAATCTTCTTTAATTTTTAGAATTTGTGCATTAAAACAGTGGTGACATTTTTGGTAATTGAATTTGCTTTTGGTTGATTATAGGGATAGGTTGATAGGTACAGTATTTTTAGCTTTTAACTATTAATATAAAAAAACAATGATCTTGTATTTGTAAGAAAAAATTATCCTGGTTTGATTGGGAAATTCCCAGATTAATTGGGGTATACCTAATTTTAAGTGGACTCTTTTTAAGGATTTTAGGGGAAGTTCTAATGGGTGAAGTTACAAAACTACCCTTATCCTTTATAATTCTAATTACCTTATATCAGTTTTCATTCTCCTCATTTCATCTTCCTTCTTCTTCTTCTTCTCCTTCACCTACTGTCTCTCCTCCATCCCCCACCACCGAAACTCGTCGATTAATTCGTCGTAATCGTCGATTCAAAAGTTCCGATTGATCTTCAAAAATGGATCCGCCGCGATTTAGGGCTAGTCGTACGAAAGGAGCAAATCGAAAACCCAATGAATAAAACCCTGAATTTGCAAAATTATTTCAAAGAAAAGTGAAGAAAAAAATCGTCAAAGAAGAAGAGATCAACGCCGCCGAAACCGAAGAAATAGTGCTATTAAGAAAGCAAGGCCTACTTAAACTCACTCTAGTACTTCAATTTCATGTTTGCATGTCAAATTAGGTCTGAAAAATCAAAATTGTGAATTTGCAGTTATATAAACGGCAAGGTGTTAGTTCCACGACCTTGCCGACTTTCCAGGTTTAGGGTCAGTCGGCAAGCTCTTAGGTTGAAGATCTTGCCGGCTGTTTAGTATCTGTAAACGTTACTTATAGGGTCGGAAAGGTATTCAACCTAGGACCCTGCAGGCGTCAGTTTTTTTTTAGCCGGTGTGTTATAAATTTTTACCTTGCCGGCTGTATTTAAATTTTTTAGTATCTCATGATGTCTTGAATTATGAAAGTCGGAATGGTATTTGAATACCACCCTGTTGGCTTTATGTTTGTCGGCATTGTTTTGATTATAGATCCTGCCGACTATTGATGTTGAAAATCCCGTGTTCAAGTTGTTATAAGCCGGCAGGTTAGTGGAATAAGACCCTGCCGACTATGATTTAGCCGGCATGTAGTTTAGATATCGACCCTTCCTGCTTTTGTGTCGCCTGCAAGGTTATATTTGTCGACCCTGCCGACTGTTGGTTTTTTTTTTCAATTGTTCTTGTTCAGGTTGCAAAATGCAAAGAATAAAACTTCTACTCCTCCCTCAAGACCTCCTCGTGTTGGTGACAAACTCTTGACTGCAATACATCGAGGGGCAGTAATTGAGCGGGACGCTCAAGATCGGTGTACGAAATGATTCTCAACCACCATCGGAACCAAGTGATTCGGATGAAACTCCAGATGAAGACCAATCAATTATATCTGGTAGAAGAGGTGATGATGATAATGTTGATGAAAGCACTCCGGCTGCTGGAGGAGGTAACAATGATGATGATGATGGTGATCAAGACATGCTACCTGTTGGAGGAGGTAATGATGATGATGATGATGGTAATGGAGATAAAGATAAGGATATCGAAGATGAAATTGTTGAAGAGGCAGTGGAACAAGAATAAGAAGAAGGAGATGGAGAACAAACTCAAGCTATTGTTCAACAAACCTAAGCTTCAACTTCAACCGCAACCGAAAGACCGAAGAGGGTTATCACTAAACCAGCTGATTCCCACATGCCTCCCTCTCACTTGATGGTTAGACTGAAACCAGGTGAGCCTCCAAAGGGGACCCCAGAAGATGGTGGAAATTTTCTTTTTAGATACAAAGACTCATGGTCATGTCAAATCCATAATACTATCGTAAGTAATCTCAATCCGTCTTTGTTTTTTATTTAAGTATATCCATCTTAAATTTGTGTCAAGTGTTTGTATTTCTTTTCATTTTGTTTTTTTGGTATTTAGGATCACAAGCATGCTATCCGTCTCATGAGGCTCCAAGATTCATGTTCAGTGACTAAGAATTGGGATCTTGAGGATGAATCTGACGAGGTGAAAGTGATTGTCAAGAACTCCGAGTTGTGGCATGCGGTGGAGAGTTAGAATATTGAACATGATAGATTTACCGTATCTGCATTCTGTGAGAGGTTCTACAGAGAGACTGATACAATGTTATTCCCATTCGGTGAGATGACGATAAATCCCGATGATGCTCATCAAATTCTATGCCTCGAGGTTGAGGCAAAAGAAATCAGTGAGGTCTTCGATAATAAGATTTCTTGGGAGAATATTTTCAAATTGAGCAAGAAATTGTTCGGTTGGGATCATCCTGAGACGGAGTCTATGCTTGTGAGGAAGGATGGTCGTCTAAGAAAGAAGTTTAATTTGAAGCAGTTGAGGGACATATTATCTGGGATCAATAAAATCTTTGATAAGGAAGGAATGGTGAACTCGGTGCGAATCAATGTTACCGCGTCAACTTATTTGCTATACGTCCTGGGCAAATGTATCTTCCCCGACAGTTCCGGAAGCTTGGTCGACGCCAGTTATATGCAACTATTGGATCCTTTAGATAAGATGTATGAGTATTCTTGGGTTACTGCGGTGGTCGCCTTCTTGAACAATGAGTTGACAAAGGGTTCAAGGGCTCTCACTACGCAAGTTAGAGGAAATAAATGTCTCTTCCAGGTAATTTTATTGTCTAAATCATTTATATTTGCAAAATTTTCGTAAGATAAGATTCTTACTAAACTTTGTGTTTGCATAGGTTTGGATATATGAGCACTTCCCGTTTTTGGTGAAATCCAATTCCTACGTAAAAGTGAATGAGAATGTTTCCATTGATAAGCCAAGAGGACAAAGATACAGTTTTAAGGGTCAGGATAAGGAAATGCCGCAACAGCTTATCAAAAAAATCGCCATCGACAAATTGACTGCGGATGAGGTGATATTTGATCTGTATCGAGATGCTAGAAATCAAGGTTTAATCCAAAGGAGAGATGAAGTTGCATTATACTACGGTCCCTTGTTGTGCTCCCATGGATATTCAATGTACGATCTACATCGGGTAATGAAACAATTGGGTTACGTCCAAGAAGAACCTCATTTCGATGAAGACTAGACGTTATTTAATGTGTTAAGGGAGGACTACACCACGTCCCCAAAAACTATTAACGTCTCTTACGCTCCATTGCCAATTCTAGAACATTGGAACGGAAGACGTGGTCGTATCACCGATGTGAGTCTTTTGGACGAGGTGACCAAAGGTCATGAAGCTAGTGAGATATACATGATGTGGTACTTGGGTTGGGATCGTCCTATTGTGATTAGGGAAATGACTGCTTAATAATTGGCTCGTAAGAGGAAGATGGCATTGAAAGACCCAACAACAAGTCTTAAGTTCTTTGTAAGTATTTTAAAGTTTCTCTTACTGTTTTAACATTACATTATCGAATAATTCTATTAATTGTTTATTGTTTAATTGAAAATAGAAGGAGCATTTGAAGAGCCTTGTGAGGGTGATGTGTTTCCCGAGAGAAAGAGGAGAGCCTTTGTCGATTGAAGAGCAAACCAAACACATTGACTATGCTAGCAGTGTTGACAATGAGGATGCCTATGAATTGTTCAAGCAAGCTGATGCTGAATTAAAGAGGGAAGAAAAAGCCAGGATGGAAGCACAAGCCAAAATGAATGCTGACAAAAAGAGGGGTCGTTCCCGTGGTGGTGAAGGTAGTAGTAGTGGTGATGCTCCTAAACGGGGTCGTGGTCGTGGTGGTGAATGAATGCATTCCTAGTTTATTTCTTTATGTTGTGGTAGACAAATGTTAAGGTTAAAGGTTGGAAAAATGTTTCTTTTAAGGTTTATGGGACATTTTTTCGTATTTTGGACAAAAAGTGTTGGATTTCTAGTTGTTGAATGAATGGTTTGTTTAGCTATGTAATGTTTCAATACTTACGCCGGCATGCTTTTTTCGAGTTACATTGCCGACTACACCAGGGCCGGCAAGGTTGTGAAATGTCAGACTGCCGGCCCTGACAGCGGAAATGGTGTAGTCACCTGGGACGGTAAGGTAAGCAGATTAATACCTAGCCGGCTGGTTTACGGCCGACAAGGTATTATGTTATCGACCCTGCCGACTATTAATTATGTTTTTTTTTGAGGTTGTAGTAAATAGGATTCATTTCAGACATGTGAAGGAAATGGAATTTTTAGATTTAATAAAAATATATATACAAAAATATTAACAATGGGTGAGAGGTACTGGGACTAAGGATTTGGCTGAAATCACTACACAAGGTTCATTCATATATTCTTTGACAAATAAAACTCAATAAAATTAACATAGACTCTGATTTTGCCAAGATAGATTCTTAAAACATTGATTGTAAGTCCTAAGCATGATGTATCAAAACAACTAAGCTAAGCATACATCATCAAATTAAATAACAACCAATTAATTCAAATCATATTTCAATTTTAGATTAACGCAAAAGTCATAAAAAAGAATAAAATAAATTACCCCAAGGATGAAATTCAGCCTCCTCCGTCGTCCCAGTGTTGGATTTTGGATCCTCATGATGAAAACACGCTCAAAATATATTTTTATAGCTCAAATGGTGTTTACAATGGAGAGAAAAGGAGAAAATGGTGTAAAACTGTAATCTGCGACGCACAAAAAGCGTCACAGAATGAACGATAAAACACAAGTGCTGCTGATGTTTAGACTGCACTGCGACCCACGACTGTGCGTCTTAGACACTGTTGATAAACCACTGTCCTTGCGAGTCTGTTCTTCGTGTTCTTCATCAGCAGCAGCAGCAGAAACAAAGTTTCATCAACTCTTGATTTCTGCTTCTCTGGACCTTCTCTCGACCCCAAACTCTCGACACCCTTTCTACTCAACCCCAGCAACCTATTTATAGACAACAGACCCATCGAATCTCGTTCATTCACTCCATATAATTCTCTTTAACTCGGCAGCAAAGAAAATATTTCTGGGAATATTTTCTTTCATGTTTCATCTTCTCACGCGTTTTCAAGCCTCCAAATTACCATATTTAACTCCTTCACGCTCCAACAGGCTGTGAGGGTCTTCCATGCACGCACAAAACACGTTGAATCTTCTCCAAATCACGTGAAACCCGTGATATACACGAACTGCCCTGTTTTCAACCCGTGAATTGTTTAGCTGATTCTAGCCAATTCTGGTCGAACCAAACGCCCACAGTGTGTTTAATAGGCCATATCACAACTATCTACCAAAAATCAGCCATTGAATCTCACTAGAACACGTTCAACAATTCGATCAAAAATCTGCAGAAGTGTTCTCCATTTTCCCGCCATAAACAAAATTCAAATGGAGAAGATGACCTCCCCCTAATCCTGTACTGGGGTGCGAATAGCAGATGACTTTTGGGGTGACCTTGGGTGCCCCTTAGTAATTGAGGTGCCCCTTATCCAACGGTGAGAGTCCGAATAACACGTGTCCTCCGGGGCTTTTACCAACTTTTCGAGCCGAATTTTCCAAAAAATGTTTATTTTCCAAAGGTGCCTACAAACACATAAAACACCAAAATTAGTACAAACTCGAGTGCCAACAATATATAGTATTGAGATCAAATTAAACACAAAAATGTGTCTATCAAATACTCCCAAACTTATTATTTGCTAGTCCTCGAGCAAAATTTATTTTTAAAAAGATAAAAAGACTACACTTAGCACGTGAAGCAGGCCGTTAAACCGCTAGGTGGCCCTAGCGGCGGAGTGTTGTCTCCGGAGGGTTTACCAGAGGTGTACCCACAAAACCTTTACTCCTAATTGGTCACAAGTATCCAAAGATCTATGAGGACATACATATTCTCAACCTATCTCCAAGTAAGTATAATGCCAGAGAAATTAAAGGTGTCTTCTCTAAAGGTGACTGAAGAAAAGGGGAGACACATCCACACCACTACTAGATAAAGAAATATCCGCTACACAGCTAGATAAACATTGTAAGATGCGTTCGCTGCTTTACAGCTGGATAAGATTAGGAGAGAGATAAAAACGAGAGAGACATCTTCTACACAGCTGGACTAATTACGTGTGATGAGTTAAACCAGTGCTTGAAAGATTTTGTGCCAGATTGAAAGCAGACTAACAAAGCAACCAAAATGCATCTTTCTTCGACTCTCTCACAGTGCTCAGTAGAAACAACGCCTTCTTCGGTCTTCAACTGTTGATGATAAACTCTTCTCTTCGATTTCTTGCTTGACTTATAAATTTCTTCTTCCCTATGGCCTTATTGAACAAAAAGAACGTAATGATGTTTCATTTTTTTTTTTTTTTTTTTTTGAAAACAAAAAATTACAAGAAAAAAATTTACATGGCCATGAGAGAAGGACTTTCAAAACTTCGATCTTCGCAACTTGTGATGTCTTGGTATCATGGATTCTAACAACTTATATCATTTGCTCTTATAACTTCAACTTTGATTTTTGAATTATTCTCTTCTATTGTTGCTTCTAAACCTAAAACGTCTTCACTTTCTTCATAGATTTTGATGTCGCTCCGCTTGTTGATGATGATAAGTTTCTACTGAGAGAGAGTCGCAATCCAGTAACTAAGACTACATTGTGAGGTTGCTTTGTCTTTCTGGCATTTCCCTGACCTACTTTCCTTTTCATCATGTATGGTTAGGTCCATCACGGTTACCCTAAAAAAGGAACAAGTTCTTTCCTGAATTTCAAGGATCTCAATGTCTTTTTCTCTAATGTCTCAATAAGTTGTTATCTCTAGCATTCCAATTTCTATCTTTTCGGTGAGAAACAGTATGTAAACTTAGCTAACCGGATACCATGTGACGCTAGAAGTTTCAAAAGTGTAACTAAAAAGTTTCTCCCATACCCCCAAAACTTAAATCTAACATTGTCCTCAATGTTCTAAAGATAAAATTAAAAGCATATGAACAAGGAGAAACTGTTACCATTTGAAGCAAAAGAGTTAAGGAAAGATATTACCGTGTCGCATGAGATTGGGTTACCTCCCAAGAAGTGCTAAGTTTAAAGTCTTCAGCCAGACATCGGAAGGAATTAGTCACCTCATAAAATCAAAAAGTAACAGCCGAAATAACTGTGGGTCTTCAAAACTAAATAGAGTTGACCAAAGGAAACTGCAATGAACCAAGAAAGTGAACAAGACTAGCATGCCCTTACTTAGTTTCCTGATTAAGAAATTTATATCTAATTGTGGTTCAGGTTCAGATTCTATGAAAGGGTCTAAATAGAAAATTTTCATTGGCTGCGGTTCTTCATAGGTGGGATCCGAATCATTAGGTCCTAGAGTCTGGAAAAATATGATCTTAGAAGCGCACAATAATAACCTAAATAACTGAGGATCCTCTAAGTCAATAATATTTGACTTACATAATTGACCACAATGAGAGTAGTGGTCATTCTTAAGCAAATGTGTCGATTCTAATTTCCTAAAGCATTTAGGTTTAGTCTCACAACTTAATATTCGACACATTTGGAATATAAACGTTCCCACAGTTGGAAGAAAACTATTTGGTGGGAAAAAAATTTCAATCTGGGGATCACAGCCTGGACAAACCATATCAACCAGAGGATGGGTTTCTAACGACTGAACTTCTTCCTGGACAACAATAGGTTCGGGAAAACGAGTATGAAGGTAATCTTGTAAAATTGTCGAGGCAGAGATATCAAGTCCTAAGTGAAGGGACTTTCTGAGAGTTAAAGGTAAGGCACTAGGAAGGTGATAATCACCCCCAAACTTAGAGTTTTCAGTGTCTCTAGATAGACTAGTTACAATCTCCCTAATTTCTGGATCATTAGATTCTTGAAAATGGTCAATTGATTTTTATAATTTATTATCAGGTAGTGCATCTTTACTCATCTCTACGGGTATATCTTCTTCATCAAATACTATTGTTTCTAAGTCTCTAGACTCTAAAACAGCATTTTCGGAATAAACCCGTTCCTCTAAACCACTATCGGCTTCGTAATCAAAAGGAAAAACTACATCGTCTAAAACGGTGGTATCCCTAATCAAATCCTCGTCCTTTTGAATAGGTGAATAATCATAAAAATTATTTGGATTTGAACTAGAAATAATATAATCATTATAAAGCTCAATTGGATTAATAGATTCCTGATCACTATGCCTACATATTTCAGATTCTTCATTACTACTATCCTCATCATCATAATAGTACAAAGATGATTGAACCTTATCTAAATAAGTAGTGTCTTTTATTCTAGCCTCGTCCTCTATATTAGGCAAATATTCACTATTGATATCAAGGGTAGAATTAGAAACCCTATTTTGGAAATTTAGATTATTTCGAGCAGCATTAGCCAACTGTTCATTTTCTGCCTCTAGACGTGCCTGAATTTCACTGAGCATAACACTTATACGTTTACCACTCTCGTTTATCATCTCAGAATATCGTGTACACTCTTCTTTTGAACTATTCATTGCAACTAAACGTTTATACGTCCTTTCAATCAGTTGTTGGGTCTCTTCTAGAGATGGAACAAGTTCAAAAATATCATAATCAGGACTAGTTTCCAAAAACGAGTAACCAGTACTACAGTGTTCCTAATTTTCTTGCTCGTAAGACCAATTCGCGTGTGGATAGTAATTGGGCTCACCATGGTATGAACCATAACCTTGAAAAGGTTGGCGTTCCCAACTACTATTCCCACCATGGTCATAAAAATGATGTTGTCCATATTCAAATTCAGATCGATACTCATTGTATTGGCTTCTGTCATACCAGTTCGACATTCTTAATTGCAAGGGAATTCTACACAATCACAAACAAGGCTGACTCGACCAAATCAAACCTACTGATTTCTAGCAAACAAAAAGCATGATGGCTCCACTTAGATTGTTTCTAGACCAGGTTCTAATCCTTCGAAAGGGAATTCGTTACAATTTAAGCAAACCCCTCTGGAATCAATCCGAGTTAAAGTAAGTTGAATCGAGGCGAGGGAAGCTCAGTGGAGATTTGATAACCAAATCCTCACCGGTACAAGGCGGCGCAGTCACGCATTGAACTTACAGAAACCATCAAGAACTTTGAAGTATGCTTAAAAGAGTAACCAATATTTTTCGAAAGATTTTCCTACCAAGCTCGTTACCCTATCAGTCTCGTTCTAATCAAATTTTAAGCTTGGGTTCGCGTTAGGTTTCGTTTACCTAAGGCAGGCAAGAAGGGAACGGTGATGAAATCCGAACCCTTATCTTATATGGTCAGTTCTTGCCCTTTACTAGGAAATTAAAGCAGTCGGTTCAGTCCTCAACATATAATCACCTTAAGGCAGACAGTAAACCCGCTGACAGGAGATTCACGGATGTTTAGAAGTTTACCTCCCGTACCAGACGGGCGAAGAACCAATGTAGTCGACTCGGGCCACTGACTCCGGTGTCAGTGTGCGAACCCGAGGGGCCGAGACGATATTGTAATCGTCGTCCTTCCCTGCAAACAGTTTATATTTAAATTTTTTTTTATATAACCCTTCCGTAGGGTTTAAAATTAAAATAAATTGTCCAAAGTCCAGTCCAATGAAAAGAAATACAAAAAATAATAATAATTACAAAAAAAATAAATAAATAAATGGAAAGTCTCTTAAAAAAATAAAATAAATAAATCTCTCTTTTATTTTTTTGCTTTGTCTTTTTTCCTTCTCTTTTAGCTTTAAGCTTTGATTCCAAGGTCTTTACTATCCAACTTCAAACTTGAAATACAAAGACACAACCAAAGAAACGTAAAAAGAATAAATGAAATAATAAAAAAATAATAAAAACCTAAAAATTCTACCTAAGCACAAATCCTCGTCGGCGGCGCCAAAATGATTATGTTTTTTTTTTTTGAGGTTCTAGTAAATAGGATTCGTTTAAGACTTGTGAAGGAAATGGAATTTTTAGATTTAATAAAAATATATATACAAAAATATTAACAATGGGTGAGAGGTACTGGGACTAAGGATTTGGCTGAATTCACTACACAAGGTTCCTTCATATATTCTTTGACAAATAAAACTTAATAAAATTAACATAGACTCTGATTTTGCCAAGATAGATTCTTAAAACATTGATTGTAAGTCCTAAGCATGATGTATCAAAACAACTAAGCTAAGCATACATCATCAAATTAAATAACAACCAATTAATTCAAATCATATTTCAATTTTAGATTAACGCAAAAGTCATAAAAAAGAATAAAATAAATTACCCCAAGGATGAAATTCAGCCTCCTCCGTCGTCCCAGTGTTGGATTTTGGATCCTCATGATGAAAACACGCTCAAAATATATTTTTATAGCTCAAATGGTGTTTACAATGGAGAGAAAAGGAGAAAATGGTGTAAAACTGTAATCTGCGACGCACAAAAAGCGTCACAGAATGAACGATAAAACACAAGTGCTGCTGATGTTTAGACTGCACTGCGACCCACGACTGTGCGTCTTAGACACTGTTGATAAACCACTGTCCTTGCGAGTCTGTTCTTCGTGTTCTTGGTGTTCTTCATCAGCAGCAGCAGCAGAAACAAAGTTTCATCAACTCTTGATTTCTGCTTCTCTGGACCTTATCTCGACCCCAAACTCTCGACACCCTTTCTACTCAACCCCAACAACCTATTTATAGCCAACAGACCCATCGAATCTCGTTCATTCACTCCATATAATTCTCTTTAACTCGGCAACAAAGAAAATATTTCTGGGAATATTTTCTTTCCTGTTTCATCTTCTCACGCGTTTTCAAGCCTCCAAATTACCATATTTAACTCCTTCACGCTCCAACAGGCTGTGAGGGTCTTCCATGCACGCACAAAACACGTTGAATCTTCTCCAAATCACTGAAACCCGTGATATACACGAACTGCCCTGTTTTCAAACCATGAATTGTTTAGCTGATTCTAGCCAATTCTGGTCGAACCAAACGCCCACAGTGTGTTTAATAGGCCATATCACAACTATCTACCAAAAATAAGCCATTGAATCTCCCTAGAACACGTTCAACAATTCGATCAAAAATCTGCAGAAGTGTTCTCCATTTTCCCGCCAAAAACAAAATTCAAATGGAGAAGCTGACCTCCCCCTAATCCTGTACAGGGGTGAGAATAGCATATGCCTTTTGGGGTGACCTGGGGTGCCCCTTAGTAATTGAGGTGCCCCTTATCCAACGGTGAGAGTACGAATAACATGTGTCCTCCGGGGCTTTTACCAACTTTTCGAGCCGAATTTTCCAAAAAATGTTTATTTTTCAAAGGTGCCTACAAACACATAAAACACCAAAATTAGTACAAACTCGAGTGCCAACAATATATAGTATTGAGATCAAATTAAACACAAAAATGTGTCTATCAACTATGTGTTGCAGAAAATACCTTCTCCTGATGCCTAAAAAAATAATAAGTTCGGCATGGTTGTAAATCACGATCTTGCCGATTATATCATAGCCGGCACGCTAATGACAAAATACCATTCCGACGGTTAAACAGAATAAAATGAACTCATGATGCCTAAAATCATAATAAGGTCGGCAGGGTAGAGAAATTAAGACCCTGTCGGCCAAACTTAGTCTGCTTATTAGGGAAACAAAACCGTGCCGGCGAATTCAAAATTCAAATTTTTTGCAAGTACAATTGTATTGATTGACTTGTACTTAGGCACTATAACGGCCAAATTTGGGCACCATCGTATAAATACACTACTTCTCTCTACAAAATAACACACAACTATTTTCATATACTTTCCTAAGCTCATATCATCATACACTCCATCTAACTCACCCAATTCTCTTGTAACACCCAGTACTTTTGGTTTCAAATTTCGGGACAAAATTCTTTTTAGGCGGTTAATAGTGTAAAACCCCGTAAATTTAGTAATATGATTTCCGCACCTAAAACCATCGATATTGTTCGACTCGAGTTTTTAATCTAAAACTTAATTTGTGTATATAAATATTTAGTTTTGAGTATATTTATGGTTTCTAAAATAAAATAAAATAAAATGATAAAGATAATTTTTAATTGTGGTGAATGTGTGCATTGTGGGGTGTATATATATATCTTTGTTAAATTTTATGTCACTATCATATTATGTGTTTGATGTGCATGTACTTCAATAGTGTGGTACGTTTAAAATAGTGCGACCCTTATCAAAACTTGAGTGGTTGATAATAATTGATTAGGGTTTTGTTTACAAAAACGTGAAACAAAGAAAAAGAAAGAAAAAGTGGCGTCCTTTCTTCTTCTCAGCTTTTCTCCACTTCTCTTTTGTCTCTTAGCACAAAAACCCAAAACACTTTTTAGCCATCACTTTCATCTCTCTTTCCTTCTACTTTTACTCTTTACCTCTTTTTAAATAATAAAAAGAAAACCTAAGTTACTAATCCTTCTTGTTCTTGGAAATTGTGCATACCTTATTTGGATTTGGGTTGATTCAAGAGTTTGGGATTTGCTAAAAAGATAAGGCGTTTCTACCTAATATCAAAATCAAAACTTATTTTAGCATTAAAATTATATGGGTTTCTTTTTGATTTTCAAGCTAATAATCATGATGTTTGTTTTAAATTTAACTAATGTTATTTTCTTTGTATAAATTGATTCTATATATTGATTATTAACCATTATTGTTAAAATATTCAAGATTTTTATTTTAACATTTAATCTGGGTAGTAATGTTTTTCTCAAAATAGGAATTATATTAATGCATATTTATTGAGTTTTTGGGTTGTGAAAATTGATTTGATGCATTATACTACTAGTGAATGAAATTGAGTTTTGGTTTGTGAAAGTCATTTTGATGCATTACATTAGTGAACGTAACTGAATTTAGATTTGCGAAAATGAGTTTAATGCATTAGTGAATGGGGTTTACTTTGATTAGTTCTTTGGGATTCGGTTTGGTGATCGTAGGATTAAATATATTGATTTGAAATGAGTTCTAGAAAAAAATATGTATCCCTCTGCTGCTGAAATGTCAGGCCTTTATGGCATCCCACCACTGGTGGCTACCAATGGAAGACTGTTCGGGGAACAATAGTGGTTTGTTTACCGGAATAACTCTGACAAATAGATTAGGAATTAATATATATGTCTGTTGCTGAAATGTCAAGCCTTTATGGCATCCCACCACTGGTGGCTACCCTGGGAAGACTGTTCGGGGAACAATAGGTTTGTTTATCGGAATAACTCTGACAACTAGATTAAGAATCTTTTGAAGAAAGAAAAATTGTATTGGTTTGTTTTCCGGAATAACTCTGACAACTATATTAAGAATCATTTGAGGAAACAAAAATAAGACTGTTCGAGGAATAATTGTGGTTTGTTTACCGGAATAATTATGACAACTGGATTAATGATCTAGATTTTGAGGTTGAAGATTTTGAGTAAGAAATGTTAGGTAGACTTGGTTGAGATTGGTGTAAGCATTGTTGCGGATTTTTGTGCATGAATTTTATTATTGTATTTACTACATTTGTTTGTTTTTGGATGCACTCTATTATTTTTTGAAACTTCCTACTGGGCTGTGGTTTCCTCACCCCTTTTTTCCTCCCTTTCCGCAGAGAATGAAGAAAGACTAGCCGTAAAAGAAATTATTATGTATCACGGGGATTTGGGCTTTGCGCATTTTGAATTAAACCAGTGTGTTGGTTTGTTTTAATATACTTTTATTTTGTAATTATTATTTTATAGTTTTGTAAAATTAATATTATATTTCCGTCTAAAATTTTCATTTGAGTTGTGTATTGTTTTTTTTATTAAAATCTTTTGGAATGAAAAATATTGACCTACACGAGTGGCGGTCCGAAAATCTGGACTTGCTAGCCGGATCGGACCCGACCCACAAGGTTGAATCCGTGTCCGCTGGAAGTCCGAAAATTCGGGTTGTCACATCTCTACATACAACAATGGAATCATTTGATTCAATGAAGATTTGGAAATTACCAAAGCTTGGTACGCGGAAACTCGAGTTAGATATCAGTCCTTCGTAAAGGTGGATGCCGTAACCTTTTGGGCTAGGATACACAACAAATTTAGGCAAGAGTTTGGGAATCCTAATGGAAGAAGTGTTCAACAAGTCCATGATAGGCACCTAGTCATCGAAAATGCGATACTTACATTTTTAGCTCTCCATCCCCGGATTTTCAAGCTACCAACTTCAACTTGTCTATTGAAAAATTTGTAAGTATGTTTATGGTTTATTTTACGTGGTCTATGTTGTTTGGTCTTCCTACTAAACACCACCAACAAAGTAAGTTTGTGTTTTGTTTTGTAGCATGAAGCCGTGAAAGCACGCTACTTGAAGGAAAAGGGGGAAGCATTCGCATTCGATGCAAGCTATCACTTCATGATATCCAAAATCCCGGAGTATGCACCGGACTTCATGGAGGCCGGAGATGAATGTGATTCCTCCAACGAAGATTGATGGTTTTAGTGTAGGTTTTATGGGTAGATCTCTATGTAAACCCTCACGATACTATAAATCGTCCACTAGGGTCGCCTAGGGGTTCAAAGGCTTGATGCACATGCTAAGTGCATTCGTTTTTCCGTCGACAAGGAGTTATATTTTATGTTTCAACCAATGTAGTAACCAAAATTGCATGAATAAAGTGAATTACATCTTCCCGTATTCTGTTTTCTGTTTGGTATAAGTACAGGTCGGCAAGGTTACATTGCCGACTTACAACAACCGGCAATGTTGGAAATCATTAGCATGCCGATTATAAGTCAGCCGACAATGTTAAAAATTATTTGCATGCCGACTACAGTACCGCCGGCATTGTAAGAAATATTTACATGACGATCGAAAGAATGCTGGCCCAATAGAGTCGGCATATTCTTCATTCAAATTCCCTTCCGGCCTAAATATGGTCGGCGTCTTCTTCATCTGAGAACCTTGCCGGCTATACTTAGTCGGCACGTTATTCAAACGTAGACCTTGCCGACCTTTCACATTTTCAAAACTAAATTTTTTGATCGAAATCGAACTCATAAGACAAATAAAAGGTTTAATCTCTCATAATTTCAAAATTTTAATCTAAACTCAATTAATTAACCTAATCAGATTTATTTAATGTTAATTAAACAAGAGTATATTATCCATTTTGAAAATACAAGGTTAAGAGTTGTTTCTTTTACTTCAAAATGACCTAACTTTTGTCTCATTAGATATACCCCAATTAGTCTAGGTATAGCCCAATCAAACCAGAAAAATTATAGAGTACTAAAATAAAATTAGTTCACTTCCGGGCAAAAAATTCTCCCGAACGGTCCGGATAAATGGAAGACCGGATGAACAGATAACGTGTCCCACATTTAATAGAAATGGGGAAGTGTATTAACAAGGCAGATTTTGATCCGTTAGGCCAACATTTCATTTTGTCATTTCATGGGTAGTATCCCACCAACAACCCAATGTGGCATCAAATTCGTAATGGTGCTTTAATAATCATATATTGTTCCCCGAAAGTTAATTAAAAAAAAAAATATATCAATTTTTAATTCATTTCAAACATACTTTAAAAACCATTTTATATATGCTATTAGTGCTCACTCCATCACAAAACAATTCCCACCATATTGTGTCTCAAAAAATGGAAGCCATTAATGCTCTCCATTTCTTTCCCACTTCGAAACCCAATCGTTCATCATTGCCAACCTCAAAACTATATCTTAAACCAGCTCAAAATCTCTTAAAACAACCCAATATACACCGAGTTGTATCCATAACCACACCGGAACCAAGTCCAATGCTTGATCAGAATCATCGTCCTATTAATATAACAACCAATTCCAATCCATGTAATGATCAGTTGCAAGAAAAAATACAAGAGTCAGTCACGGCATACTGGGATTACCAATTTCTCTTTGTGTCTCAACGAGCTGAAACAGTTGAACCGGTACAACTTCAAGTGGTCGAAGGGGAAGTTCCATCTGACTTTCCACCGGGAACTTATTATCTAACTGGACCTGGAATTTTTTCAGATGATCACGGTTCCACGGTTCATCCACTTGATGGTCATGGCTATCTTCGAGCTTTTAAAATCGATGGCGATGTACAATATTCCGCGAAATATATTAAGACAGATGCTCAGAAAGAAGAATGTAATAGTGAAACCGGAGAGTGGACGTTTACTTACCGTGGACCCTTTTCAGTTTTGAGGGGCGGGAAAAAATTTGGAAACACTAAAGTTATGAAAAATGTTGCAAATACTAGCGTCCTGAAATGGGGTGGCAAATTACTTTGCTTATGGGAAGGTGGCGACCCTTATGAGATCGATATCGAAAATGGTCATTTGGATACCGTTGGTATATTCGATCTGATTAACCGTCATCATTTACAGCCGGAGGATGTATCTCCAGGAGGTGTTAATCAGATTTCAGAGGATGCAAAAGAGGTTTCCGGTGATGGTGGTGGTGGTTTTTGGGATTTTGCTTCTGGAGTGGTGAAACCTATTCTTCATGGTTAGTATATCGTATATCGTATCTTTGTTTTTAGTGGCCAACCACAATTTTGTCCCCCAAAGAGGTGCAACAAGATGACATATTTTATGTCTAAACAATTGAGGCCGGCAAAATTTTGGACTAATCTTTGGATTTGATGGTACACATGGGTCTACCATTTTGATGATTCGTACTGTACTTTTAACTTTGTGTAGGTATATTCAAGATGCCACCTAAACGGCTTTTGTCGCATTACAAGATTGATCCTACTCTAGACAGGCTTTTGACTGTCTCGTGCAACGCAGAAGATATGCTTATTCCCCGCAGTTCTTTCACCTTCTACGGTAATTAACATGCAATCATACATTTTTTGTAATATCTGATTCTATATCTGACTCAGCTTGTATTTGAGTCAGATTTAGCTTTATAGCCGACTAGTTTGGCACATGTCTAACTAGTAGTTTTATAAAAGTTGGACATCACTCTACTATTTAGATAAATCAGATTCAGACGAGTCAGCTGAGTGAGAAATAAAACGGACACCTCAATGTGTTCCGGATCGACTTTAAATTAATGAAATGACAACTGAAAGCTATAGCAGTGAATTTGAATTTGGTTTTGTTGTTTTGGTTACAGAATTTGATTCAAATTTCAAGCTATTACAGAAGCAAGAATTTGATATACCTGAGCACATGATGAACCATGACTGGGCTTTCACCGAGACACACTATGTCTTGTTTGGCAATCGCATTAAGCTTGATGTCCCAGGTACATATTACCCATTCCTAATCACACCACAGCACATAATCCTCCAGAATCACCTTTTCATTGTTTTAAATATGATATGTAGGATCAATGTTAGCTGTATGTGGATTGTCCCCAATGATAACCGCATTATCAGTAAATCCGAACAAACCTACATCACCAATCTACGTGCTTCCTCGGTTTCCTGATAAAGTCAAAAGCAATAGAGATTGGACAACACCCGTCGAGGCTCCTTCACAGATGTGGGTTCTGCATGCTGGAAACGCTTTTGAGCTCACTGACCAAAGAGGGAATTTAGAAATTCAAATCCATGCTGCTATTTGTTCCTACAAATGGTTCAACTTCCACAAAATGTTCGGTAATATTGTTTCTTTTCGCCAACTAATTATTGCTAAAACTAGAACTACCTAATCTAATATTTTCTCATTTCAAAATACAGGTTATAATTGGAAAACTGGCAAATTAGACCCTTCCTTCATGAATGCAAGAAATGGCCAAGAAAATACTTTGCCCCACCTAGTGAAGGTGTCGTAGAATAGCCGTTATTGTTTGTTCAAACTACTATCCTCAGACGATGGAATATAATTGTTTGCCAATGTAGGTATCTATCAAACTCCAATCAGATGGAAATTTTGAAGAATGCACGGTTGAAGCTCTAAACAATTGGAGTAAACCAACAGATTTCCCGGCTATCAATCCAGCTTTCTCTGGTACCAGCAACACATGCATTTATGCAGCAACTTCTTCTAATAGTCGTCAAAGCTTGCCACACTTTCCATTTGATACAGTAGTAAAGCTAAATTTAGTTGACAAGTCCGTCTCAACATGGTCAGTTGGAAGTAGATGCTTTATCGGCGAACCCGTTTTTGTCCCCAAAGGAACGGATGAGGAAGATGGATACCTTGTAGTAATAGAGGTAAGAATCAACAAAATTTATTCTTACACCGATTTAATTAAGCTGTCAACAAACTTATATTCAGATGAGCGCATACCGATTTATTTTTCTTGTACTCTTTATATTGATGTTATTTTTCCCTCCCGCAGTATGCAGTATCAATACAGAAGTGTTACATGGTGATATTAGACCCTAACATGATAGGTAAAAGTGAGTACGCACTCGTAGCGAAACTTGAAGTTCCGAAACACTTAAATTTTCCTCTTGGGTTCCATGGATTCTGGGCAGCAGTTGATTAAATTGTGTATAAGCATATAAGAAATATCAATGTAATAAAATCATATTTTAATCTATTGCGACCTGTTAAGCTGATTCAATTGTGGGTATTGACATCCAAAATCCCACCTGAATACTGTATGTTGAACGGAGGAAGAACTAATCAAGGTCCAGAATTATTTACCAAATTCTTTTCTTCAAGCTTTTTAATCCACTTCCATTGATGTAATACTAGACCACTAGCCGCCTGATTGATTAAATGTGTGCAAAAAAAAAAAGAGAGAATTTGTTTTTTTTTTTAAATACCCTTTGGAAAAGCTAAACTATGTCTTTTTTTTTTCTTTTTTTCTTTGAAGCAGCTAAACTATGTCATGAGTTAGGGCTTTAGTTAAAGCATGGATGCTAACGAGAGTACCATATTAGATTGGTATTTAGTGGTGCACCAATCTAAAGCTAATGGCTGTTTTGTCTTCTTTGAAATTTGATACACCCGCGAATAAGTTGGTACCCCTGTTAGCAACGTTAAGTTAAAGTTACAGACATGAGGAGTGAGGACATCATGGTCGGTGTGGTGCGTAGTGGTTAAAAAAGGGATGTTGTTTGCCATAATAGAAATTAACTTAATTTATTCCACAACTTGGTTTATTAAATTTGAATCAAATTGTTAATTTGATTCTCTTTACATATCCCTAAAAATACTTTTCGTTTTTGTTTACAGATTCATTCATTCATACAGATCTAATCTCATTTTCGTTTTCATTTTCATTGCCATTTTCATTCTCATCATCTTTATCTGTTTCAAATCCTCCTATTTATAATGGCAGTCGAGGATATTTTTGTTAATGGTGCATCAGGAACATTGAAACACCTGGTTTCTGTTATTGCTAGTGAGATCAGTCTTGTTTGGGGTGTGAAGGATGAGCTGAAAAAACTTAAAGACACCCTGGAGTTGATCGCCGCTAAAACATCGGATGCAGAGAGGAAGCAGTTAAATGATGCTGAAGTTTCACTTTGGTTAAAAAAGCTTATGATGCTGATGATGTTCTGGATGAATATTCCTACGAAGCTATGCGCCGATCTGAAAAAAAAACAGTAAGGTAAAAGATTTCTTTTCATCCTCCAACCAAGTTAGATTTCGTTTTAAAATGGCTCACAAAATTAAAGCTATCAATGAGCAGTTCCACCAAATTGCATCTGATATGAAAAGGTTTAGTTTTGATTCGACTAGCTATGGGACTAGTCAATATGATGACCAAACTATTGAAAGACGTAAGCGCCTAACTGCTTCATTCTTCGGAGATGATTTAAAATTTGTAGGACGAGAGCATGATAAGTCAGCGATAATAAAGATGTTAACTACATCTTCTGTAAATTCTAATCAACAAGAAAATGTCTCTGTCATATCCATAGTTGGTATGGGGGGGTTGGGAAAGACAACTTTGGCTCAATCCATATACAAGTCAGTAGGAGAACACTTCAAAAAATACAATATGGGTTTGTGTGTCCGATGAGTTCGATGTTTACAACATCTTACTAAACATTATGGAGTCGATTACTAATTCTAAATGCCCAGAGTTTTCAAACATTCATGTACTGGTAAACAAAGTTAAAGATGAGTTGGAGAATAAACTTTATTTGCTGGTACTTGATGATGTGTGGAACGAAGATTTCATGGAATGGGATAAACTTAAGAGTGTCTTGGATGTCGGTGCTGCTGGCAGCAAAGTTATTGTCACAACACGTAAACAACTAGTTGCGTCTGTGGTACGGGGTATAATTCCTCCATATAATCTCGGCGTCTTATCAGAAGCTCAATGTTGGTCAATTATCAAGAAGAAAGCTTTTTCACCAGGTGGTGCATCTAAGACAACAAACATGAAAAATATAGGGAAGGAAATAGCTAAAAAGTGTGGGGGTTTGCCGCTTGCAGCAACTTTTTTCGGTGGTCTCATGCACTCGCAGAAGGATGAGAGTCATTGGTTGTCTATCAGAGACAACAAAAGCTTAGAAACCCCAAAAAATCAGGGTAGCGGAATCATACCAATATTGAAATTGAGCTATGATAATCTTCCCTCCCATTTGAAACAGTGTTTCTCGTATTGTGGTTTATTTCCCAAAAATTGGGTGTTCAATAAAGAAACACTGATTCGACTGTGGATGGCGGAAGGATTCCTTCATCCACCTAGTGGAGGTAATCAAAACTCACTCGAAGATATTGGTGATGATTATTTTCTTACTTTGTTGTCTAACTCTTTCTTTCAAGATGTGGAAAAGGATGACCCAGGTGACATTCAAACTTTCAAAATGCATGATCTTGCACGAAGTGTCGCTAGCAGTCATGAAGTCACGATTCCGAACGTAAGTGAAATGCAAAATAATGCATCTCAAATTCGTCGTCTGCAGTTAATAATAGAAGGAGAAGCATCACCAACAGTTTCTAATGTCTTTATCAATGCAAAACAATTACGAACAGTATTTTACGAGGGTGGGTGCTTATCTTTTTGGAAGCCACGTGGTAACAAGCGTTTACGTGTAATACATCCACTTGGTTATGGTGGTCACTGGTATCTAGCTTATAGGTTTAACTTTGATCCCGCCAAGACTAGTCTGGAGACTCTATCTTTCCCCTATATACACTTGAGGTACCTTGACCTCCAGTTTTCTAGAATCGAAGAGGTCGATACTGCGTCCATAAGTCGAGTCTACAACTTGCAGACTCTCAACCTTGTTGGTGTCAGAAATGTTCACATGGTTCTCAGCAGAATTGGTTCTTTGAAAAATTTACGACATTTGGATCTTTCTCGTTCGGATGTCGAAGTGTTACGGGATGCTATATCTGGGCTCACCAATTTGCAGACTTTAAATAGGGGGAACTTAGGCGCAGGCCAAAAAAAAAAAAAAATTCTTACCGCCAGGCCCACAATTAATTTCTGATACAGTCGCACCCATAATTATTTAAAAGTATTTAAAACGTACTGAAAGACTCTATTACCCTTCATCGTTTTTGGTCATAATTTTTTTTCTTCTCCGCCGGTTTCTTTCCCTATTTCTCCATTAATCTCTGTAACGGATCTGCAAAGATTTTTTCTCCATCATTTAAAGAAATAAATCATTTAAAATCGATGATTCAAAGAAGTAAATCATTTTTGACTAAACCCTAGAATACATTTCAACAAAAATGGATGAAACAGACGAAGAAGAAAAAATCAAGTAGAAGAAACGGAAAAAAAGTTATGCAACTAAATTTTCCCTTATATTGTCTTATGCACTAAACAAAATGATGCAAAAGACATTATGCACATGCATAAAAATCCATGAATCAGAAAAGTGAAAAAAGTAATGCATAAGACAATATGCAACTAAAACAAAATAATGCATAATGTCTTATGCATCTAAAAAAACTGACGCATAACCAGAAAAAGTGAGAAAAGTAATGCATAAGACATTATGCAGCTAAAACAAAATAATGCATAATGTCTTATGCATCTAAAAAAAACTGATGCATAACCAGAAAAGTGAAAAAAAGTAATGCATAAGACATTATGCAGCTAAAACAAAATAATGCATAATGTCTTATGCATCTAAACAAAACTGATGCATAACCAGAAAAATGAAAAAAATAATGCATAATGTTTTATGCAGAAATAATAATGGCACAATGTCTTATGCACTAAACAAAATGATGCAGAAGACATTATGCACGTGCATAAAAGTCCATAAATCAGAAAAGTGAAAAAAGTAATGCATAAAACAATATGCAGCTAAAACAAAATAATGCATAATGTCTTATGCATCTAAAAAAAAACTGATGCATAACCAGAAAAGTGAGAAAAGTAATGCATAAGACATTATGCAGCTAAAACAAAATAATGCATAATGTCTTATGCATCTAAAAAAAACTGATGCATAACCAGAAAAGTGAAAAAAAGTAATGCATAAGACATTTTGCAGCTAAAACAAAAATAATGCATAATGTATTATGCATCTAAAAAAAACTGATGCATAACCAGAAAAGTGAAAAAGTAATGCATAAGACACTATGCAGCTAAAACAAAATAATGCATAATGTCTTATGCATCTAAAAAAAAACTGATGCATAACTAGAAAAGTGAAAAAGTAATGCATAAGACATTATGCAGCTAAAACAAAATAATGCATATATGTCTTATGCATCTAAACAAAACTGATGCATAACTAGAAAAGTGAAAAAAGTAATGCGTAAGACATTATGCAGCTAAAACAAAAATAATGCATAATGTCTTATGCATCTAAAAAAAGCTGATGCATAACCAGAAAAGTGAAAAAGTAATGCATAAGACATTATGCAGCTAAAACAAAATAATGCATAATGTCTTATGCATCTAAACAAAACTGATGCATAACCAGAAAAGTGAAAAAAAGTAATGCATAAGACATTATGCAGCTAAAACAAAAATAATGCATAATGTATTATGCATCTAAAAAAAACTAATGTTATGCATAAGACATTATGCATAACATCTTTAATTCAAATCTAATCATAAATTTCCGATTGAGATCAAAAACATGGAGACAAATAAGGTATGAAAATTTCCAATTCAGTTGATATCGAAATACTGCAACACACTTCTTACCCTTTTCAACTTCAATTTTAATTTCTTTTTACTTCTCGAATAATCAAAGACAACAGAAACCCAAAATCCCCAGATTTAAACCGCAGATTTTGAAACAGAAACCCTAGTTTTATTGAGAAGATTATTCAGAAAAGGATTTGGGAAAAGATTTGACAAAGGGAAAAATCCAAATGTTAAAAACGAATAATCGGAGTTCACCATTGTTTTCTTCTCGCTTCTCTCTGTTCGTCGCTCGAAGAAAATGGTAGTTTGGCCTTTTAAAAACTGAGAAGCATAATTTCATAAATTATGGGTCTGCTAAGAATTTTTGACGGAAAAATGGGTGCGCGCCTGAACTTTTCTGTCCGTGGGTTTGACAGTGGAAAAATCTGGGAGAATGGGTCTCCCTGTAGTTTTCACCTTTAAATACCTCTTCTACGAGAATCACAGACTTGCCCAAAAATATCGTGCATCTCCAAAACCTACAGACCATTAATATTTCAGATACGAAAATCGCAGAATTACCCGACTCAGTAACTGGCATCCATAATTTAAAGAGGTTGGAATTCAAAAAGTGCTCGGAATTAAAAAGAATGCCTCGGAACGTTGGAGCTTTGACAAAATTATTTCCGGAGCCTTTGACAAGTAACCACGGCAAATCAGAATCAGTGAAGGCTGGAAATATAGTCGAGCCTTCCAAAGAATTACTTTGCAGGATTCCAAAAGATATTAAGAATTGGGTGGGATTGAGATATCTGAGATACTTCTGTGAGACAAGAGGTATAGAAATGCTAAGTCGCCTGGAAGTATTAGATTCTTACTATGTTAGGAAACAAGACGACAACAACCATAGTGGGATCGAAGAATTAGCAAACTTAAATTCCCTCTGGAAGTTAGAAATAAGACATTTGGAAAATGTGAGAGGCAAAATAGACGCTGAGAAGGCAAAGTTAAAAGACAAGGAAAGCATTCGAGAATTGGGTCTTCACTGGGAACAATGGGAAGAAGAAGAATTAAGTTCTAATAATTCTGTGATGGTGTTAGATAGTCTGCAACCTCACTCTAATTTAAAAGAACTGAAAATACATGGATTCTCTGGCAGAAAGCTTCCAAAGTGGATGGATTCATCTTCTTGTCTTCCAAATTTAGTGAAACTATATTTATCAAATTACAGTAGCTGTGAGAAACTTCCTGCTCTAGGTATGCTCCCATGTCTTAAGGTTCTTTGGCTGATCGGAATGAGTTCCGTCAGTTTTTTGGGAGCAGAGTTTTATTACCAAGTAGAAGAAGGCCAAGGTTCAGCAAAGGCTACCGCAATAACAAAATCATCATTCCCTTCGCTCGTTGAGTTGAGAATTGAATACATGAGAAATTTAGAAACATGGGTTACCCCTCCACCACCTTACAACCCCTTTCCTGCTCTTGAGAGCCTATTTATAACTTGGTGCCGAAGATTAACATCTATACCAGATTTGCAGTTATGGACTTCTCTCCGGAGGTTGGGTATCTGCAGATGCAACAGATTGGAGGAGTCGATACCGTACGATCTAAAAAAATCCCTCACCTTTCTCGAAGAACTATATCTTGACGATTTCCTGAGTAGTGATAGGAATAATTTGGTGAAAGAGATGAACTAAATTAGCTTGCGCTGCTCCAGTTCATCAGCAAGTCATATTTTCACTACTACTACCAACAGGTCTTCTCTCCCTATCGTATTTTACTTATTTTAACTCTAACATCATGCTGGAACGGCTATAAATTCTTCATTATTGTGATTTCTGTAGGATTCAACGGAAATCGAAACAGACCTACTTGCAATCGAGGAAGCAAGGTGGTACCCATGTCTTATTTTGCTAGCAAAGTGGGGTACAACACTGACGAGAGAAATATTCTTCCGGGTACATATTTTATCTTTGTTAATTAATCTTACCAACTACAAGTCAAGACACGGTCTTCAAATTCTTTTAAGCATCTATAATCACTTTCCTCTTTAGAGGTTAGTTTACATATCTGTTCCAATCCATATTTTTGCATAGATTTAGAAACAAAGTCAAACAACTCAAAATCTAAATGGCGGATCAAGAAATCCATCGAACGATTTTACTCAAAGAGATTACTGTTGAATTCAATCCAGAAGCATGTCCACACAAAATGGAAGCAGAAACCAACGAGATAACTGTAGTTTACGACGAAAGAGATGGTTCAGCTTGGAGATCAAAAGGTGAATACCAATACGGTACATTCGGAGCTAAAATAAAATGTCCCAGTGGTGATACAACTGGTTTGTGTTTCACTTTCGATCTTTCCTCTGCCACACCTATAGAATCTGAACCTATACATTCAATAAAGCTTTTACTTTATAGGTGATAACAAGAACATTATTCTAACTAGTGCAAATATTACTGGGAATGAAGATAACGGAGAGCAAAAACATGAATTGGGGTTTGATTATAGTCAAGGGTTTCATGATTATGAAATGAAGTGGTGTAGAGATTTTATTGAATGGTCAGTTGATGGTAAAGTTATTAGAAGAAATGAGAGACAAGAAGGGATAGAGTTTATTAAAATCCAATGTCTTTAAGTGGTTCAGTTTGGGATGCTAGTATGGTTAAAGATGGGGAATGGGCTGGGATTATGATGGTGTTGATGCACCTTATGTTTGTGTCTGGAAGGATGTTCGCGTTCCGTTGTTAACTGAAGTGGCTATGGTGGTGGTGACTCCGGTGGAGGAGGATCCTGAGGATGAGGAGTCTGTGAAGGTTGATTTTAGGAGTTTCTTCTGAAGGCTTAAATCTGCAATGGTGTGTGTGACTGTTTAATGTATAGTTTGAATTTTCTGTTTGGATTGTGGTATGTTTGATTTTAATCATCATTTGCTGAAGAATTTCTTGTTTGTTATTTCTTGGACTTTAATGCCTTCAGTTAGAGATGTTCATTTCAAATGTACATTACTTTTCCAAGTAACTTCGTTTCAGATGTTTTAATCATTTCTGAAGTCAGATACTAGCATTTCGGCAATGGGTTACCTATAAATGGAGATCTTCACCTTCAGTTAGACACTACGCAAATTCGAGCAATGATGCTCCATCTTCTTTATAACAGCAGTTAAATGGAAAGACAGTCCGACAGATTTCAACACAGATTTTATTAATGGTCTAATGACTCACAAGACAGATGTTACTTGGGCCTGGAAGAGTCTCTACAAGAGAAGACTGGAATTATGCATATCAGTTCCTAGGGCTCCGAAAATTGCATACTCCGTATTCTTGAAAACTTAACACGATAAATTAGGAAAAACAATGTGTGTAATCTAAACCTTGATCTCTTTTGTAATATGAAGAAAACAATTGTTCCTCCCGCCTGATTAAGAATGGTTTAAAACCCTGTATACACGATATCCTAAATAACAACAGAAAACGGTTTGACTGGGGAAATAAAAGAGATGGAGATGATATCGCTTATGATAGGGGATTCACATAATCGAAGGGTCATTTCTTTTTCTTTCCACCCTTTCCTCCTTTAGAAGAAGCTCCAGCCTTAGAAGAAGCTCCTGCGGATGCTGAAGATGACGATGCTGCCGCCTGTTTTTTGTTTCTTCCTGGGTGCCTTGGAACCATGGCTGCAACCTGATGCATCATATCTTTCCCTGCACAACATTCCAAAACCGGGGTTGCTTGAGACACGCAATTGAGAACAAAGAATCAGAAGATCAATATTGTACAAAAACTAATAGCCATGATATGGTAAAAAGAAATTCACAAAGAAGAGTCAGACCATGGAAATTGTTATTTCTTACCCAGCTAGCTTTACTTTTAACATGTTGTGGTTATTCTATGTTTGTGCCACCTGCCTATGATGTAGGCCAAATTTACTTAAAAGGTATTTAACTTGCACCTAGCAAAAATTGAAGAACAAGGCGGTGCATGCTACTATATAAGGTATCTAACAATTCAAGGCAGTGCATGCTACTATATACACTGTTTTATGACGCCAATATTGAACAACAAGCAAAAATTGATTTAGCCAGACATACTAAGATTTAAAGCAAGTGATGCACAAACTTAGAAGCAAGAAGAATAATAGGAAATCCTTACTCGATTTGATATCCGGATTACACAGAGTACCATCTTCTCTTTTGAGTTGTACCCTTACTCTCCCTACTTGCATGAAGTCACGAGGATATGCCTTATTGATCTGATTGATACATACAAGATCAGAAAGTCAACCAACAAAACATCAAATGCTATTCACATTACATGAGTTTATCAAGATTTAGAAAGAAAAAAACAAGAAGATATACCTCAATAGCATATGGGAGCTTTAGGGCGCCACAGCAATCCCCAATCTCAATGCAGGTGGGATCTTCACAGCCCTTGCTTGCACTTATCCTCCTTCCTTGAGCAAGTGTCTTTTTGGAATTAATGTATATAGGATAAAACACCACCCACTTCTTAATATTAGCTACGGAATCATCTATCTCTGCATATCATGAATTGATTTTGAGAGTTGCATTTATGAGCATGAGACAGAAGAAGAGTTCCAATCCAGGTGGAATTCATTAATGTAGTCTGGTGCAGAACGAGTGGTTGCAAGGTTTATACCATATGCGAGAAAAATTGGGGCATGTGTATATAGACGGGAATTCTTTTGTGCAGGTCCTTCAGCTGGTCAAGGAAGTTTCTTAACAAGTATTTCAAGAGAACTATACCATTGCATGAGTTTGTATGAGAAAGTATTTCTAGGCAAACAAAACCAGTTTTGCACACAATGTGGCCTGCGGAAGCCCGAGCATCAGAGAGATACACAAGAAAAATCTTCCTGTTGTTCCAGGAAGAGTACGTTGGTACTTTGGATATCTTCGCATCATCTTTTTATGACGTTAAACCATGCATTGTTAGATATGATACTTCAGATAATGCCATGAAATGTAGCTGTAAGAAATTTGAGTTCATGGGTATTTTATGTGCTCATGACCTAAAAGTGTTGCACCCAGAGGTTGCTTGATATCCCATTACAGTATTATTTAAATAGGTGGACAAAAGATGCAAAATCTGGTGCTGTGGTAAACGATGACAATCAGTCGTTTCACCTTCATTCTTGTTCATACCTTAGCTGTGAAGGGTTCAAACAGTGAAAAATCTAGCGCATTTGCCAAAAGTATACTGAGATAGACATATTTCTGGAAATTGATTTCAATCTGCCGAAATCTCTTCAAAGGGCATTTGGGGATGAAGAAACTGTTACACACCATGAGAGTAGTGGAAAAACAAAGGGAAGATAATAGAGGCTGAAGGAAATGGAAATTAATCTTGTCTGAGACCAAATTATGCAGTTAGCAGATGCAAAATTCAAAACAGCTTCCGGAACAAACAAGGTGAATAAGATCTTAGGGGTCTCCTTATCTTTATTGGGGTTTATTTACACATACTAGCATCAAGCAACACATCAAATTTGTATAAAATTAATCAATCAAAATATAACATCCGACATTGCTGAATACCTAGAAAAGAAAACCACAATTACCCTAATCTGATATGAATTTGGGGGAAACAAAACCCTAAAAAAGAAAACGGAATCCAAATTTAGCGTTATAGATCAAGAGTTATGTACCTTTCAACATGATGATTTGAAGCAACAACTAAAAGAAAAATCAGCACCGGAAATCAGAGGAGTTTTGGTATCTCGATCGATCGAGGGACAGAGAGAGCGCAAGTTAGATTTTGAGAAGAATTGACTGATGGATGGACTATGGAGTATAAAGAGAGAATTGCATGGTGTTGGGCTCGGTCAGAATCTCCTAATATAATGGGCTCAACAAAGTTATGAAAACTTTCAAAAAGTTACGTTGTTGGACTGACTCATTGTTTCCCATGAAAAAAGTTCCAAACTCATCACGAGGTAATCACCTTATTAGTTCCTTTATTTATATTGTCCTTACAACACGGTCCATGCTTCTTTTGTTGTTTTGCAGTTAGAAATTTTTGGAAAAATCGACTCATCCAAACCTTCTTGTATGAATGACAAGGCTTTTTCATCTTTCTTCATTTTTTAGGCGAGTTTGGTATTGTTGTGAGTTTTAGATAACTGCTTTTCTGTTGTGATGTATTGTGCGTTGTTGTGCTGTGCTGTGAAAATAAAGCGGTATAATGTTTGGTAAACTGTAATTTAAAAAGCGCTGTGAAATTAACAAACTGTAATTTTTTTTTTTGTAAATTGGTATTTTAAAGTGCTGGTGATGTAGTTAATGACGAAAATAGACACATTTTAAAAATTAGTTTCAAATACTCTTTAATTATACTAAATTATAGTTTTAGTTCTAAAAGGTTGTTGGAGCTTAACTTGTGGCGAGACTCCCATCTAATTTTGTATGTAATGATTCTTTTGAATAAATAATTCATATATATTTAGAAAGGTGTTGGTGCTCAGCTTGTTATTAGGTTATCAGCAAAAGTTCTATACGATTCTATTGAGTAACTTCATAAATGAACTATCATTTGATAAAAAATAAATAATATTTATATTATTTTTTCAATAATTATTTTTATCATATAATAAAAAAAATTATGATTATGGTTTGCTTCATAAAAATATTATCGTAGTAATTATTATAATTTACTATTTTAAAAGAAAAAATTGAAAATAGATGAACAAAATATAAGTTAGAATTGTAATGATAAAGTGTATAATATTTTAGGGTAAAATTTGTCTTTATAATAAAATAACAAGGTTAAAATAGAGAAACAATTAAACAAATTATGTGGGTCCACGGCTTCTGCTTTTTCAGCTTTTAAAAGCTAGTGTTGAGTAGCTTTTAAAAGCAGGGAAAAAATTTACAAACACAAGTTTTTGTAAAAGTTTGTTACAAATTTGTTACAAAGTGCTTTTGGTTGAAAAAAAAAGCAACCCCAAACGGGACTAAAAGTCCCAATAAAGGTAGGGATAGGTTCTACCTTGACTCCCAATACAGGTATGGATAGGTTCCACCTTGACTCCCAACATAAGCTAGGATCGGTTCTACCTTGATTCTTTATATAGGTTAAGGCTCAGCCCATCCTGAAGATCTTCAATGAAAACTGAGACCATAATCCTTTTGATTTCGTTTCAACTACGAAACAACTTTGTACATCTACTTCCTTAAACTTAGGTATTTAAATGATAGACACATTTTTGTGTTTAATTTGATCTCAATACTATATATTGTTGGCACTCGAGTTTGTACTAATTTTGGTGTTTTAGTGTTTGTAGGTAGCTTTGGAAAATAAACATTTTTTGGAAAATTCGGCTCGAAAAGTTGGTAAAAGCCCCGGAGGACACGTGTTATTCGGACTCTCACCGTTGGATAGGGGCGCCCCCTTTCTTCTTCACATTTCAAATAATCGAATTTGGCGGGAAATTCTTTCACGTCTGCATGAATTTTGGATTCGAACTCTCGCGCAGTTTTAAAGAGATTAAACAATGTAAATCATTTGGGCTGGACTTGTTAGAGCAAAACAACGTTAGTTTAATCAATTGGATCAACTGAATTGGGCTGGATCGAGTGAAACGGAGCTCAACAGGGAACTGCAGTAAAGAAGAAATATTTCATCGAATATTTGATTCGATGCGTATTGCATGGGTCAAGATTTTCTTCTTTACTCAACAAAATTCGTCCCTATCAAATCAGGATAAAAAAGGAAAGACAGCTTAGAAGACGCAAAGAAGAGAAAGAAAATATTCTCGTATCTGCCAGTTTTGAAGAGAAATTATATGGAGTTAACTCGAAATATTTCAATGCCCGTCGAGTATAAAAAGGACTGTTGGGTCGATTAGGAAAGGGGTGGAGAGTTGGAGGTCGAGAGTTGGGAGTAGAGAGGAGAGCGCTGCAGAGGAAGAATCCACCATTTTTCTCTGTTGTTGCTGCTGCCATTGATGAAGATGAAGAACACGAAGAACAGACAGCCAAAAACCGTCGTTCTTCAACAGTGACAACGACCAGTTCCTGTGGGTCGTAGTCAGCTACGCAGACAACAGCAGTATTCTTTTATCGTTTTTGTAACGGTGTTTGCAACAATTATAAACGTTGCAAACACCCGATTTTCATCATTTTCTCTTTATTTCATCACTGTGAACCATTTTTGAGCCATAAATAATTATTTTGAGATCATTTTTACTATGATGAGTTAAACCCAACACTGGGACGACGGAGGAGGCCGAGCTTCATACATCGGTAATTTAATTAATTCTTTCTAAGACTTTTGCATTAAAAATTAATTGAAATATGATTTGATTAAATTGGGTGTTATTTGATTAGATGGGTCATGCTTAGCTTAGGTGATTTGATGTTCCATGCTTAACATTTACAATCAATTTTTTGAGAATCTAATTTGGCAAAATAAAAGTCCATATAACTTATGTTTTGAGCGATTATTGTCGAGAATAATTCATTGAGCCCTATTTTATGAAGATTGGCCGAATCATTAGTCCCAGTTCCTCGCACCAGTGTTAATATTTTTATTGTATATATATATTTATTTTATTAAGTTTAAAAAATTATCCTTCACAAGTCCGAGAGTTTGAACCTCATTACTACAAACCCACGAAAAATCACTAATCATTAAACATAGCTTTCTAGGTATTAAATCAAACTCCTATTCACTACACAATCTAGTAACGAGTTACAAAGATTATGTCGATGTTGCAATTACGAAGTCCAAAAGATAAGCGTTATATTTCGTAGTTCAATATACCAATATAAAACACTTATCAATATGATATATTTTTCTGTGACACTTTGATCACAATATGATGATCAAGTCTATTATACTAGAGTTTCACATAAATAACTTCGCATATTATGTTTTCAATCAGAAACGACTTGAAAGCTAACGATATAGAAAAGGAAACAAGTCAAGTCATGTATTACTAACCTCAACTGCAAGTATGATGTTATCGTCGTTGTCGATACGTCTTCGAAATCTTCAGGTCTTCAGAGTAATACTTGTATGTCTCAACATTTTTATACTTCCTAGTCTAACCTAACAAAGTTGACTCTAGTAATTTAATCAAGCGATTTATGAGTTTTGATACTAAAATATGACAACCAACCTTAATATACCAACGCTTGGTGGATTCAATCGAACAGTTCTCTAACACTCTGTATTGATTCCTTTGTGTTGTAGTGAGCCTTTCATCTGGATTTACTTTGAAAACATGAATATGTGGTTGCGGAAGCGTATCATTAGTTTCCATCTCCACAGGATCGTCTGGCTCTCGATGCCAAATGTAGAAAATTTAGCAATCAAAAATAAAGATGAGAAGAAACTTGTTAAACTAAAATACTAAAACATTCTTCGTATTATTCACTTATAGGAACCGGTATTTTATAGGTTACATAATTAAAAACCCTAAATGTAACTCTTAAACTAACCGTAACATCCAACTCCTGATCTTTAGGAACTAAAAAACAAATTAAACTTATTAAGAAAAACGTGAATAAACTCCTTAATACTAGGAAACCTAATTAACGAACATTATTCAAAATTCAAATAATCAAAACATATGCTAACCAAATCTTATATTTGAATTATAATTCCAACATCCACCCGCAATTCAAATATCCATCTTAAAAAATTTCATCATCCAACATCACCATACATCATCATCATATAATCATCTTTATCAGCATCATTAAATAATCATCACTGAAATAAGAGGAACTCTTATTCATCATCATAGGCTCCTACACAAAAGTTTGCATGCTCTTCTTTTGGTTTGTCATGACAGTATTTTTCAGTATGGCCAAACCTTTTATAGTGGTAGCAATACAGTGGCTTTTTGTCTTTGAATCAACAAACATCAGTCGTATGGTTTGTCATTCTGCATATTGAACATGATTGAGAAGAAGGATTTTTACCCTTTTCACTAGCCATAAGAGCTTTTTCTTTATATATTTTCAATTTCGGTAACCTTTTCAACCTTTGCTCATGTGTTGAAGAGACCCAATTAGTTCATTTAAAGAATAAGTTGAAAAATATTTCGATTCTTCAATACTAGCTACTACATGCTCAAATTTAGAAGGAAGATAATGTAATACCTTTTTCATAATTTTTTGATCAGAGAGTTCTTCACCATAAGACCTAATTGCACACATTTTTTGTAACTTTGTCGAAAAATTTATGCACTGATTCATTGCTTCCCATGGAAAAAGTTTCAACCTCGCGATGAAGAGTTTGCAGTTTCACATTATTCACCTTATTAATTAGTAACTTCATATTGTCCTTGCAACATGGTCTATGCTTCTTTTGTTGTACTGCAGTTAGAAATTTTTGGAAAAATCGAATCATCCGAACCTTCTTGTATGAATGACAAAGCCTTTTCATCTTTATTTACTTTTTCTCTGTACTCATTCCTTTATGATGTAGTGAGCTTTTCTATTACATCATAACCATTTTCTACTAATTCGAAGAAATAAAAATAGTTCTTAACTTGATAGAACAAAATTCAAAGTTATCACATTTGAAAATAGGAATGTTTGGTTTCATAAGCGTACCATTAGTTGCCATCTCCACAGTATCGTCTGGCTCTCGATACCAAATCTAGAATTTTGATAGAACAGAATATATAGAGCGAAGATGTATACGACTACATTTATGAAACTCTGATGTATAGTTTCATTAATAAGAATCTGTCTTATATAGGATTTAAAAATAACAGGGACTCTAAAACCCTACCGACCCACACACATTAAGTCCCTAACTCTTAGCCACTATTGCACTGACTAACATTAAACTCCTATTTAATAGGAATTAATCTCACTTCTAAAACACGTCTAACACTACCAACTCTCCATCACCTTGGTGGATGTGGTTGCCAACAATCATCCACGAGGTTTGGGATCAAGTCTTGGTATTTCAAGCGACGAGATAAAAAAAAACAGGAAAAAAAAACATAATTATTAGGATTAATTCCCGAATTTTCTAATGACCAAATCAATAAACAAATTTAATACTTAAGAAAATATTTTGAATTAAATGTCCAACATCCTCCCATAATTCAAAATATCATCTTCTTAACCATTATATCATCACAATCGTAAATCAAAAACATGATTATCATCATCATCATAATAATTCAGCAACATCTTTGATTTTTGGTTGCCATTAGCATCACCACCATTATCATCATCATCAAGATCATCGTCATCACAATTAGCAAATATGCGCCCCGCGTCATTTTTGTAAGGACCCTCAAACTCGTCAGCACCATTAGACCAGTCAATATACGATTAGTTGTTAATAACTCGATTAGTTTGATACGAACGTTAACTAATAGAAATGAATCTAACAATGACTTGGATACGACAATTAGTACCGTTGAATAGATCTCGAATCGATTCAAAGGATGAACTAGTGGATCGTGGATATCGAGGTAGGCGTGGCTTGTCATCCAAAGAGGTGGGAATACATTTGACTCTCTTGTAACCATTGATGTTTTCTTTTACAAAGATTTATGCTTATCAAATTCATGCATTGTCTAGTTGTGCATTCCATGCTTTGTTTAAATTTCATTACGATAATTCTGTTGATTATGTTAATCTTTCCATGGTTTCGAAAGGACTTGTAATTGTTGTCAATATGAATTGTTATGGGAAATGAGAATTTCCACGTGTGGTATATAGGATACGCTCCTTCACATATATATCTACATTAATTCTACTTTTATGCTTATTATTGGTCAACAGGGGTGATATCAATAGCTAGTAGGTGTGTAACTAGTTGACTGATAAACACATTTTTGTTTCTAAGTTGTCCTCAATTTTCTGTATTGTTGGTACTCGATTTTGTACTTATTATGGTGTTTTCTGTGTTTGTAGGTATTTTTGAGAAATAAAAATTTTTGGAAAAATCGGCTCGAAAAGTTGATAAAAGGCCCCCGGGGGGACATTTGGTATTCGGACCCCCATTATGGATTAGGAGCGTCCAGTTGATAAGGGGCACACTCTTTATTTTTCACAGTTCAGCTTCTAAAGGGACCCATAGTGTGGATAAGGGGAACCCATCCTCTTCGTTTGAAAAGTGACAAATTGGCGGGAAACAATTCTTTTCACCTGCGTAACTTCTGAGAGTTTCTGGGAACGATTATGCACGAGATTCTCGTGAATCTGTTCGTTGGTATTGGTTGGATATGACCTTTTTTGGTCAAACAGGAATGGTAGACTAATTTGAATCGATGAAAATGGAGGAGGAAAGCACGTGGAGGATAAAATAGGGGTGAAGATATCTCGGGTTTACTACATTCTTCTCTGTGCTATTTGGGAGATGGCGTGTGTCTGAAGCTACTGTAACACCATCTAATACGTGTATTAGTTTATTTTGGAAATTTTTAAACACAACAAACGCGTGAAGGATCAACAAAAAGGAAATAATCCCGTGAAAATACGTTTTATTCATTACGGAGATATTTGGAGTTATGGTGAGGATTTCTTGTGCCTGAGAAGTATAAAAAGGTTGATGTGGTTCATACAAGGGTTACTGTGAGTTTGAGAGAGTTTTGGAGAAGACAAAGGCGATAATCAGAACCACCAGAAATACTTTTCTACTGCTGCTCATCTGAAAAACGCGAAGAACAGACCATCCAAGACAGTCGTTTTTCAACAGTGGAAACGACACATAGGCGTCGGTCGAGAATTAGCGACAGTACTGTTCTATCGTTCTTTTCAGTTTGTAACACATATAACTGTTACAAACCCGGTTCTATCATTGTTTCTCCCATTTCATCATTTGTACACCACCTTTGAGCAATAAAAAAATGAATTTTGAGCGTGTTTTCCTAACGATGAGCTAAACCCAATCCTTGGGGCGACGGAGGAAGCCATTCTCTCAAGAATTATGTGGTAATATTTATTTTATAAATTTATGCTATATTTTTATATGATTAATTGCATTGATAAAAAATAAATTAAATGATTTTTATTAATCGAATGTGTTTTCTCTTGATGATGCATGCTTAGTTTTAGACTCTTGATGCATTATTCTTGCAACTAACATTTGATATTTTGGGAATCTGATTTTGGCAATACTTTAGAATCGAATCAATTGTTAAATTGCATGATATAAATTAATTTATAACCACATAAGTATTGATGAATGGTAAAATCCTAGCTCCAGCCTCTCCATAATTTCCTCAACATATCAACATTTATTTGCTTTATTTTCTTTGCTTTAAAATTAAGTCTAAAATCTATTGCTTTCACAAGTCTCAACGAACTTTTTACTACAACTCAATTAAAAATCACATCAATTTTTGGCGCTGCCGACGCGGACTTGTTTTTAGGCTAGAGTTTTTAGATTTTTTTTTTTTTCATTTTTATTTTATTTGTTCTTCTTTACGTTTTTGGGTTTTTGTCTTTTCCTTACAGATTTTGGAGTTTGGAGCGAAAGAAAAATTTGCCAAAGTTTTTGGTGAATACTTAAATATCTGGAGTAAAAGGAAAGAGAAAGGAGCGAAAAAAAAGAAGAATAAAAATTAATTAAAAAAAAAAGAGAGAGAGAGAGACAAATTTTATTTTATTTTAGAATTTTTTTAGATTATCTTTTTCTTTTGCACTTTATTTTTGGACTTTGGACTGTGGACTTTTGGACTTTATTTTTAAAAAAAAATCCTACGGAAGGCTGGTTTAAATATCAATTGTTTGCAGAGAAGGACGGCGATTACGATATCGCCTCGGCCCCTCGGGTTCGTACATGACATAGGAGTCGTGGCCCGAGTCGACTACAACGGTTCATCCCCCGTCTGGTACGGGAGGCAAGTTTGTCGAAACACTCGCGAATCCCCTGTCAACGAGTTACTGTATTCCTTCGTTTGCATATATGCTGAGGATTTGAAAACGACTGCTTTAATTTCCTAGTAAAGGGCAAGGACTGGCCATACAAGATAAGGGTTCGGATTTCATCATCGTTCCCTTCTTTCCCGCCTTAGGAAAACGAAACCAAACGCGAACCTAAGCCTAAAATTTGACTAGAACGAGACCTATAGGATAACGAGATTAATAGGAAAGTCATTCGAAAAATATTGGTTACTCTTTTAAGCATGCTTCAAAGTTCATGATGGTTCCTGTAAGTTGAATACGCCGCCTTGTAACACCGGTGAGGCCTTGGGTATCAAAGATCCACTGAGCTTCCCTCGTCTCGATTCAACTTACTTTAACTCGGATTGATTCCAGAGGGGTTTGCTTAAATTGTATCGAATTCCCTTTCGAAGGATTAGAAACTGGTCTAGAAACAATCTAAGTGGAGCCATCATGCTTTTTGTTTGCTAGAAATCAGTAGGTTTGTTGTGGTGGAGTCAGCCTTGTTTGTGTTTGTATAGAACCTCCCTTACTTTTAGGATTTCTTTCTTTTTCTTATGTTTTTCTAGTGTATGCCCAATGTTATTAAAGAGCGGGCTTATAAAAGAAACACTCTAGGTCGATTGATTAGTGAAAAACCTAGTAGTTCTTCTTATGGAAGCGGGGAGCTCGAAGACTCTTCTCTTGAGAGCCCTGTTTTTGGAAACTTCAGCTTTGAGAATCTTTCTTCGTGAGGAAAATATCCCTAATACTTCAGTTGTGCCAGCGATGACAACTTTGAAAGATTACATATTCCCAACTAGGTCCACCCGAGCTTCGTGCATTAAATTTCCAGCCACTACGGCTAATTTCGAGATAAAACCTAGTATTCTTCAGATGATACATATATTCTTAGGGAAAGATGATGAGAACCTTTATTTTCATATTAGGGACTTTGAGGAAATTTGTGGGACAATTAGAATAAAAGACCTTACTGATGAAGTCTTGAAACTTAAGATGTTTCCCTTTTCCTTGAGAGATAAAGCCAAGACCTGGCTGAACAACCTACCATCTGAATCTATTGAAACATGGCAGGAACTTATTGCTGTTTTCTATATGAAATTCTACCCTAAGCATAAAACTGCATATGTTAGGCAGAAAATTATTGTTAGTGTGCAACAAGAGAGAGAGTCTCTTTATAGGTTTTTAGAGTTATTCAATGATCTCCTATCCCAGTGTCCTCACCATGGATTTGATAATATGAAACTCGTAGAGATTATTTATGATGGTTTAGACTATTCAAACAAAGCCATGGTTGAGTCTACGTGCGCTGGTGAGTTCACTAGTAAAAGTGCTGATGATGCTTTTACATTCTTAGGAGTTGTCGCTGAAAAATCCCAACAGTGGGAGTCTTGTATTTAACCTCCCCAAAAGACTCTTGGTCAATAGAAGTATCACCAATGTGGTAGATACAAGCTTCGGGTCTGATGCTAAGTTTTCTGCTTTGTCTACAAGGTTAGAAGCTTTGGAATTGAATCATCATAAAAATAGGTCTCTTGTTGAACCTGATGATAGGTTTAGAGCCTCTCAAGTGTCTAGTTGTGGAGTAGAACCCAATAACTCGTTTTGGGAAGGTCAGGTTCGTGAAGAGCAATCCCACGCTGTCTATAACAATGCTAGGTTTGAGAACCGACAAAAGTTTGACCCATACTCAGATACTTACAACCCTGGTTGGAGAAACCATCCTAATTTTTCTTGGTCTAAGGGTCAGAATCAAGGACAGTCTAGTAATTCTCAGCCTCCCCCAGGTTTTGGTTATGCTAAGAACTCTTCAGGTCAACCCCAGTTTCAGAATGAGAAAAAGATCTCCACCTTAGAAGAAACCCTTACTATGTTAGCAAAGAACCATGAGATGTTATCAAAGAACCACTATGGTTTTCAAGAAGAAACCAGGCAGAATTTTAAGAATAATTCCCAGTCTCTTGCTAACTTAGAACTTCAAGTCGGACAAATAGCTAAGTTTTTTAGTGAAAGAGAAGATGGGAGATTCCCTAGTCAAACTGATCCTAACCCTAAAGGAGAGAAATCGTATAATCATGTGAATTCTATAATAACCCTTAGGAGTGGAAAGAAATTTGACAATAAGATTGCCATGCCTGATAGTGAACATGTTGTAGTTCACCCTTCTGAGCCAGAAAATGAGGAGACTGATAGTCTCCAAAGAGACCAATGAGGGTCCTGCTGAGCCCGGCTTTGTTCCCAGAGCCCCGTTCCCCCAGCTGCTAGTTCCAACTAAGAGGGAGTCCAACTTTAATGATGCATTGGAGGTTTTTAAGCAGGTTAATATCAACCTCCCACTGTTAGATGCGATTAAGCAGATTCCCGCTTATGCCAAGTTTCTTAAGGATATGTGTACGCAAAAGCGAAAACTTAGTGTCCAGAAGAAATCTTTCCTAGCTAGTCATGTGAGTTCTATTATCCAGAATACCACTACTCCTAAGTATAAAGACCCAGGGTCCCCTACTATGTCTTGCACAATAGGTAAATACCATGTCGAGAAAGCTTTGATCGACTTAGGAGCCAGTGTGAACTTACTGCCATACCATGTGTACCTTAAGCTAGGACTTGGTGAGATGAAACCTACCCAGATGACACTTCAGTTAGCTGATAGGCTCGTTAAAATTCCTCGTGATGTGATCGAGGACGTTCTTATTGAGGTCGACAAGTTTATTTATCCAGTGGATTTTGTTATCCTAGATACCCAACCTGTCCCTGACCCAGAGAACCAAATACCAGTGATTTTAGGTCGCCCGTTTTTAGCTACATCCAATGCGATCATTAACTGTCAAAATGGTATTATGAATTTGTCTTTTGGTAATATGACTATTGAGCTGAACATTTTTAATATTAGTAAGATACCCTCTAAACTAGATAACTCGAGCATAGAAGAGGTGAACATGATAGGAACATTAGTCGATGAGTCATTACCAAACACTTTGTTAGAAGATCCATTAGAGAAATGCCTAGCACACTTTGGGATTGATTTTGATGATGATGATGATGTGATTAATGAGGTGAATTCTTTGTTAGATTCAACCCCTTTGATAGACACTAGTAATGGCTGGAAACCTAAGTTCGAACCTCTACCCGTTTTTAAGTCTACCCTAGTTCCTTCGTTAGAAAAGCCTCCTAAGCTGGACCTTAAACCATTAGCAGATTCCCTGAAGTATGTGTTTTTAGGCCCATATGAAACTTTACCTGTGATTATAGCATCCGACTTGGATAGTGATCAGGAAAGTGGACTAGTGACCGTCCTTCAGAATAACAAGGAAGATTTAGGGTGGACCATAGAAGACATTAAGGGTATAAGTCCTATTGATTGTATGCATCATTTCTATTTAAAGAGTGACACCAAACCTTCTAGGGAGATGCAACGTCGACTGAATCCTAATATGAAAGAAGTAGTTCGAACCGAGGTTCTTAAGCTGTTATATGCAGGAATTATCTACCCCATTTCAGACAGTAAGTGGGTCAGCCCCGTTCAGGTTGTTCCCAAGAAATCCGGTATTACTGTAGTCCATAATGATAACAATGAGTTAATCCCAACCCGGGTGACCACAGGTTGGCGTGTCTGTATTGACTATAGGAAATTGAACAAGGTCACTAGGAAGGACCACCTTCCCCTTCCCTTCATCGACCAATTGCTAGAGAGATTAGCTAGACGTAACCATTATTGCTTTTTAGATGGATACTTCGGTTATAATCATATTGTCATAGCCCAGAAGACCAAGAGAAAACCACTTTTACCTGTCCCTTTCGTACCTTTGCGTATAGACGCATGCCTTTCGGGCTATGTAATGCCCCTGCGACCTTTCAGCGTTATATGTTGAGCATATTTTATGACATGGTAGAACTGTTCTTAGAGGTCTTTATGGATGATTTTTTAGTGTTTGGTTCGTCTTTCAATGAGTGCTTCCATCATTTGTCATTAGTTTTGACTAGGTGTAAGGAAAATAATTTAGTGCTTAATTGGGAGAAATGTGACTTCATGGTTCGTTCAGGATTTGTTCTAGGGCATATAGTATCTTCGAAGGGTATAGAGGTAGATAGAGCCAAAGTTGATCTTATTTACAGGTCCCAAAAACCGTAAGAGATATTAGGTCATTCTTAGGACATACAGGTTTTTATCGTCGATTCATTAAGGATTTTAACTTGATTTCTAGACCTATTTACAATTTGCTTGCAAAAGACGTTAAATTTATCTTTGATGATGCTTGTTTAGAGGCTTTTGAGAAGCTTAAGAATTTACTCACTACCACCCCCATAGTCCAGGCACCCAACTGGAACCTACCCTTCGAGATCATGTGTGATGCTTCAGATTATAATATTGGTGTTGTGCTAGGTCAACGAGAAAATAAGTTACTTCATGTGATTTCCTATGCTAGCAAAACTCTGAATGATGTCCAATTGAACTATACCACTACGGAGAAGGAACTATTAGCTATTGTGTTTGCCTTAGACAAGTTTAGATCCTACCTCTTAGGTTCTAAGGTCATAATCTTTACTGATCATGCTGATTTGAAGTATCTTCTTTCCAAGAAGGATACTAAACCTAGATTGATTATATGGATCCTATTGTTGCAGGAATTTTCCTTAGACATTAGAGATAAAAAAAGGTGCAGAAATGTAGCAGCAGACCACTTGTTTAGGCTTGTTGTGGATACCCTTAATGATTCTCCTCCTGTTAGCGATAGTTTTCCTAATGAAAAACTGTTCTTTGTTACCCAAGCACCTTGGTATGCGAATATAGTGAATAATCTTGTTACTGGTCGAATGCCCCAACATTGGGGTGAACAAGTTCGTTCTAGGTTTTTAGCCAAGGTGAAGCATTTCTTTAGGGATGATCCTTATTTGTTTAAGTATTGTCCAGACCAGATTATTAGGAGATGTATACCTGAGAGTGACCAGTCCAGTATTATTTCCTTTTGTCATGATCATGCTTGTGGGGGTCACTTTAGTGCTAAGAAGACTGCTGCTAAGATATTGCAGTGTGGATTCTATTGGCCTTCGTTGTTTAAAGACTCCCATAGTCACTGTGTTACTTGTGAGCGTTGCCAGAAATTAGGAACCATTTCCCGTAGGAACATGATGCCCTTGAACCCTATTTTAGTATTTGAGGTCTTTGATGTGTGGGGTATTGACTTTATGGGTCCGTTTCCTAATTCTTTTGGTAACCTTTACATCCTTGTCGTTGTAGACTATGTCTCTAAGCGGATTGAGGCGGTTGCGTGTAAAACCAATGACCATAGGGTTGTGATTGAGTTCTTGAAAAATAATATACTTATACGTTTTGGTACACCGCGTGTTATAATTAGTGATGGAGGGTCGCACTTTTGTAATGGACCTTTTAGGCTTTTGATGAAGAAATATGGTATTACACATAAGGTAGCTACCTCGTATCATCCACAAACTAATGGTCAAGTAGAGGTTTCTAATAGGGAGATAAAACGTATATTAGAGAAAACAGTTAATCATAATCGGAAAGACTGGTCGTCAGGCTTACTGATGCCTTATGGGCTTACCGTACTGCGTTTAAGACCCCCATTGGAATGTCTCCTTATCGACTTGTGTATGGAAAGGCATGTAATTTACCTATTGAGTTAGAACATAGAGATTATTGGGCTGTTAAGCAGCTAAATTTTTCACTTGACAAGGCAAGAGCCCATAGGAAGCTCCAGCTCAATGAGTTGGAAGAGATTCGTATTGATGCTTACGATTGTGCGAAGGAGTATAAGAACAAAATGAAACTTGTGGACGATAATAATATTTTAAGAAAGTCATTTTCTCCAGGTCAAAAAATTCTTCTGTATGATACCCTCTTGCATCTTTTCCCTGGGAAGTTACGTTCTCGGTGGACGAGTCCTTTTATTGTTCGCACTGTATTTCCTCGTGGAGCTGTTGAGATCGAGACACCATATGGTAGTAGTTCTTCGAAGGTTAACGGTCAGAGATTGAAACCCTTTTTAGAGCCCTTTCCTATAGGTGATGTTGAGGAGGTCCCTCTGGAGGACCCTGTTTACCCTTGATTGACCATCGAGGCGATTGTATGTTGTATATTAGTTTTTGATTTCTCTCTTCACCCAGGTATTATCTTTCCGACTTCTCTCTCTACTGATTCCTCATGTTACTTTGATTTTTGGTATTGCTCTTTCATTAGAAACATTGAGGATAATGTTAGATTTAAGTTTGGGGGTGGAGAAGAAACTTTTTGTTAGCTTTTAGTTGCAATAAATAAACTCCAGAGCCTAGAAATTTATGCTTATTAAGGTTGGCACTAACCATCTAAGTGGATGGAAACATCTTGGTTATAGGAGTTGAGAAACCAATCTGATTAGATGGAAATATCTAAAGAGTCTATTCCGAAAAGCACAAAGCTCAGGTGTTAGAATTAAAAAAAAACATGGTAGTTTCGTCATAACTCGTTGAATCCTAATCCCTTCTGTTTTTATTTCTTAAGTGATTTGGTGGGGCATACGACTCAAGTCTTTACCATTGCTAAGGTGAAATAGGGTGATTGAGATACCAAAAAAAAAGAAAAACAAATTGAGACCAGACCATCAGACCAACCGGAATAAATTCAATAAAGTCGACCACTGCTGCCCTTGTATATGCTTGTGGTGTTGACCTAGAGTTAGGTTTATCGACCATTGGTTCCTGATAGACACATTTTTGTGTCTGAATTTTCCTCAGTGTCTCTATTGCTAGCGCTTGATTTTTTACTTATTATGGTGTTTTTATGTTTGTGTAGGTGTTTTTGGAGAAATACACTTGTGTGGAAAAAGTTGCTCAAAAAGTGCTATTTGGACCCCTGGAGGGCATTTGCTATACGAACCCCAGATTTGGCTAAGGGGCACCCAAGGTTATGCATAGCACAAATTCATCCTTAGCACCCATCTTCTTCTTTTGAATTTGATTTTGGCGGGAAAATGAAGAACAAAATAGTGTAATTTTTCGATCAAAGTTTGGAGGAGTTCTGAGTAGATTAAAGGGCTGAAATTTGTTGGGTAGTTGTGATATGTCCCAACAAAACTATCATGAGTGATTTGATCGACTAAATTTGGTTATATAACTCGCGAGAAGAAAACAAGGGAGTTTATTCTCGGAAGAGGTTATCACGGGATTTGCGCGAGCAGCAGAGGAATTTGCACGTGTTTGGAAGACCCAAACAACTATTTGGAGTGTGAAGGAGTTAAATATGGCAATTTGGAAGCTTCAGAACGCGTGTAGAGATCAAAAATCTGAATTATTTCCTAAACTGGCCGTGAAGAATAATGTAGAATTATATGAAGTTATTACGTGAGATTTTGTTGTTGCTGGGTTATAAATAGGTGCTCGGATATCATAGAAGGTGAACGGAGAGTTTGGGAAGGATTTGGAACATCACAGAGGCGAGAAACGATCACCAGAGAAACCTGCTGCTGTTGCTGCCATTGAAGAACACGAAGAACATAGACTCACAGAAGCAGTCGTTTTTGCTACAGTATTTGCGACTGTTCAGCGACACTCTTAGAGCTACCGTAACAATGACACATCCTTTGTATCGTTCTTTGGTTTTCAACAATTATAAGCGTTACAAACCCGGTTTTGAATTATTTCTCCCTTTTCATCATTTGTAAACACCATTTGAGCAATGAAATCAACTTTTGAGCGTCTTTCCAACATGATAATGAGCTAAATCTCCCACAACCAAGGCAATGAGGAAGCTATTTACGCATGAATAATTGGTAACTATTTTATTTTCTCTAATTTATAATTTATAATTCACTCAATCACTGCTTTTGCAGAGTTTTAAATTGTTTGCATAGTTTTCTTAATTAGTTGTGATTCAATCTGATAGGTTATACTTGTTTAGTCAATTGATAATCTATGCTGAGGGAATACAATTGATATTTGAGAATTTGCCTAATTATTTGTGAATTAAGAAATAAGAGACTTAAATGATAATTAGAGTTTTGGATTATTTGCCATAATTTATTCATGTGTGATAGTGGAATCAGTGTCTTGGTTATTCCTAATAATCTTGAATTAAGTTTTGTTTGTTTTTAAATTTCATTAAATCTAAAATCTTTTGCTTTCACAAGTCTCAAGGAACCTATTACTACTACAACAACTTGAAATCCCATCAATTTTTGGCGCCGCCGACGCGGACTTGTCTTTATGCTAGAGTTTTTAGATTTCTTTTTTTTTTAGGTTTTTATTTGTTTTTCATTTTTATTTTATTTGTTCTTATTTAAGTTTTTGGGTTTTTGCCTTTTCCTTACAGATTTTGGAGTTTGGAGCGATAGAAAAATTTGCCAAAGTTTTTGGTGAATACTTAAAGATTTGGAGTAAAATCAAAGCGAAGGGAGCGAAAGAAAAGAAGAATAAAAATTAATTAAAAAAAAAAAGAGAGAGAGAGAATTGTTTTTTTAGAACTTTTTTTCTTTTATTTAGATTATCTTTTTCTTTTGCACTTTATTTTTGGACTTTGGACTGTGGATTTTGGGACTTTTTAAAAAAAAAAAAACCCTACGGAAGGATGGTTTAAATATAAACTGTTTGCAGAGAAGGACGGCGATTACGATATCGCCTCGGCCCCTCAGGTTCGTACATGACATAGGAGTCGTGGCCCGAGTCGACTTCAGCGGTTCATCCCCCGTCCGGTACGGGAGGTAAGTTTGTCGAAACACTCGCGAATCCCCTGTCAGCGAGTTACTGTATTCCTTCGTTTGCATATATGCTGAGGATTTAAAAACGGATGCTTTAATTTCCTAGTAAAGGGAAAGGACTGTCCATACAAGATAAGGGTTCGGATTTCATCACCGTTCCCTTCTTGTTCGCCTTAGGAAAACGAAACCAAACGCGAATCTAAGCCCAAAATTTGACTAGAACGAGACCTATAGGGTAACGAGCTTAATAGGAAAGTCATTCGAAAAATATTGGTTACTCTTTTAAGCATGCTTCAAAGTTCATGATGGTTCCTGTAAGTTGAATACGCCGCCTTGTAACACCGGTGAGGCCTTGGGTATCAAAGCTCCACTGAGCTTCCCTCGTCTCGATTCAACTTACTTTAACTCGGATTGATTCCAGAGGGGTTTGCTTAAATTGTAACGAATTCCCTTTCGAAGGATTAGAAGCTGGTCTAGAAACAATCTAAGTGGAGCCATCATGCTTTTTGTTTGCTAGAAATTAGTAGGTTTGATGTGGTGGAGTCAGCCTTGTTTGTGTTTGCATAGAACTTCCATTCCTTTTAGGATTTCTTTCTTTTTATTTTGTTTTTCTGGTGTATGCCCAAGGTTATTCAAGAGCGGGCTTGGAAAAGAAACACTCTAGGTCGTTTGATTAGTGATAAACCTAATAGTTCTTCTTGTGAAGGTGGGGAGCTCGAAGACTCTTCTTTTGAGAGCCCTGTCTTTGGAAATTTCATCTTTGAAAACTTGACAATTAGTGAAGAAAGTACTCCTAGTCCTTTGGTAGTTCCAGAAATGAAAACTTTGAAAGCTTTATTAAACCCAACTAGGACCTCTCGGCCGTCTTGTATCAAGTTAGCTGAAACCGAGGCAAATTCTGAACTCAAACTTGGGAGTTTACAGATGCTCCCAATATTTTTAGGAAAAGAGAATGAGAACCCCTATTTTCATGTTAGGGAATTTGAGGAAGTTTGTAGTACTCTGAAGATTAAAAACCTTAGTGATGATGCGTTAAAACTTAGGTTATTCCCCTTTTCCTTAAAAGATAAATCCAAATCTTGGCTGTATAGTTTGGCTTCTGAGTCAATTGAAACCCATGACCATCTTACATCTGCCTTTATACAGAAGTTTTTCCCAAGGCACAAAACATCGTCTATTAGGACACAAATCTGTACTTTTGCTCAACAAGAGGAAGAATCTTTATATAGGTATTTAGAAAGGTTGAATGACTTAATATCTCAATGTCCTCATCATGGTTTAGAGATGGTTAGGTTAGTTCAGATCCTCTACGAGGGTTTATATTATTCAACAACAACCATGGTTCAGTCCTTATACACACGTGGGTTTGAGAATAAAATTGTTGATGAGGCGATGACATTTTTGAATGAAATTGTCGATAAGACCCAACAATGGGAAAATAGTAGGGAACCCCAGAAAATAATTCTTCTAAGTAGAGGAAATGTCAATAGGGTAGAAGGATCTTATGAGTCAGATGCTAAAATAGCAGCCATATCCAAAAGGTTAGAAGCCTTAGAATTAGGTCATTCTAGTGGTAATAATGGTAGAAGAGAGCCTTTTTGGGAAGGCCATACTGTTGAGGAGCAAGCCAATGCTCTTTATAACAACACTAGATTCGATAACTGTCAGAAGTTTGACCCATATTCAGAATCCTATAACCCTGGATGGAGAAACCATCCCAACCTTTCTGGTCTAAGGTCCAGAATCAAGGTCAGTCTAGTAACTCTCAGATTCCCCCAGGTTTTGGCTATACTAAGAATCCTTCAGCTCCGGCACATTTTCAGAACCCTTCGGATAAGCAGATTATAAGTTTAGAAGAGTCTTTTGCTTTGTTAACTCGTAACACTGTTCAGTTTCAGCAATCTGTCGCTCAAGGTTTAGAAGAAAATAAGACAATAGGTCAGGCTAACTCTCAGGCTATTTCCGAGTTGAAAACCCAGGTTAGTCAGATAAATGAGTCTTTAAGAGAAAGAGGTAAGTTTCCTAGTCAAACTAAACACAAACCTAGAGGAATTAATAAAATAGGTGAAAGACCATCCGAACATGTAAATGCTATTAAAACCATTAGGAGTGGTAGAGTGATAGACAACAAGGTTTCCATGCCTGATAGTGAACATGCTGTATTTCACCCTTCTGAACCAGAAACTGAGGAGACTAATAGAGGCTCTAAAGAGACTAATGAGGGTCATATTGAGCCCGGCTTTTTTCCTAGAGCCCCATTCCCACAGCCGCTAGTTCCAACTAAGAGGGAGTCCAACTTTAATGATATATTGGAGGTTTTAAAGCAGGTAACTATCAACCTTCCATTATTACATGTGATTAAGAAGATTCCCGCTTATGCAAAGTTTCTTAAGGATATGTGTATGTGAAAGCGAAAACTTAGTGTCCGGAATAAATCCTTCCTAGCTAGTCATATGAGTTCTATTATTCATAATACTACTACTCTTAAGTATAAAGACCTAGGGTCCCCTACCATTTCTTGCACAATAGCTAAGTACCATGTCGAGAAAGCTTTGCTTAACTTAGGAGCCAGTGTGAATTTACTGCCATACCATGTGTACCTTAAGCTAAGACTTGGTGAGATGAAACCTACCCAGATGACACTTCAGTTAGCTGATAGGTCCGTTAAAATTCCTCGTGGTGTGATCGAGGATGTTCTTATAGAGGTCGACAAGTTTATATATCCTGTGGATTTTGTTATCCTAGATACCCAACCTGTCCCTGACCCAGAGAACCAGATACCAGTGATTTTAGGTCGCCCGTTTTTAGTTACATCCAATGCGATCATCAACTGTCGAAATGGTATTATGAATTTGACTTTTGGTAATATGACTATTGAGCTGAACATTTTTAATATTAATAAGCTACCCTCTGAACTAGATGACTCGAAAATAGAATAGGTGAACATGATAGGAACATTAGTCGAGGAGTCATTACCAAACACTTTATAAGAAGATCCATTAGAGAAATGTCAAGTTCAATTTGGGATTGATTTTGATGATGATAATGTGATTAATGAGGTGACTTCTTTGTTAGACTCAACCCCTTTGTTAGACACTAATAATGGATGGAAACCTAAGTTCGAACCACTACTAGTTTCTAAGTCTACCCTAGTTCCTTCGTCAGAAGAGCCTCCGAAGTTGGACCTAAAACCATTACCAGGTACCCTGAAATATGTGTTTTTAGGCCCGTCTGAGACTTTACCTGTGATTGTAGCATCCGACTTGGATAGTGATCAGGAAAGTAGGATAGTAACCGTCTTTCAGAACAACAAGGAAGCGTTAGGGTGGACCATAAAAGATATTAAGGGTATAAGTCCTACTGATTGTATGCATCATATCTATTTAGAGAGTGATACCAAACCTTCTAGGGAGATGCAACGTCGACTGAACCCTAATATGAAAGAAGTGGTTCGAACCGAGGTTCTTAATCTGTTAGATGCAGGCATTATCTACCCCATTTCAGACAGTAAGTGGGTCATCCCCGTTCAGGTTGTTCCCAAGAAATCCGGTATCACTGTAGTCCAGAATGAGAATAATGAGTTAATCCCAACCCGGGTGACCACGGGTTGGCGTGTCTATATTGACTATAGAAAATTGAACAAGGTCACTAGGAAGGACTACTTTCCCCTTACCTTCATCAACCAAATGCTAGAGAGATTAGCTGGACGTAGCCATTATTGCTTTTTAGATGGATACTGCGGTTATAATCAGGTTGTTATTGCCCCAGAAGACCAAGAGAAAACCAATTTTACTTGTCCCTTTGGTACCTTTGCGTATAGACGCATGCCTTTCGGGATATGTAATGCCCCTGCGACCTTTCAGCGTTGTATGCTGAGCATATTTTCTAACATGGTAGAACGGTTCTTAGAGGTCTTTATGGATGATTTTTCAGTGTTTGGTTCGTCTTTCGATGAGTGCTTGCATCATTTGTCATTAGTTTTGACTAGGTCTAAGGAAAAGAATTTAGTGCTTAATTGGGAGAAATGTCACTTCATGGTTCGTTCAGGAATTGTTCTAGGGAATATCGTATCTCCGAAGGGTATAGAGGTAGATAGAGCCAAAGTTTACCTTATTAAAACTTTACAGGTCCCAAAAACCGTAAGAGATATTAGGTCATTCTTAGGGCATGCATGTTTTTATCGTATATTCATTAAGGATTTTAACTTGATTTCTAGACCTCTTTGCAATTTGCTTGCAAAAGACGTTAAGTTTGTCTTTGTTGATGCTTGTTTAGAGGCTTTTGATAAGCGTAAGAATTTACTCACTACTGCCCCCATAGTCCAGGCACCCAACTGGAACCTACCCTTTGAGATCATGTGTGATTCTTCAGATTATGCTATTGGTGTTGTGCTAGGTCAGCGAGAAAATAAGTTACTTCATGTGATTTCCTATGCTAGCAAAACTCTGAATGATGCGCGGTTGAACTATACCACTACGGAGAAGGAACTATTAGCTATTGTGTTTGCCTTAGACAAGTTTAGATCCTACCTCTTAGGTTCTAAGATCGTAATATATACTGATCATGCTGCTTTAAAATATCTTATGTCTAAAAAGGATACGAAACCTAGATTGATTAGGTGGATCCTTTTATTGCAAGAGTTTTCTCTAGACATTAGAGACAAAAAGGGTGCCGAAAATGTAGTAGCAGACCACTTGTCTAGGCTAGTTGTTGATTCCCCTGATGATTCCCTTCCTATAAGGGATAGCTTTCCTGATGAACAACAATTATTTGTTCCCCAATTACCTTGGTATGCGAATATAGTGAATTATCTTGTTACTGGTCGAATGCCTCATCATTGGGGTAAACAAGATCGTTATAGGATTTTAGCCGAGGTTAAGCACTTCTTTTGGGATGATCCTTATTTATTTAAGTATTGTCCTGACCAGATTATTAGGAGATATATACCTGAGAGTTACCAGTCCAGTATTATTTCCTTTTGTCATGATCATGCCTGTGGGGGTCACTTTAGTGATAAGAAGACTGCTGCTAAGATATTGCAGTGTGGATTCTACTGGCCTTCGTTGTTTAAAGACTCCCACAGTTATTGTGTTACTTGTGAACGTTGCAAGAAATTAGGAACCATTTCCCGTAGGAACATGATGCCCTTGAACCCTATTTTAATTTTTAAGGCCTTTGATGTGTGGGGTATTGACTTTATGGGTCCGTTTCCTAATTCTTTTGGTAACTGATACATCCTTGTTGCTGTAGACTATGTCTATAAGTGGATTGAGGCGGTTTCGTGTAAGACTAATGACCATAGGGTTGTGATTGAGTTCTTGAAAGATAATATACTTACACGTTTTGGTACACCGCGAGCCTATAATTAGTGATGGAGGGTCGCACTTTTGTAATGGACCTTTTAGGCTTTTGATGAACAAATATGGTATTACACATAAGGTAGCTACCCCATATCATCCACAGACTAGTGGTCAGGTAGAGGTTTCCAATAGGGAGATAAAGCGTATATTAGAGAAAACAGTTAATCCTAATCGGAAAGACTGGTCGTCTAGGCTTACTGATGCCTTATGGGATTACCGTACTGCTCTTAAGACCCCTATTGGAATGTCACCTTATCGACTTGTGTATGGAAAGGCATGTCACTTACCTGTTGATTTAGAACATATAGCATATTGGGCTGTTAAGCAGCTAAATTTTTCACTAGACAAGGCAGGAGCCCATAGGAAACTCCAGCTCAATGAGTTGGAAGAAATTCGTCGAGATGCATACGATAGTGCTAAGGAGTAGAATAACAAAATGAAACTTGTGCATGATAAGAATATTCTAAGAAAGTCATTTTCTCCAGGTCAAAAAGTTCTTCTGTATGATACCCGCTTGCATCTTTTCCCTAAGAAGTTACGTTCTCGGTGGACGGGTCCTTTTATTGTTCGCACTGTCTTTCCTCATGGAGCTGTTGAGATTGAGACACCGGATGGTAGTAGTTCTTCGAAGGTTAACGATTAGATATTGAATCCCTTTTTAGAGCCCTTTCCTATAGGTGATGTTGAGGAGGTCCCTCTGGAGGACCCTGTTTACCCTTGATTGACCATCGAGGCGATTGTATGTTGTATATTAGGTTTTGATTTCTATCTTCACCCAAGTACTATATTTCAAACTTCTCCTCGTATTATTTTACTTTTGGTACTTCTCTTTCATTAGAAACATTGATTACAGTGTTATATTTAAGTTTGGGGGTGGGGAAGAACTTTTTTGAAACTTCTAGCGTCACATAGTATCCGGTTAGCTAAGTTTACATATGGTTTCTCACCGAAAAGATGGAAATTGGAATTGCTAGGGATAACATTCTTCTGAGACATTAGAGAAAAAGACATTGAGATCTTTGACATTTAGGAGAGAACTTGTTCCTTTTAGAGGGTAACCGTGATGGACCTAACCATACATGATGGAAAGGCAAGTAGGTCAGAAGGAAATGTCAGAAAGACAAAGCAACCTCACAATGTAGTCTTAGTTACTGGATTACGACTCTCTCTCAGTAGAAACTTATCATCATCAACAAGCGGAGCGACATAAAAATATATGGAGAAAGTTGAAGACATTTAAGGTTTAGAAGCAACAATAGAAAAGAATAATTCAAAAAAATCAAAGTTGAAGATTGAGTTACAAGAGCAAAGAAAATCAAACGATATACGTTGTTGAAGTTCATGATACCAAAACATTACAAGTTGTGAAGATCCAAGTTCTGAAATCCTTCTCTAATGGCCATGTAAATTGTTGTCTTGTTATTTTTGTTTTCAAAAAAAAAAAAGTACATATAAATTTTGTTTAATAAGGCCATAGGGAAGTAGAAATCTATAAGGAAGTTTCAAGCAAGAAATCGAAGAGAAGAATTAATTGTCAAGGTTCTACGAAGTTCGAGAGTTTATCATCAACAGTTGAAGACCGAAGAAGACGTTGTTTCTACTGAGCATTATAAGAGAGTCGAGGAGAGATGCATATTGGTTTCTTTGTTAGTCCGCTTTCCATATTGCACATGATCTTTCAAGCACTGGTTCAACTCATCACATGTAATTAGTCCAACTGTGTAGCAGATGTCCCTCTCCCTTTTATCTCTCTCCTAATCTTATCCAGCTGTAAAGCGGACGCATCTTACAATGTTAATCTAGCTGTGTAGCGGATATCTCTTTATCTAGCAGTGTTGCGGATGTGTCTCCCCTATTCTTTGTTCATCTTTAGAGCTGGCACCTTTAATTTCTCTGGCATTCTAGTTACTTGGAGATAGGTTGAGAATCTGTATGTCCTCATAGCACTTTGGATACTTGTGACCAATTAGAAGTCATGGTTTTGTGGGTACACCTCTGGTAAACCCTCCCGAGACTATATCTCGGTCACTAGGGCCACCTTGTGAGTTAGACTTTTATTTTTATTAGTTTTGCTCGAGGACTAGCAAATAATAGGTTTGGGGGTATTTGATAGACACATTTTTGTGTCTGAATTGTCCTCAGTGTCTCTATTGCTAGTGCTTGATTTTGTACTTATTATGGTGTTTTTATGTTTGTGTAGGTGTTTTTGGAGAAATACACTTGTGTGGAAAAAAGTTGCTCAAAAAGTGCTATTTGGACCCCTGGAGGACATTTACTATACAAACCCCAGATTTGGCTAAGGTGTTTTTATGTTTGTGTAGGTGTTTTTGGAGAAATACACTGTTCTCCTCTTGCTTGCGGCTGTGTTGCCGTCGCCTCCCAAAATCGGCCTACTTTAACTTTCTGTTCGTTTCCCTTATATATGCTGCGCAAATCCAATTTAGACCTCGCAAAGTTTCCTAGGCCCAGTCCAATAATACCCATATGCTTTGTTTGCTTCCAACATGAACTCTTCGTCTCCACCAGTTGCTTGACTTCGTAGGTACTTCCACCAGTTGCAACTGCAACATCCAACTACCACTCTTCTCAGCTTCTTCCTCTTGTTTCGTTCACTGCCAAGATCAAAAGACGATCTTCTTCCATTAATGTTTCCATACTCTTTCCAGCATCGAGCACTAGTTCTTCTCCTTCGAACATTATCACCAGCTAACGCCTTAACTCCCATTAGTTACACTTCATGCATCTGCTCGAGCTCCATCATCTTCTACACAGTAAAAACCCATCAGAGTTTCTCACCACGACATCAGTTCATCCATTCTTGTTCCGGTCAATATCCGACTGCAACTGTCTCGCTTCATCTCCATCGAATCACCACAGCAGCGGCCTTTCTTGACTGCAACCATTCCTACCACTTCCTGCAATTATATGCTCGATCAATAACAAACAAAAAGCAACGAAGAACTGTTTCCGTTAACCACGACCCCATCGAGATCATTTCAGGCCAATCCATCTTCATATTCTCCATTCCAGGCTCAGGTTCATCCAAGTATTATGTTCGTCTATATCTCATGAATTAAACTCCCATGTCGAACTCAATATACAGTCCATCTCCACTGTTCCATTTACTGACAGCTCCTTGACTTGCCAACAAACCCAACTCTGTCCGTTTCAGTCTAAATCTCGTCGCCACCAATTCACTTCACTCGACCCAAGCCTTGGACTCCATCTCGGCAACAACAGCTCTTTTGTTTGCTCCATCGACACACAACGAACGAACTCCAGTGAATAATCCAGCTCCGGCCAATTCCTATTCAGACACGTAAACACCACCAGCGCCTTTATCTACCTGATCGAGCTTTCTTCACCTAGAATTGCTTATTCGATCTCCACTTCACATCCACAAACCCATAAATTCCATTGCAGAACTTGCTTTTACTCGACTGCTCTAACTCAAGACTTCGTTAAACCAAATCCAATCTATCCAACACCTTTCATTTCAAATTCAGTCCACAGCCTCTAAACACCTCCACCAGAGTTCAACCATGTACCCTGAACTTTCTCATCACCACTGCTTCCGTTCTCTTCGTTTGAACGTCCATCTACTGTCCATCTTGCCATGTAAACGCCAGTGACTTCCCTCCATTCAATCAAACAGCCCCAGATAGGTACCACCAATTTGAGAATATAAAGAACCACCACTGTTGCACTACAGCCAACTAATGCTTCTTACAGTTTCTCAGTATAGCCAACACACACACCATCTGCACTGCAATCTCCCATCAATCTCTTTCGGTTCACGTCCACCATTTAATCCACCATCGTCAGTCGATTTCAAAATCCCTTGAGCATCACCAACAAACACCAATCTTCCCTGAATCCTGAAGTTCTCGTACCACTGGGTTTCACGTACAGCTTCACCATGAACAATCGAGTACAGCTGCTGCTTGAGGAGAGAAGAGAAAATGTATTCTCTGTTTGGTAAAGAAATGAGACGTGGTTGGGAACATCTCCCACTGATCATTTAACTTCACTACCGGATCTAAAACAAGGAAGACATTTCTATCTTTCACTGAGTTGACATCTCTGGCCATAGTGGTGCACACGAGATGTTGCCTTGGCAATCTAGAAACCCATCAATTAAGTTCCCACTCCTTTAATGCTGCCTCGAGCAGCAGCATTCATTGCATGTTGCAAACGCCAGTTTATCTTTCAATTTAGCCATTTATCTTCGTATGACGGGATTTTTTTGTACTTTATACAAAAGCACTAAATTAGTGACATTAGCCAAATATCGATTCCTAGTTAATATAAATATGGGTATAAAATGTAGCACATACGTGCTTATCAGTACAGTTGCGCTCCTTACGTCTCTGAATCCCAAAAGGATTCTATGCACTTGATTCTCTTAGCTGATCTCACCCACAACAAAGAGTTTCTACGACCCAAAGTCGAAGACTTGATAAACAAATCTGTCTCACACAAAAAAGTCTCTTGGAATAGATAAATCTGTCTCCCACAGAAATACCTACGAGTTTTGTTTCGTCTTTTGGTAAATCAAGGTGCATATGAACCAATTGATAAAACCAGAATTATATTCCCGAAGAACAACCTAGTATTATCAATCACCTCACAATAATCTTAATCGTATGGTAGCGAAACAAGATATTCTGGAATCACAAATGATGAGATGAAGATATTAGTAACTACTTTTTATCTTGCCTATCGGATATCAATATCGAGAAAATCTTAGAAAAGATAGTAATCAATACGATAGAACAGGTCAAGATCAGAACACGCAACTACATAGAAAATAGTTGGGTCTGGAATCACAATCCCAATGAAGTCTTCAAGTCGTTAACCTACAACGTTTCGTGAAAAACCTAAGGTTAAAGGAGAATCAACTCTAGTCGCAACTAGTATCACACATGAGGTGTGGGGATTAGGTTTCTCAGTTGCTAGAGTTCTCCCTTATATAGTTTTTAAATTAGGGTTTGCAATCTAAGTTACCTTGGTAATAAAGCATTCAATATTCACCGTTAGATGAAATCCTGATAAGATTCAAGCTAATATCTTTCAACCGTTAGATCAAACTTAGCTTGTTATACACAAATGAAATGTACCTTTGTTTAGGTTTAAGTAACCATACCGAAATGTGTACACCATGTTGGCTCAACAGTAGTTAACCGAGTATTTGAGGGTGAAAACAGTTTCTGCTGATTTTGGTAATTTCGAGTGTGTGGGTGAGAAACGAGTCTAAACCTTAAAAAATGTACCGCAAGGGAGTACTTTGATTCGAGAGATCAATATGTACAAATCTGGCCTATACAAATAAATGGTCGTTCCATACTTTCTTGGCTCACAAAATGAAGGAGAAGGGTTGGTCTAGGAAGGGAAGCGAAGAGAGTGTTGAGACCAGAATAGTTGATTCGGGAAGAGTAGTTGTTTGACGACTTGTATCAGAAAGTGGAAAGCTAATAGATGGGAAAGCTAACAAGTGATTTTTGAGTGTTGTATTCTCCTGACCAAAACTTGTTCTTTGGTGAAAATAGGTAAGACCTATTTATACAAGTCGCAACGAAACGTACTCTGGCCTCGTAAAAAATGGAAACAACTGAGTAATGGAAGAAAGCGGTAATGGATAACGCCTGGAATTGATGTTTCCATAATGAAGGAAACATATCACCATTACTTCTTGTATTTACTAACTGCCTCACTCTTATGACACTTTCTTGTAACGGCCGTAGTGTACGCCGCACGTTGTAAACCGCCAGACCAATACCCTGATGAGCATCCTCCAGTTTGTGACATGTTTTGATATCTCGAGTGTTTGTGTAGCATGTTGCTATTGTTTGGAAATTGATCTTGGGAGGCTTGTCGGCTCGTTGGTGACCTTCGACAGTCGAGATTTTGTATCTTGAGAGGAAGGTTAGCCGTTAATTGTGGTTATCTTCAGTTGGTATCCAGTGGCGTGGCCATGGTACTGGCATGGCTTGCGCATTCTCTTGGCATGGCTAGTTAGGGTTTGGTGTCGTGACCATAGAATTGGAATAGCTAAGTGTGCGCTGTGGCCAAAAAGTTGGCAGTGTAACCACAAGTCGTTTGGTTTAGTGGCGAGCTTGTACGGCTGAGATTTGCATCTCAGAAGGAAGGATAGCCGTTGATTGTTGAAATCTGCCATTTGGCAGCCAGCGGCATGGAGGCATGGACGACATGGCTTTGGCGTGGCCAAATTAGGGCTTTGGCACCGTATCCAAGAGATTTCCACAAGTCGTTTGGTGGCAACGTTGTACGGATGAGATCCGCATCTCAGGAAGAAGGGTGTCCGTTTATTGTTGCAACCCTTCGTTTGGCAGCCAGCGGCATGGAGGCATGGCCGACATGGCTTTGGCATGGTTTAGGCGCGGCTAAGCTAGGATTTTGGCAAAGTCTTAGGGGCGACCAAAATGGTTTTGGCATAGTTTAGGCGCGGCCAAAATTAGGGCTTGGCATTGGGCCAAAAGTTGCCACGCGTTTGGTGGCGAACTTGAACGGCTGAGATTTGTATCTTAGAAGGAAGGGTGTCCGTTGATTGTTGCAACCCTTCGTTTGGAATCCAGCGGCATGGAGGCATGACCGGCATGGTTTAGGTGCGGCCAAGCTAGGATTTTGGCATAGTCTTAGGCGCGACCAAAATTAGGGTTTTGGCATAGTTTAGGCGCGACCAAAATTATGGCTTGGCATTGGGAAAAAAGTTGCCACGCGTTTGGTGGCGAACTTGGACGGCTGATATTTCTATCTCAGAAGGAAGGGTGTCCGTTGATTGTTGGAACCCTTCGTTTCTCATCCAGCGGTATGGAGGCATGGTAGGCATGGCTTTGGTGCGGAGGTGTGGTTGGCATAGCATGCCATTGGCACGGTTGTGCAGCTGTCATGGTTGGCATGCCTTTGGCGCTGAGATGTGGTTGGTATGGCATTCCATTGGCACGGTGGTGCGGCTGGCGTGGACGGCATGCCTTTGGCTCGGAGATGTGGATGGCATTGCATGCCATTGGCACGACGGTGCGTCTGGCGTTGCCGGCATGCCTTTGGCACGAAGATGTGGATGGCATGGCATGCCATTAGCACGGTGGTGCGGCTGGCATGGTTGGCATGCCTTTGGCGCGGAGATGTGGCTGGCATGGCATGACATTGGCACGGTGGTGCGGCTGGCATGGTCGGCATGCCTTTGGCGCGAAGATGTGGCTGACATAGCTTTCCATTGGCACGTTTGGCTAGTATGTGTGGATGGAATGTGTAGAGATGATGCCATTCAATACCGAGGGCCCTGCTGTGGAGCATGGCATATACATAAAAAAGGTACCCCGGTAATTTTACACAGACATGTTGAATGTTTCAACAAATGTGCTAGTGGCGACATTATTACTCAAGTGTGACGTCACTATTTGACTAAGGTTTTACGATTTTAACCCTAAGCTAAAAACCACCATCAACATCGAGGCTATCTATATGAACACTCTCATATCAACCTTATTCATCTTAACCATAACTAGCTCAAATGACTCAAATGAAACTAGTTGAAGAGTTTTTCAATTGCTATATTCTCATAGAAGTATACAAGAACATAATTGAAGCAAAATCGGTTTGATTCACTCGAATCAATTCATGAACATTATAGCCACGGTTTGCAAAGAATGCATTCCTTAATATATAAATGTATTAGTTCATGAAAAAACCGAGTTTAGAACTTTAACCACTCAAGTATGCATATGGGTACGCATACCTAAGTAGCCGGTCTGAGTTTGGGTTCGCCAGTATGCGAACGGTAACGCATACCTTAGTACATTTCCAAAACCCAGCGAAAATTCCCGGACCTATACCTTACGCAAGTATGCGTACCGTTATGTGTACTTGGTACCCGAAATTCCACAACTACAAGTACATATACGGGTATCCATATTATAGTTCCGGCCATGGATCACATACATGCAAGAATGCATACCATGTTCATAATCCAATAGTTTTAAACTCTATTTCAATCATTGAAACTTTCTTGGAGGATGACAATAGCCGTTTCCACGCACTATTAGTATCAAAGCAATTTTTAAGTTATTGAAATAATCATAAAAAAACATTCAAAGTCTACACCAAATGATTGTATCACACAAACCATGTAAGATGTTACTCGGCGATTTTCACATGATTATCTTTTGATTTTCGTCAAGAATATAAGATGAACTTGGTTGAAGCGAAAGCTTACAAAAACATATTTCGAGAAATATGTAAGCGAGTTAAAGTCAGCTCGAAATCTCAAATGTGCATAACCGAATACTATATAGTAATACGACTTCTGTCTCAATATAGGAGATAAAGTAGAAATATACTTTCCAAGTGATAGATGAGTTTTAGTCTCTGCATACCTTTTGTTGATGAAGTTCCACAAGCTCTCCTTAGTAGTTCTTCGTCTTCAATTGATGAACATCGTGAAGTCTAATGCTCAACTACACAATCTATCCTAGTACGAGACATTACTATAAGTAGACTAGAAATCAAGAATTATATATAGTTTTGATCACTAACATTGACAAACAAGCTTGAGATAGAAACACTTGCGAGTTCGACCGAGCATTGCTCTAACACCTACCCTTCTTCAGAATCCGATTACTTGCTTATCACTTTCGATTAATATTATCTTCCTTGCCGTCTGTAAGAATTTCTCACAAAATATTACATCTGGATTACAATGGTTTGATTCATACTCTTTTACTTGGTTTCTCCTCTCCCACATGCTTAATATCATGATTATTATCTTTGGTTTTTCAATTTGGACTTTCATAATTGAATTATTTATCCCAAACCGTAACCAATTTCATCTATTTATACTATGGAAGAAGAATTTTTCTTTACCCATGTCGTGCAATTTTTCCCTGTAACCTGTCTCAACCCTTTTCTCATGAACAATTCAAGTCCCATTACCAAAACCAGTAGCTGAGTTTTTGTATCACCATGTATGTTGTTTGGGGTAGTGAATTTTCACAAATAACAAACCAACTACAACACTTCTTGAATCCGAGTAGTGGTAGATAGATCAATCTCAATGCAATCACTCCCCAGGATACCAAAATAATGAAAATTTATGGACTAGCTTTCTTTCTTTTAGGAAGATTTGTTGAACCTAATGATAAAAATAGCTGGGATGCCAGAAAATCCTTATTGTTTCAGTGGGAGATTCAAGGTGGTATTTCAGTGTACAAAGTCATTGATTGGATCTACATGATCAGGTTTCAGAGGGAATATGAAATGCACAGAGTTTTATCTATAGCTACAAGGAGAGTATTTGGTGATCTTTTTTATATCAAGAAATGGGAACGGTCAGATAATCTATTACTTGGGATCCAAATTAAGAAATGTTTTTCATTATAGTGCACAATTTGACTCATGCTCAAGTTACTAGTGACACTTAAGAAGATATTTAGCTTGCATAGGTAACATCCTATCTTTCTCTTATCTTGTTTGTAAGGTTAATGAAAGCTTTTTTATAACCGCAGTGAGATCAAGTATTAGATTTAGACAAAGGCTTAGGTTCATGTGGAAAATGAGATGGGTTTTACTAATGAGGTTACTTTTGAATTTCACAATTTTCTCAACAATTTCTGTGGATTTTGTGAACTCATTGGATACAAGCTTCATAACTGTGAGCAATACATCAATGCTTCCAGATTATTATTTACCACTATCCTATAATAATTGTTCACTTGACACCAACTTGTTTTAAGTTGTAATTGTCGTGCCGTTTCCAAATTCTATGAACACAACTGTGGTTGTCATCATTCTTCCTAGACAATAAAAGTCGATCATCATAGTTACTACAATAAAAAAAGAGATATTTCTTCAAAAACATACCTCACTTTTGTTTGGTGTTTAAAATCAAATAAGCAAGTTTGTATATCATTACAATCGCATCTGCAACAAACCGTTTTCACAAATTGGTAAACAACAATTCCAAAACAAAGATCGAACTCAGTGCATGAGATGTTCATCATGAAAAGGGATTAAAGCGAGCGAAAAGCGAGGGGAAAAAAGCGAACTGGAGGAGAAACCGAAGTTGGGTTTTTCCCTAATTATGAGGCAAGGATTGAAACCCGACATCACCCTCGTCGACTGGTCAAGCAGGATTCATTTCTCGCGTTCAATTATGTTGACAAGTAAGATTTCAATATTCGCTTTGGCGAGCTTTCGGTCCTCCCTTATATACATCTTCCTTTTCGCACCATAAGGTTTATACATTCCCATAACCGACATGGCAGCACTATACAAGTGCCTATGGGAATATTCCATAACACTTTCATCATATTTGTTTTTCAATGCGACTCATCTGGATCTAACTCAAATCACCCAATTCATTTGGATCTGATTCAATATGTATATTTTTTAAGTCTAATTTAATTGGAGGCCATAAATATTAAATGGGGGTCATGGCATTTTATTTGTACCTCAAAATTTTCAGGGGCGTATTAATCCGGTCGTGATTATACTGTTTTACGCTTGGTTAATATTCTTTTTTTTTTTTCAAACGACGACCCTAATTAACGACCCTTCATAGACATTAACGACAGTTTAGAGTCGTCACTGAAAAATTCCAATACCATAACGACTCTAAACTTTCGTACATTTCCGCCATTAACGCCGAAGATAACGACTCTTGTAAGAGACTAACGACTGTCTGTAACGACACTTCTAAAACATTAACGACTGTTTACAGTCGTCATACACGTAATCAAAACAATAATGACTCTTCCAAAGGGTCGTCAGGGAATTGATCATGTTTATGACGACTCAAAACTGTCGTACATTTCCGCCATTAATGAATCTTCGACAGTTTAGAGTCGTCACTTAAACAGTCGAAACATTAACGACAGTTTAGGGTCGTCACTGAATTTTTTTTATACCATGACGACTTTTCATACAGATCTGGGAAAAAAAATATTCAGCCAAAAAATTGCAGACAAAAAATTTGAAAAAAAAAAGAATTAAACTCTAATTAAATAAAATTAGCACTAATTATTTAGGGACATTTCAGCCATTTAGAAAAAAAAATTATAAGGGATGACCCAAATTAGGGTGGGGTGACCTTTTTTTGTCCTCTAATGCATGCCTCCATTTAATTTCTATGGCCCCAATTAAACCAGGTTTTTAAATCAGATTGATTCAACTGGCTTAAAAATATGTGTATGTGGCGTAGTCCATAAGCCAAGAACATTTTATCCCCCGACTCAAACGAGTCCACATGAAGGTTTGGGTCTTACTCAGGCGGTGAGTCAGATCTGACTTTAACTAAATACAAACCGCCAAATAGCAGACTCTTGCCGAATCAATGGCTAAATCTGATCCAGACGACGAGTAAAAAAAAAACCTTCAACAACAAAATGAATACACTAGTGACTAGTCCGATTATCCAAATTGTATCCCCCTACCTAGAGCTGGCAAATGGGCGGGCCGGGAATTGCCCGTTACGGGTTCCACGGGTTCGGGTTGGCACGGGTTAAAACCCGCGGGTTGAAATTCTTCACGGGTTATCATTTCTTCAACCCGTGCCCGTAACGGGTTGAACCCGCGGGTTCACGGGTTAGCCCGCCCGTTCAGAACTGAAGACAAATTCAACCATCTCATTCGCAGTAACATTATTAGTTTACTTACAGCAGTTGTATGCAGATAGGTGATAAATGTAACCTGTTAGCTTGACATGTCTTGTAATCTACCATATACATCTTTACATTTTAAACTATTGTTGTTTCGTGGGTTTTTAAACGGAAAATGGGGAGTAGAGGTACTGAATCAACTTTAATTCTTACTGACATCTAAGTAAGCTTCGTAGTGAAACCAAGCATTCTCTGATCTATGACACTTTCAATTTTACTACATAACTGGAATAAACTGAGGTATGTGGCAACCTAACTTCTTCTAAAATGTTGTCTTGTTTGCAAGAGAATCATAATTTGTATATCTAATTTTTTACACTGAACTTCAAGTTCAGGCATGGTTCGTACATCAAGCTCCTCAAATTCCATAAGAAGTCTGAGTTCCATGACTTTCAATGTGGCAAGGCTTTAAGAGTTACACTGTCAACTGTTCCAGGTCTACATAAAATGAGAGCAATCTCTCATTGATTAACACAGATATATCAGCGTCTTCTTTACTATTTGAAACTCAATCATCTGTTTTTTTAATGTTATTATTATTCATACGCAATGTGCGTGTTTCTATGGACCTATACCCCCCAGGAATTGGATCTCAAAAACATCCAGTATTGAAAAAAAAACAGTGATTCAAAATGATAACTCTATTCTGTACATGGTAGATGTTGTCTGTGTCTTTTATAGGTGAAGATAGCTCAGTCACGGGTTTACGGGTTGAACCCGCGGATTCACGGGCCGGGACGGGTTAACCCGTTTACTCACAAGCCGACACTTTTCCAACCCGAACCCGGCTTGTTTTGAAACAAGCCGAGACGGGTTCAGGTTTTTACGGGCCGGACACGGATTAACCCGCGGGTTTTGGCTTGTTTGCCAGCTCTACCCCCACCCCACCCACCCCTCGGTAGTTAGTGGTTATCAATGGACCCATCTTCACTCTCAATTGGCCATGTGAACTTGTCAACCTACCAAAAACGTGATAAATCAGAAAGCCAGAGCAAAGGAGCTTCCTTTTCCATTTTCCAACGTGATACACCGCCAACTGTTTGACCATTATGCATCATCAGTCACCACCACCAGCAAATCACGGGAACCAAATCGCTTCATCATTTCCCGTCATACACGGTTGAATCAAAACGAGGTCAGTCAAATCCAGATAATACAGTTGGGCTATAAATATTCATACTGAAACTCCAGTATCTACTAACTCAACCAATTACTATAAGCTTTAAAGGTGATGATGCTTAGAAGTTCATCAACACCAGTTCTTGGATCTCTCCTCTCTTCTTCTTCTTATTCATCAGAAAGTCCTAATCATGAAAACAACAACAAAAATAACTCTGAATTAAACAAAATCTCATTCCCTCATGGAGGTACTAACTTTAACTCATTTTCTTGCAGTATTTCATCACCATTAAGTCGTTATAATAGTGGGTTTTCTGATTCATCAGATAGAGAAGTTAGCAGTACTAATAAAGGTTTTAGAAGAGCTCAATCTGATGGGAATTTAGAAGGACTTGCTGCTGGTGCATCTTGTGGTGGTGATTTTCAAGAGTTCAGTCGTTTTTCGTCAAACCCTTCTTCCCCTTTTAAATTTGCAAAAAGAAATTCAATGTTGCAGTCAATTCCTTCGGTCTCTGATTTTAATTCGAGAAGAGGGTCTGAAGAAGATGATTATGTAGAAGATGAGATTAAAAATGATGGGTTTTTACCGAGGTCTGTAACAATTGGAGAAAATATTATGTGTATTGGAAGTGCTGAATTCACTTATGGTGAGAAAATGGGTCTCATTGAAGAGAAAGAAGAAGACAAGTTTAATGAATTTCAGTACTTGGGTCAAGAAAATCATATGAACCCATCATTGTTTCTTGCAAAAGGGCTTGGAATTGATGTTAATGGAGGCGGCGGTGGTGGTTTTGATTTTGCAAAGTTTGGAGAAGGTGGTGTTCAGAATGAAGAAGAAATTGGAGAGTATTATATGAAGATGGTGGAGGAGAATCCTTCTAGTGCATTGTTCCTAAGAAATTATGCTCAATTTCTTTATAAGGTGAGATTTTTATTTAACAAATTCAGTTTTTTTGGTGCTTGTTTCATAGTTTTGATTAGATAGATATAATCGATTAAACTGATGAATCAGTTGGGTGCTGCACTGCAGGGGGCAATTGCCCCGGTTGACACCAGCAGAATTTGGAATCCTAGTGATTGAGTTGTGTATTAGTATGTTACAGTGGGTTGTCATATGCTTGAGTTTTATGCAAACCTCTAATACTTGTTTTGTTTGTTTTTAAAGTCCAAGGGAGATCTTAGGGGAGCTGATGAATACTATTCTCGAGCAATACTAGCAGATCCTCGAGATGGCAAAATCTTATTGCAATATGCTAGGTTGGTTTGGGAGCTTCATCATGATTATGCAAGAGCTTGTAGCTACTTTGAGCGTGCACTTCAAGCCGCTCCTGAGGATAGGTATTGTATCCCATAATTTAGTTCAAGATTCTGGATAATGTCCTGCTGCTCTGAATTTTGCATTCCCATAGTAAATTGAGCATTTCGCTTACCGTTTGTACTTTCTTCTCAACTGCAGTCATGTTCATGCGGCATATGCAAGTTTCCTTTGGGAATTTGGAGACAGTGATGAAGAAGAAGAACGAAGTAGCATTTCACACAATCCTGTTGGGATTGCAAATTTTCAGGCTGGAGAAAGTGGTGTTGAGCATGAAGAAGAAGTTGGAGAGTATTATCAGAAGATGATTGGAGAAAATCCTTGTAATTCATTGTTTCTAAGAAACTATGCTCAATTTCTTTATAAGGTGAGATTTTTTGGGTAATTATCTCATAGTTCTTTGATTAGATATGATCGATGAAAGTGATGAATCGGGTTTTACACTGCAGGGGGCTACTGCGCCCTTCGACCCCAGCAGAATAATCCTAGTGAAAAGTGAAAAGATTGAGTTGGGTATTATGTCACAGTGGGTTGTCATTTGCTTGAGTTGCACATTCATGCTGACCTCTAATACTTGTTCCGTTTGTTTTTAAAGTCCAAGGGAGATCTTAGGCAAGCTGACGGATATTACTCTCGAGCAATACTAATAGATCCTCGAGATGGTGAAATCTTATCGCAATATGCTAGATTGGTCTGGGAGCTCCATCATGATTATGCAAGAGCTTGCAGCTACTTTGAGCGTGCAGTTCAAGCTGCTCCTGAGGATAGGTACTGCTCAATCTTGAAAAATTTAGCCCATCATTTAGTTCATGAATCAATTATGTAAATTGAACATTCCCCCAAGTCCTCACGATCGTTACTTTCTTCTCAACTGCAGTCATATTCATGCTGCATATGCAAGTTTCCTTTGGGAGGCAGAGGACTGTGAAGAAGAAAACCAACAAAATAGCTTATCAAACAATCTAGCAGGGACGACAAATTTCCATGGAGGAGGTCTGGCCTCGGCAACTGCTTGATCCTAGTTTACTACATAATAGAATTTGTTAAACCTAGATCTGAATTTGGTTATGTGATGCTTAGAATATAATGTGAAATAACTATAGTTCATTACATGTAGAAAATAACAACAAAACAAAATGAATAACGGGGTTAGCACCTATGTTCTTTTAGCAGCACAGGGAGGAGTAGGCTATTTCTTCAAGTGTTTGCTGTAATCTTTATATAAGCAATCAATTGAGATACTGTGCAGTCAAGCGACCAAATCAATTCTACTCTTGGAATCACTTGATAACTTGTTCTGTTTGTTTGCAGGCTCAATATCTTCTGCATATTTCAAGTTTCTATATCTATATAAGTAATGGCTGTATGCGCGAGTCATTCTAGAGAATGGGATCTCAACTTAAAGAGCACGCCAGAATATCGAGTTTTAAACTTCTACTCAACTTTTTTTTGCATGAAAACGATGAGAATAACTACTTATCAAATCACATTCTAGTTAAATATTCAGACTGCCAAAAATTTGGAAAAGAAAAATCCAGTAATTAAGCTACTAACACCATCCATCTTACTTTGAAGTCAGACGAGCTTATTTCCGCAGTCGGCAACAAAACCAACTATTAGCCTTCACTTCAGCTATTGATTCAGCCATCATATTAGCCCTCCTCAATTCAGCTCTTACTTCAGGCCGCATCATTTCAGCCCTTGCTTCTCTTATGAATTCAGCTCTCTCTTCGGGGCTCATCAATTCAGCTTTTTCTTCCGGACTCAGCCGTCTATCCCCATCCGGCGTCGTTGTCACTCCAGTCTTGGCTTCAGCAATCAGGTCATCCCTCAGTTTGGCAATCAAATTAGCTCTCCCTTCGGGTTTCATCAGTTCAGCCCTCATCTCGGCAATTGCTTCGGCCTTCACTCTGGCATACATTTCGGGTGTCAATCCATACCGCGTTTGAATATCCTCCATCACTGCAATATCATAATCGAAATATTCATTTTTAAATCAAAGTTAAGATACTAAACAGAAAGTCAGAAACACTAGCAGATCTACTGTCTACGGATGTATATAGAAAAAAATTAGACTACAACACGAATAACAATGCATAAAAGATGCATCGGTGTTTAGTGTTTTTCTCATAAAAAAAAAAAACCTTCCTGTTCCTTGGTGATATATGCTCCCTCCGTCTTAGGAAAAGTTTTCATTTTTCTTTCCTTATCATAACATAACGATAGAATCTCAACCGTCCGTTTAAACCCAGCTAATACGAGAGTTTTACAAAACAAAATTAGTCATGAAAACTCAAGGTGACCAAACTTGTGGTACAAAAATTCCACTCAAATTTTGGGATCCATTAAAACTCCATCGTAAACAAAATTGATACAAAAACCCCAAATTTTTAAAAATTGATACAAAAACCCCGAATTTAAATGTTGGTTTCATCAAATTTTATTTTGGTTTCATCATAAAATTTGATGAAACTAACATTTAAATTTGGGGTTTTTGTGTTACTTTTGTTTTGATGGGATTTTTGTGTTACTTTTGTTTTGATGGGTTTTTTGTGGAAGGATTGTGACATCTCTGGGGTTATAACTCGCGGACCGTTTACAAAAATCCAAAAAAATTCTCATGATCACTCCAAATATTTGTTTCACCGTTTGACTTTGGTCAACCCGAGTTGACTGATAAAATAGGCATCAATTTCCACACCAATACATTCTTGGCTCGACTTCGCCTCATCCTGTTCCGATGCATGCCGGGTTAATTGAGTCTGCCAAATAATCTGAATAATGATTAGATATTGCACGAAAATGCGGTAAAGGTCACAAAGAAATGTATATTTGAATTTGAAAAAAATGAGAGACGGCCTAAATCGAAGAAACGTCCATAAGACGAATTTTTGAGAAGCCTTGAGTAACCAATAATTAATGAAATATTACCCGTTTATGAAAATCTCTGCCCCCCAAAATTGTTTACTTTTGGTATATGTGCCTCCCCCGTTTGATATAGTGAAAAGTTAAGGACTTCTTTTAAGCACACCATAAAGGAAAAGGGGTAAAAGAACCCTGTGAGTCTCAACTCGAGGACACCAAGGCCTCTAAAGACAAACTAAAACAATGATTATAAAATGAGTGTACAAAGACTAAAGAGACAAACTAAAAAACGATCACAAACATTTGAATTCATCCACTTCAGAACCAAAAGAGTACCTAGGTAACATATATTAACTCCATATAGTCCTGCAAGTCCCGAAATCCAAACATCTTGTCCAATAGAGCA